>NC_080639.1:31207274-31537274 GCF_027579445.1 Ammospiza nelsoni
TTTAGGGAGAGTTTGGTGCACGGACCGGCGCTGTCAGAGATTTGGCTTTTTTTTTTTTTTTTTTTTTTTTTAAGAAAAAAAAAAAAAAAAAAACGGAGAAGGGAAAAAAAAAAAAGAATTAAAAAAGGAACCCTAAGCGGGCGCGGGCGGCGCAGCACCGGGCTGGCGGGGACGGGCTCCGGCAGCCCGCGGCGTGGGCAGAGCGGAGCGTGACAGCGGGGCAGCGCGGAGCCGCCGCGGCGGCGGCGGCAGGGAGATGGGCAGATCGTGACGGGTTTTCGGGGGGCGGGTTTTTTGGGGGGGCCGTGGTGCAGCCGCACACCTTTTTGGGTTTTTTTTTTTTTTGGTGTGGTCTTTTTTTTTTTTTTTTTTTTTTTTCTTTTGGTGGTGGAAATATAAGCTGATCGGGAGAAGGGGGAGAGAAGCCCTCCAGTATCTTCCAGGTTTTGGATCCATCCGTGAGAGGGAGAGAAAAAAAATCTCAGCTCCAGCCCAACAAGTGGATTTTAATATTTTTCTTTTTTTTTTTCTTTTTTCTTTTTTTTTTTTTTTTCTGAATTTTTCCTCCCCCTTTTCCACCCCGCCACCCACCGTCAAAGTGGGGTGGGCGTAAAGTGGGTGGGTGGGGGGGAAAAGAGGCAGCGATCTCCGTGGCGGGGACTGAGCATGGAAGAGCCGCCGGAGGGGCACGGCCACCGAGACGCAGCGCCCGGCCCGGCGAGCAGCGGCAGCGGCAGCGATGGCGAGAGCGTGCCCGTGTCCCCCAGCCCCGCGCCCGCCTCCCCCGCCGCGCCCTGCCCCCTGCCCCTGCCCCGCCGCCGCCACCCGCCGCCACCGCCGCCGCCCCCGCCGCCGCCGCCCCACCGCACCACCAACTTTTTCATCGACAACATCCTGAGGCCGGACTTCGGCTGCAAGAAGGAGCCGCCCGCGCCGGCCGGCGGCGGAGGAGGAGGCAGCCGGGAGCGGGACGGAGATCGGGGGCAGAGCTCAGGTAGAGAAAACGTCAACCCGCTGCTGGCCCGGCCGCCCAATCCGCCCGCCCTCCTGTGCCCGGACTCGAACTGCCGTCCCGACGGCTCCGCGCCGCCGCCGCCGCCCGCCGCCGCCGCCAAAGCCGGTCCCGCCGCGGCAGCAGCGGCGGCGGCGGCGTCGGGGGCGGCCAAGGCCCCCGCCGACGGGGGCGAGACTCACCCGGCGAAGTACGGGGAGCACGGCAGCCCCGCCATCCTCCTCATGGGCTCTAATAATGGAGGACCTGTTATAAAGCCCGACTCGCAACAGCCGCTGGTGTGGCCTGCCTGGGTCTACTGCACTAGGTATTCAGACAGACCATCCTCGGGTAAGGAACCGCGGCGCATCTGGGAGCTGTTAAATCGTGACAAGGTCGCCCGCCCCCCCCCTCCTTTCCCTCTTCCCCCCTTGGCTTTGGCTCCCGGCTTGTCGAGGACCTCGCGTGGGGGGAGGGCGGCCTGGGTCACCCGGGGCGAGAGGAAACGCGTCCCCCCCACCGCCACCACCCCTCCTTCCTCCTCCGAGTCTCCCAAATTTGAATGTGACGCCGGGCCCCGATTCGGCAGCGGTTCGATGCGGAGAGCCGGCGGGAGCGACCCCTTCCCGCGCCCCTGCCCGCCCCGCCTGCCGCAGCCCCGGGTGTTCCGCGGCGCGGCCGCGCGGGGTGAGAGCGTTGCGAGAAAACCGGCCGCTCCCTTGTTCTGAGGCTTTTTCTCCCCTTACTTTATTTTATTTTTTTTCCTGGGTGCTCCTGGAGGCACATGTTGAGGGGCTGCTGGTGGTGCCGGGGGAGGAGGTAGTGTTTTCTTGGAGGCGAAGGAAAAAGGGCTTTATCGAAGGTGGCGGAGGGGTTGTTTAGCCGGGCCTCTGCAGCGAGCCAGGCAGGCCCTTAGGCCGCGCATTGCCGCCCGAGCCGGTGCTCCGTCCTGCGTTCGGGGCCCAGCTCCGGGGTGGGGACATGCCTCTGCCCGAGGTCGTCCCCGTGGGAGCCGTCGCCTCGGCCTCCCGGCCTTGTTTTGCTGCCCCTTCTACTTTACATTCCCCAGGTGCCCTCAGGCACCCCTTTATTTATCACCGTTACTTTTTGGTTTTCATTGCCTTTTTTTTTTTTTTTTTGAAAGAAGCCGAGGATGAGGAGATGGGGTTCCCCCATGACACCTATAGCCAGCAGCCAGGGATCGGCCAGCGCGGTGCGGGGCCGGGCTGGGCTCCCCTGTGCCGGCCCGGGGCCGCTGCATTGCGCGGGGAAGGCGGTGCTGCCTGGCCCCGGCCCCGCTCCGCACTGCCCGGCCTGGTGCTCCGAGCCGGCCGTCAGCGCGGCCGAGCCGTCTCCATCCCCCGTTATTGACACGTCCAGCGACTTCAAACTCAGAAAAGCCTCTTTGATTGACTGGGCTGATTGATGGGGTGATAGAGCTGTCAGACGGCACGGCCTCGCTCCCGGCCGGCCCGGCCGCGGGTGTTGTGTTGCCGATTCCCAGGGCCACCGAGCGCCCGGCGTTCTGCACTTGCGCCTTCATTTCCTTTCCTCCCCTTTCTTCGGGCAAAGGATCATTTCTGCATGTCCCCCTCCCAGACGCTCTCTGCTCGCTGCGACCTGGAGGGGAGAAGGGCGAGGGGAGGCTGGCTGGGCTCGGCCGCTCTCTTTGTTGTGCTCGTAGCTGCCCGCCGGCCCCGACTGCTTCTCTCGGCTCCGGGAACGAGCGAGTTGCGGCGGTCGGAGGCGCCGGCACCCCGCTGCAAGGTGCCGGGACACAGCAATGCACTCCCCGCGCCCTCCACCCCTCGCCGTCCAGCCCGGGAGAATCCCGCTGGGCCCCGTCCCTCTCCCCACCGGGCCTCGTCTCTCTCCCCGCCGACAGCCGGGGGGAATCCCCCCGTTCCGGGGAAGAGCTGCGCCGGGAGAGGAGCTTTCGGCCTACTCGGCGGCAGGGAGGCCTCGCCGGCTTCGGCTCCGGCTGCTGCTGGCGGGGGGCTGCGGGCCTGGGACCGCCCGCCGAGCCCGGCAGCTGTCGGGGAATTTTTGTAGATCCCATTCTTCACGGTTCCCTCCCCGCTCCTCTTCCCCGTGGCCGGGCCAGACCGGCGGGCAGAGGACCGGGGGTACCCCTCCTCGGCCAGGCGCTGCCCTCAGAATGCGCCCCGGGACCCGGTGGCTTGCCCGGCGTGCTGTTGCACTTCAGCTGGCCCCTTTGCGGCCTGGATGTGGCTCTGCTTTTGGCTGGGCTTCGGAGGGAGCAGCGGAGGGAGCTGCAAGCGGGGCCGTAGGTCCCCGGCAGGGATCGGCCGCCGGAGCAGGCGACCCGGGCGGTGTCGGCGGGGCTCCGGGGTGGCGGCGGAGAAGGGCGCCCCGGGAGTGGGCTGGCTTTGCGGAGAGGGTCGTTGTCCCCCGAAAGGAGACCAGGGCAGCCTTCTGCCAGGTTGCTGCTGCTGGCGGCGACTCCTCGGTGCCCGGCAGCGGGAACCTTCGGTCCCCGCGCTGCCCGGCGGAGTCGCTGCCCGGCCGGCAGGCCCCAGTCCCGGGCCGTGCAGGAGAGCGGCTCGGCTCTGCAGGGCGGGCGGAGCGGAGCCCCGACGTGTGCCGGGACGGGGAGCGAGCGGGGTTCCGCTCCCCTCGCCCGCGGGGCCGGCTCGGTGGGGCTGGGGCAGTGGGTGATGCGCGGGCGCGCTCGGCCCCGGCCTCCCCGTTCCTTCCCCATCCTTCCCTCCGCCGTGCCGGGGCGGCGGTGCCGGGCTTGGGGGGCTGGGGGGGGACACACGGAACCAGCACAAATTCACCCGTCGGCCATTTTTCCTCGGCCGGCGGGGCGGGGGCGGCGGTCGGTCGGTCGGTCTGTCGGGCGGGCGGTCGGTCGGTCGGCGGCGCGGCCCTGCCCAGCGGCGTGTGTGTGCCCTGCCCGCAGGCCCCCGCACCAGGAAGCTGAAGAAGAAGAAGACGGAGAAGGAGGACAAGCGGCCGCGGACGGCGTTCACGGCCGAGCAGCTGCAGCGGCTGAAGGCGGAGTTCCAGGCGAACCGGTACATCACGGAGCAGCGGCGGCAGAGCCTGGCCCAGGAGCTCAGCCTCAACGAATCCCAGATCAAGATCTGGTTCCAGAACAAACGGGCCAAAATCAAGAAGGCGACGGGCATTAAGAACGGGCTGGCGCTGCACCTCATGGCCCAGGGACTCTACAACCACTCCACCACCACGGTGCAGGACAAAGAAGAGAGCGAGTGAGGCGGGCGGCCCCAGCCCAGCCCTGCGCCGCGGCGCCGGCCCGCCGGCCGGGAGGCGGACAGGTGCGATTTAAAAGCAGATCTATTGTCTATCCATAGTATAAGGACTCCGATTAAGAAAAAAAAATAAATATGAACACTTAAGAAAAATTATCTCTATATAGCCAAACAGCATATGACATTGTATATATTTAATTTCAGGTAAGAAATATGTGTAGCGATCTCTATTTGCTGGACAGTTTCTCTCTTCCCTTCTCTCTGTTTCTCCTTTCTTTTGTTCGTTTTGTTCGTTTTGTTTGCTTTCCTTTCTTTTCTTTCCCCCCCCCATGTCCGTTGCTCCTGTTTTACAGTAAATGTCGAACTTTTCTCATCTGTCGTTTGATCTTATTTTTTTTTTTGTGTGTGTGTGTGAATTTCTGTCTCTCTCTCTTTTTTTTTTCCCGAGGAAAAAAAATTCTGATCCACAGACTGCGAGACTGAACCCGCCGCTACAAGCCAAAGATTTTATTATGTTCAGAAATCTGTAGTCTGAAATAAAGTGTAGACTGTGTTCAGGATCCAGGCTGGCTGTAATTCTTTATTTTAGTGTATGGATGTTTTCATATATATATATATATATATATATATATATATATATATATATATATATACATGAAAATATAATAAATAAATGTATATATACATACACCATACGCTGTGTACATAGTGCCATTTTGGTGGCATATTTAGGTTTTGCTTTCGATAGATTCAGCAATTTTTAAACTACTCATCCCTTGTTCAAAACCCTTAGACCTTCGATTTTTAAAAAATTATTTTTAATTTTTCTATCCTTTAAAAATAATTAATTCTCTTTGGCAATTGCGGTCATGCTTCACCTCCCGCATCTCCCTTTTTAACCAAATTAAAACCACCTCATAATAACGATGATACAAGTTCCCGCTGAAAAATTGCCTGAAATTGTCTGGGTACTCAGGGCTCCGGGATGTGTTGGAAGGATATTTGTCTGACAGCTCCTCGCCTCTCTGCGAGAGGATCTGCTCCCACGCTGTTTGCAGCGAGGACCTCTCCCGAGGCTCGCACCGGAGCGATCGGCACTCGGCGCCGGGCGCTGCGCCCTCGCTCCGGGAGCGCTCCCGGTGCCGGTCCCTGCGCTCCGCTCCCCCGGCAGGGCTCGGGCGTTTGCCGTGGGAGGGCCGGCGGCACGGCGGAGCTCCGGGGGCTGCGGCCCCGCTCCGCTTTCCCACCGCCCCGGTTAAAAGCCGGCCGTGCCCTGTCCGGGCTCGGCTCTCTTGGGCACACGGACGGGACCGGGCCGTGCCCACGGCCTTGTCCCCGAGCCGTCGAGGATCGCCGGGCCCGAGCCCACGCGGGCCTTGCGTGGGGCCGAGCCGAGCCGAGGGCAGGCGACGGGATTCCCCTCCGCACTGACCCTGATGGAACCGGGCACCGCGGCGGGTGGAGGGCCCGTCCCCCTCCTCCAGGCCGTCTGTCGGCTTTCCTTCTCCTCTTTCTGCTCGTCTCTATCCCTGCCCTAGGCCCGCGGCCGGCAGGGCGAAGAGGACAAGCGAGCAGAGCTGCAGCCGGGGGATGGACCCTTTCTCCTGCATCTCCCCGGAGGATGGGGCGATGCCGAGGCCATGCCCAGGTCAGTGGGACCGGGGAGGCGGGAGGGGGCAAGCAGCAGCACTCTCGGTCGGCGGAGCCTGCAGCTCCCCCCTCCTCGTCCCGTCGGAGGCATTAGGGGTTTTCTGCCTATTTGAGAAGGGCAGCAGTGGGGATGATGGCTTCTGCCATTTTCGTGCTTTTTAACTTTTCCTGTTTAGAGCTGCGGTTTGCTATCACCGAGGATGGAGGCGCAGGCTGGGGAGAGAGCCCCCTGCTCTCCGTGCCCATTGCTGGTGGGGCAGGACCCTTCCTACACCTCATCCCACTCCAACCTACCCCACCGTATCCCACTCCATCCCCGCCCAGCCCAGCCCGCCTCTGCCCGCCGAGGCTCTTCTCTCTGCAGGCCGAGAAGCCGGGAATACTCGGAGGGCTTAAATAAATGTTGTACAGCGCCATCTAAAGTTGTGTATTTCTTTCTCTCTCTCTCTCTCTCTCTTTTTTTTTTTTTTTTTTTTTTTTTTTTTCCGATGGGATTGGAACGTGAACTCAAATCTTCCGCACTGAGGAAAATAAAGCCGTCCTTCAAAGTGCGAGTTTCACCGCTCGCGGGGAAAGTGGTCGGCGAGAGCCCGGACCGGCGGGGCAGCTGCAGAGTTCGGGGGCCGCGTTCAGGCTCCCCCCGAGGCCCCCCTTCAGTGGCCGCTGTCGGGGGCACACGGGGAGATCGCTCCCCTCCTCCCGCCCGCTCCGCTCTCAGCTCAATCCTCTGCCTTTGCCATACACGCCGTCTCGCACTCCCCTGGAGCTGGACAGGCCAAAAATGGCATTTCTCCTTAAAAATCGAGTAACCATCCTCCCCAATAGCATTCCGGGGCCGGATCTGGTCTGGACCTGCCCGGGGTAGAGGGCACCGACCCGCTTGGCTTGCCCTGTCCGCAGGACACGGGTGATGCTCAGGCTGCCTCTCGGCGTGGGTCGGGCAGGGCTGTCGGCCCCTCCTGCCGTTCCCCTCGCCAGACCCGGGACCTGCTGCCCACCTACAGCCCGGAGCTGGCTCCGGGGTTGCCCGGTGGCTTGGGGGCTCCAGAGGAGGAGGAAGATGAAGAAGAGTTTCCTCTGCCGCGGGTTGTCCAACCAGACTCATCTGAGCTGGACAAGTCAGGAATAAAGCCGACGAGGGAAATATAGGGCAGATTAAAGGAAGCCTAAAGAGGATTATTTAAACAAATCAGACTTTTTAGTGTAATTACGCTTTTAGGATTTCTCATGGAGAACAGCTGAGCGGGGCACATTGGTGAATCCGTGCAGGCCGGCGAGGTCCAGGTCTGTCCTCGCTGGCTCCACGAGTGACCTCGGTTCCCTGTGGGTGCCGAGGGCAAACAGGCCCGCCGGGAATAGGGGGGAAAACCTTCACCCGGGGCCCAGCACTGAGAAATAAGAGCAGAAGGCACAACATCCTCCCCGTAGGGAAGGGACCAGGTGTGCGCGGAGCGGCGGGGGAGGCGAGGGACGCGCACCGGGCCCCGGCCGGGGAGGAATGCTGAGCGCTGGGCGGACGGGCGGGACTGGGGAGCCCAAGTGCCAGGACCAGCATCCGCTAGCCCAGGCGGAAAGGCCTGGAGGCAAAGCACCACCCTGCCCCTCCTTCCTGCGTGCCCCGGGGGTCTGTTCCCCACAGCCCGGCTCTCGGGAGGCCGCCGCGCCTTTGTGGGATGTGAATATCAGTGAACACCCACAGACACCCCCAGCACCCCCGTCCTCCCTCCGCTGGCCGAAGGACGCACCCATGCTTATTTCTCCATCCAAGGCACCCCTCGAATCGGGCACAATCGTTCCAGGCCCCCCGGCCCTGGCCCGACGACCACCCCCCGGCGGCCTGCTGATTTGCATATGCAAATGAGGCACGGGGGAGGAGGGGAAGGCCACGCGTGGTCCCCCCCGTCGGTCCCCTCCGGCCGGGGCGCAGATCCCGCTGCCTCCTGTCACGGAACTTGTTCCTTTGTGCCGCCTTTCGAGGAATCAAAGCAGACACGGTTGTGACACGTAGCCCGGAGGGTCAGAGGTCAGATTTCACAATCCCAATTACAATGATTTCTAATGATGTTTATCTTGCGGGTTCCGACGGCTGGGAGCTTTACAAGAGAGCTCCGCTGCCCTCCCCTTTGCTCGGAGGGCCGTGGGTGCGGGGGGCTCTCGGCTCCGGCCGGGGGCAGATGCGCTTCCCCCGGGCACGGAGCGCCGCGTCCGCCTCGCCGAAGGGCGCTGGGAGCCGGACGGCCGTGCCGGGGGTCGGAGGCCGGGGGTCCAGCCCCGGGCTCCCTCCGTGCTTCCCTGCGGTGGTCGAGGCCACGGCGGAGTTAAGCGAGTGAATAGCACAGTGGTTTGCAGTGAATACTGCCAGGCATCCACCTCTCCTCTCCCTCCCCGTCGGGCAAGGTCCGAGGCAGCGCTAGCGAGCGGCTGAGCGGAGGTAGGAGCCCTGCCCGTCCATCATTTGTCCGGATCGGTGGCGGCTGTGGGGCTGTGTGCACCGGCCGTGCCCCGGTCACCCTCCCGCCCTGAGCCGCGTCCGAGGCCGTCGGCGGAGCCCCGGGGCAGGCGGCGAGCGGTCCCCGCGGGAGCTCCCTCCGAGCCCGGAGAGGGTCCTGGCAGCGAGAGCACGGCCGAGAACCCCTCTCAGCCCCAGGGCTCCCACTTCTTGTCGGCGAACCGGTTCGATGTAACTTTTATTTTGTGTTACAAGAAATAAACGCAGAGCGGCGATCGGATCAAAACACAACTCAAACGGTTTCCTTTTAAATCTAAAACCGTTTTGAAAAAGATTTGTCGAATGGCCAAGGGCTGAAACTTTGAAAAAAGGTAATAAATGTTGAGTAAAAAGAAAAATCTTAACTTTTCTTCTGTTGAGGAGTTGGACACGTAGCACCCTAGCCCCAGCCTCGGGCTGGCTGTTGACAGAAGCGCGCAAGGTGCATCTTTATGCTCTACATCAAACGCCTTTGACACAGACTTAAAAAAGTCTATGTAAAGCAGCTAATGGTGCTCGCTCTTCCGGCTGAGTAAGTCGGGGAACCAGATTTTGCTGGAAGTAGAAGCCCTTTGCTCTGAGAACTGATCTTTACCGCATCAGGTGAGCAACCCTTACATTAAAAAGACTTTTCTTGTTTGTTTTTGGCCACTTGATCAGTTTGGAGATAACGAAGATGCGAATAAAAACTTTGGTGGCTGCGTCAGCAGAGCCGTCGGGGGGGTGAGGAGGCAAGGGCTGCGGGACCCGGGGCGCTGCGGGCCGGTGCCGGTGCCGGTGCAGACGTGGGGGCTCCGCGGGGTGGCGGGGGCGGGCACTGGGAGCGGCCCCGCTTTGCCCCCGCGCTCTGCCGCAGTGCTCGTCTCGAGTACGGGAGGGAGCCGCTGCTCCACCAGGGAGATGCGGGGGTACAGGCGGGCCAGGGCACTTTTGGTGATTTTTTTTCCTTTGGTTTATTTTTTTTTTTTAATTTTTCTTCTCATCGGGGTCACACCAGAGGTAAAGGCAGCCGGGGTACCACGGGCTCTCCTCTTCCTCAGCGCGGGTGGGGTGTGGGGAAGGGCTGTGCTGGTTCCTGCCCGTCGTGCCTCCAGTGCCGACGGGGACGCTCCCCGCCCGCGCCCCGACTCCTCCGTTTGCGAGGACATGCTGCCGCTCGAGAAAATACCGCAGGGACACGAGAAGCAGTGGCAGTGATGGGGCATTTGTATCTCCTCTCCCTTCCTCTGATTGCCAGATGAAAAGGACACCCCACTTGGTACCCTGTCCCCGTCCATCACAGGCTCCCCGCGGAGGGAGCGAGGCTCGGGGACCCTGTGGGGACATCGGCTCTCTCAGGAGTCCCCTCACGCCATCAGACCTTTTAGAAATAGGTGGAGCAGGAGCTGCGCCTGCATGGCCTTGCCGTGCCCGGGAGAGGCTGCGGGAGGAGTTGAGCTTAAACTCGAAATTTGGAGCAAATGGAGCCAATGAGGACTGTACTCTGGTGGGTGCCTTCAGTTATGAAAAGATTGAAGAAGGCATGAGAAATAATATTAACTTTAGGATCAGCCCCATTTTTTTTCCTTTGAGAGAACAGTGCGTGCCTTATCTCCCTCTGAATAAATAAATCATAATTGCCCGACAGTTACCCGTCACAATAAACTTGACCAGATCTTCCAACAATTAGTTACGCGTTCTCTCTGCTCTGGTAAAAGTCTTGTTAAATGTGATGAATGTTAAAATAAGCTACCCTTGAACGTACTTTCCAAGATCTTTATTGGAAAAGTACAAGTATGTGAGCCTCTTACGGAGACCATAATGAAAGAGGGTGACTGGTGAAAGATAAGACTAGAGATAGCACTAGATATTCAGATACAAATGAAATACTGATTGGATAATGCCTTTTTGATGGGGTTTGATGTATTCCTGGTGCTGCTTTAAAAATTAAAGGTGCACTACTTTTCCTTCAGGAGCCAAGCACTGACTCCAGCAGCAGTTTTGCTGGAGAGCACTGCCAGCTTGGCCCTTTCCATGGGCAGGTTCAGCTGCCTGGAATATTGCCTGCGAGAATCACACCTCAGTTATTGCAGTGCTCTTCTCCTGCAGGGCTGCTGCAGCAGTACCTGGACCCCAGGTGAGAAGGTGCTTCCCATCAGTCCAGGCTGGGGCAAGCCCATGCTGTCTGTCAGCCCTTACGAGACAGCAGTCAGTGGTTTGGAGAGAAGAGGGAAGCTTGCAAGATGTGAGGCTTCCCCACCTTCCCTAGCACAAAGTGTTTTGAAGCCTTCTGACTCAGGCTCCCCATCCACCAGACAGATACCAACAGGAGCCCCAGGCCAACTTTGTAATCAGGGACATGCAGGGGGTCTGCCCCTAGGACATGGAATTGGAAGGCAAGAGCAGAGCAGCAGATTTGAGCACCTGCACACAAACAGCCCCAAGAACTGGCCCCAGGTGTGTCCTTCTGGCTAAGGAACCAGAGCAGACCTTGGTGCATCTGAGGACCTTTATTTGGATTAGAAAAAGGACCAATATTTTTTTGTTGTTGTTGTTCCCAAGAAAGGTCTGACCTTTTGCTTGGGATTGCCCCATCTGTGTGTTTCTAAGTGATTAACCCAGCTGTACCAGTGTGATGGGTCCTTGGCTGGAAGTGCTGCTCCTCCCTTGAGCAAAGCAAGGAGAAAGGTGCACTGAGGCTCCTCTCTGCAGGTGGTGAGTGAGGGGCAGGCTGCGCAGTGGGCAGAGTGATTTCTTTCTGTCCCTGTTAGTGCAGAGCAGGACACTGAGATTTTCACCTGAGCCAGGCAAGGTTCCTGTGCCACCTGCACACCCAGAGATAGCACAAGGAAATTCCTTGTGTGTTTTCCACTCTTTGCACAGTGATGGATGTCTTGGTGCAGCCCAGGTCCGGACTTTCATAGCACTGTGTGATCTCCATGCTACTGGAGGAGCTGGTGAAGGTCCATAGCTCCAGAAAAGCAGGTAGGGAATTTCATGGTGGAGGTTCATAGCTATGAGCAAGAAGGGATGTTAGAGTAACAACCTACTGGTTTCACTTGCAGCCTTTAACTTCTATAGGTCTTTTTACATGCAGGGTCATATATTTAAAGTGGATTTCTGGATTAATGTAAGGTTGTTTGAGGCTCCCTCCCTTAAGTAAAAACACACAACACCCTTGCTTTCTTGTGGAAATGAACATAAATATGGATCCATTTCTGCAGTGATTTAACATGCAGCTGAATTCACCCCAGAATGTCTGTTATAGGATGCATCATATAAATATATAATGAGTCACATTTTAGATGCTGATCATGTCCTCCATAGATAATAATATCAGTTGGAGGTTATTACAGGTTCTGTGATGTAGCTGTTTCATATTTGACTTTTTAAAATATGTTCTACTTACTTGTAGACCACACAAGCTCTGTGGAGGACACCTGGTATCTATTAGATTGTTTCAGCCCGTGGAACAAAGCTAATCTGATATGACTAGGGAAGTTGGGAGTTTTGCCATTGATTTCAATGGCAGCAGGATGGGACTCAGAAGGCTGAACTGTAAAAACACAATTCCATATGATTTTATTCACATCTAGCCTGTCAGGAATAAAACCCCGGCAGCCAGAGGTCAGGGGAGCTGCACTGTGCTAAGTTGCACGCGTGCAGGATTGCAAGCACAGACAAACCATCTGCACGTGTGGATTTGCTGCTTTCACCTGAGGTTTAATTTAAAAATGAGCATCAGCTCAGCCTGAGCTACAACAATAGACCAGTGCCCTGAATATTGCTGTAGGTGGGATAAATCTTGGCAAAAATAACCGGCACCTAGCAATGCCAGAGGAAAGTAGAGCATTCCTCTTTGCCTTGCATATTGTAGCTTTCTGAATATCCAGGAGATGGTACAATTACTGCTCACAGTGCCAAGCACCTACTCCTCCCACCTGAGGACATTTCTGAGTGCTGATTCCAGCAGGATTGCTGAGCCCTTGTGAGCTGGCTGTGCAGCGTGGTCAGTCACAAGGCAGCAACAAGCTCTAACTTCCCAGGGACTTCAGCTGCAAAGATGGAAGATTTTTCTCCAAAAGAGTGAAACCCAAGGTGCTATAGAAAGCTTCAGGGTTCCTGCAGATCCTCTTTAATCCACTAACTCTTGACCAGTGCCCTGACATTCCTGAGTGCTCCTAGAGCTGGTTTAAGGTGGCTGAGCCCTGCTGGTGCCCCTGCAGTGTGGCAATGTGCCTGCACACAGCACGGGTCCCCTTCCCTGGCTCCAGCTCCACATCAGTCCCTGCAGTGCTGATGCTGAGAGAAGAGCACCCAGCTCTGCCTTTCAGGCGGGCTTGTACCTCTGCTGAGGGTTTTTGTACTTGGATGCACACTGCTCAGTCGGTGGGTTTTACTACCCCAGGCCTGCAAAGCTTGAAAAGTTACTTGTAAGCTTTATTTAAAATTACAGCAGCTTGTCACACTTCAAGCTCCTCTTTATATCTAATAAATTATTAAAAATGATTTATGAGAACACGTAAATGATTGAGCATGAGTGACATCACTGTTGTTATTAATGCATACCAGGGGCTCAATTTCATTGTGGTTTTGTTTATTTTTTAAGGATTCCTTTTATTTTGGACTCTTCCTAAATCCACACTTATGGCAGTAGTGACTCTGAGAATTGAACTTACCATTTTTTTATGTCTGGCAAAATCATCCTTGAAATCACCAGGAATTTTGTGTGTATGAAGCTAAAAGTAAATCAGGATTTCAAGGTTTGTTTCCAAACAATTCAAAAGAGTCTTAGGGTTTTTATCTAATTTGGATGGAGTGAACTTGAAGGGAAAGTTCAATCACTAAAAATAAATATGGCTCTTCCCCATGCATTGAATTAAAGAAGATGGACTTGGAGAAAACTTCATGAGACATATGACCCAACCCTTTGCATCACACACAGTAAAGGTTGTACTAAGCCAGCCATAAACTCCATTTTATCTTATGCATCTCTACTGGTGCCTTAATTATCTCAATAGGCAGTTATTGTGTTTGCCAGGAAAGCTGTCATCAACTGTACCACTGCAATATTTTTATGTTTCTCTTTCTGCAAAGATTCTTTCATTTAGAAGAAGTCACAGGAAAATGTTCATGTGTTAAATGGGTTTTCTGGTCAGATAGATTTATAAAAATAACATGGCAGTGTAGAAATTCCAGTGGCTCTTTAATATTTAGTTAAATAATAGAATTAACTTGGTTCTAATTTTTGTCAGTGCTAAAGCATGCACTGAATGGTAAATGATTTAGAATGACTTCTGGATAAACTAAGACAAGTACTAGAAGAGACTTGCATATCAAATTTATTAGAAATCCTTCTTTTGAACTGTATTTTGGGTAAGAGAGTATAAAATTAATCCAATTTAAGTTTATGTAAGAGTAGCAAACTAATTACAAATTCACAAAATTAATTGCCACAGAGCTATGGAAATTGTTACATGACTATTTCAAATAGTCCTGGAAGGAAGAAAAGTCTCTAAAGCCAGAGATCAGAGCTGCACCAATTTTCAGCAGTGCTCAGGTCCTGAGAGTACAAAGCCAACCCCAGAGCCAGCCCTAGTTCAGAATAACTACAGCTCCTGCATTCCTAGCACACCACAACAAAAGACAATAAATGGAGTCAGGTTTTGTCCGGTCCAGTCAGCCCTCGCTACTGTGTTCAATGCTTTGCTTCAGTCGAATGCAGGACTGGACTCAATATGTGCCTGCTTTCTTTTTCTTTTTTTTTTTTTTCCCTTTATCCTGCCCCTCTGTCCCTCCTTTTCTTTCTAAATGTATGTAGAAAGGAAAAGTCCCTCCACAGTTTCCAGGATCAGCCCCTCCTGGATTGCATCTTTCGGTGCCTCTTGGCTGTACTGCACGTTCCCCACCATAAATACATCCCCAGCACATCAGCAGCAGAGCAGGGGGCTGCAATATTGGTGAAAGGGACATTACAGGAGAAAAGTTGAAAACCTCAGGGCCTGATCCTGACCCCTTTGAGCAGAACAGGAGCTGTTGCGTGGGCTTCAGTGGGAGCAAGCTCGTGTGCGCTACGTGCAGAAGCATTAAACTTAAAAGCAAGCTGTTTAAAAAGCTGCATTGTTTCTTGCTTGTACTGATAGTTTCTCATGTAAAGTTCTATATATTCTTTCACAATAAATACATGAAACAGTTAATCCAATGTTATATTGTTTAGTAATATTTTACTTGCAAATGACCGTCATTTCTTCTCTGCTCTGTTTGTTCTTCTGAATGTCTGTTTTATATTCTGGAAATAGAAGAGCTGTTCTTTTAATGCCCATTTCTTTCTGATGATAATAGTTCTTTCTGGCAAATGCTGTGACTTGCACCTAGTCTATATTTTCGATCAGTAAATATTGAACCACAATGGCAAGGAAGGTCTGAGCTATGATGCAACTAAAACAAACAAATAGAAAGCAGCCCACTTTTTTTTTGGGCTATATTTTTATTATTTTCTGTACAGATGTACCCTCCTCTAGGGTAGTTCTAACATATTGGCAGGGATGTAGGGCAGTCTGTTTTTGGGCAGTAGGTGCCGTGAGGAGGACAGGAGCCTTGTGGGTCAGTGGCAAACACTCTGCAGCTCTCTGTGTGCCCCGTGGGACAAACAGCAGGGTCCTGGTGGCTTCATGGAGACACCAGGGTGATGCTGGGCATCTCTCAGCACCCCACACTGTAGCATGGGTTTGGCACCGACAGTGGGGCTTTGCCAGGAGCTTTTGGGGCTGAGGGGAAGGCAGTGCCCGAGGTCTGGGGAAGGTAGACCCCGCTGCAGGCTCGGTGCTGGGGTAATCCCCTTCTCCTGGCGATGCCCAAGCAACCAGCGGGCCAAATCCCCGGCCCTCGCCAAAGCAAAATGCCATTGACTTTAATGAGCGTTTGCAGGCAGATTTCAGATAAGTCAATGTGGACTTTTGTCTGCGTGAGGACTGAGGGATTTGGCCTACGGTCTTTTACAGTATGAAGTTAATCAACATGCGGGAAATTCCCACACCCTGTAAAGGGCTCTATTGTACCTCTGCTCGACAGAAATCTCTGTTAAATCACTGGATTCTCTGCTAAAAAGCTGTGGGTATGATATGAAGCAAAGTAACTCCAAGTCAGTTAACAGGATCTTCCCAGGAATGTATAAAAAAAAAAGCTTCCACAAAAAAAAATAAAGAACCTGGATAATTCAATGGGAGCCGGTGGGGAAGTACCCGCTCCTGCCCTCATTAACATCAATGGGAGTTTCCCATTGACGGAGCCCATTCAGTGGGAGAGGAACTGGGCTTTACAGTAGCACTTTAAATTATATTCAAAGGTCACTTAAATTATATGGTCACTTTAAAACTGCTCTCCAGAAACCTGAGTAATATTCAGTTATGCTGGGCACTTGCCTGAAAGTGTCAATTAGGATCTCTTTGGATACATTCACTTTTGAAAAAGCCAGTTGGCATCAGCAGCTTGTTGTAGGAGCTGCTGCAGTCTAAGGTGCTAAAATGAAGCATTTGTTTTTGAAATGACCTATAAAGCCTGTCAGCATTTGCAATCCAGGTTGTGAGTGCTTGTGCAAGGCAGACTGTTTGATGTCCAGGCGGATAGTTTGCGACCTTGGGCGGGATCCAAGTTTTTCAGGGAGCTGAAATGATCACCGAACAGTATAGAAGTACAAGCATTTGGCAACATGAAGTATAGATAGAGACACCATCCTATAAATAATCTATTCCTCTTTCATTTATATGAGATCCTGGAAATAATATTCTCTATTATGAAGGAAAGGTGTCGAAGAATAGGCTAGAAAATGTGAACACAGCCAAATGGCTTACCTGCCAACACAGGCACAGCTCGCCCTCTAAGTTAGCTGTGCTTTCCTTGTCTGGCAAAATATCTACAAGAAGCAATAAACAGCCTAAATAAAGCATTAATTCTCAGCCTTATCACTTACAGATCCATTATGCCTTCATATAATTTACTATTATTTATCTAGATGAACTAAATGTTGCTGAAAATTTAAAGGTGGTAAACATGCTGTCTGCTGAATTATTCTGTGTGTGCTGGGGAAGTAGCTCATGGCAGAATTGAATTATTTAATATTATTTTCCGGTATCATGTAGACGAAGTATAAGCTTCATTTTTGGATTATGATTTGTATTATGAAATGCTTATCAAGTGTTTTGCAAAGATTAGTTTGGTTTTAATTAAATAAACCTTTCTCAGGAGAAAGCTCCCAACTACTCTTCGTACCCAGAGGCTACCGTACTTGTTGTTTTTAATTATTTTTCACCGTTACCCAAACTGCTTTGGGTACTCCTGCCCAATTAAATCACAGACATGGGCTTCTTATACACAATATGTTTAATATTTAATTTTAATTAAATTAATTAAATTGTTTATTTAATTTTATGTGCATTATTGTGCATGAAGCAATGCAAAATTTATGATAGGAAGAATTTGTGGGAGCTTTCAAACAAGCTAATTACTGAGGTAAAAAGAGACTTATTCTGTCTTTCTAGGGAATAGGCATTCGACCATAAGGAGATAACAGAAGTTGTTTGGATAAAATAATAGGTGGTTGCGCAGCATTAAGAATTATTTGTTTTACCTTACTTTATCTTGTAACCATTACTTGATCATATTATAATGGATTTGACAACAGCCTTCTCCTGCAGTTGTTGCAGGCAGGTAATCAAGAATTTATTAGGGTAAATAAACCTAAAGCTACAATGTAAATGCACTGGTAACGTTAAAAATCGGCAGCTCACATGCCACAGATACACATTTTTGGTTACACCCCGAGTCTTTTTTCTTCCGGCAGACCAATTTATCTTCTAGGTAATCTTTACGAGAGCCTGCCATTTATTAAAAAGAGTAGCAAATAAAAAACCCATCCCTTTTTTACTAGTGGAGGTTATTTGTTGTGATAGACTTTTTTTTCTTAATAAAGATTTCTTTCCCATCTGAAAAGGGAAGAGGAACAGAGTATTTTTGATGCCGTTTTAATCTGGTGGTGCTTTGTTTTGAGAAGGTCGCTGGTGCTGGGCATGGACAGAAAGCTGTTCTGCATGACCCTGATGCACGCTACTTCATAATAATAATAAGCAAGAAAAGCATAAAAATGCGTTTTTGTAAGGTTAGTTTTTATTATTTGTATAAAGGTAGCTCACAAGCCTCTTTTGTACCCATGCAGAGGCTGTGGGGACCCATCCAAAGCCCTCTGGGGTCAGTGGGGTCTGTCAGTGCTGGGGGCTGGAACAAGCCCTGTGGGGCTGATTTCTTAACCCTGGAGGAGGCAAACCTGTGGCTGTGCCACACCTGCCCCGTCGGGGGCACAGCTCCGGGGAGGAGGCAGCAGGATCAGGCCCCTGGGCTGCCAGGGGCTGGGAGAGGGTCCTGGAAATGCAAGCCAGGCTCGTGGTGGGAGCAGCCCTGCCTGCTCCTGCAGCTGCTGCGCCGAGCGCAGCTGCGAGCGCGATCCCGGCGGAGGGAGATGCAGGTTCTTGTGGAAAAAAAAAAAAATACAGGGAAGTTGTTTTGCTTCTCCCCTGCCCTCTTCCTGCCCCATGGAAAAGCAGAATGCGTTTTGTGAACTCCCAACGTCTGCAAAGTCGTGATGGGCATTTTCCCTTTCCTTGTTAAGGGAGTTCATAGTGCAATAGAACATGCTACTTCTCTGAGTATTGTGACAATTAAAACAAATATAAATAAATGTATTCACAGGAGTTATTAATATAATAATTAACAAGTCGCCAGCCCCAAGAGCAGAGCAGCTAAAAACAATTTTTCTTGAATGTTAGAGATATTCATATAGCAATAGTTTTATTTCAGCAGATTAAATAGTATCATAAAAGTAGCTGATGATGCAGTAAATTAAAAATCAGACTGAGGTCGACTTTACAGCAGCTTTTTTTAGTCTAATACAATTACCCATTACTGGCTAAACATTAGTTTTAAATCAACAGCAGTTGTCACAAAGAATTTTCTCTTAAAATTAATACTAGGAAAATTTAAAATGAGAGCAATATTACCGGATACACAAGGCCTGAAGAGGTCTTAATACTGAAGGAACACACATCATAAAGACTCATCTAGATATAATTTTTCCCCTGCAGTCTCTATTCCTGCACAGAGCCAGGCAGAGCGGTGCCTGAGCACAGCACGCCTCCCTAACGTGCAGGCACACACTGGGAGAGAAATGCACTCGAATTCACAGAGATTCAGCCTCACCTCAGAGTGGTTAGGCTTAAAGGAGAGCTGTGAATAAGGAATTAGCTGGGGCCAAGCCTGTGTGGCAGCTCTGTGGCACTCGGGGCTCGGTGCCACTCTGGATTTCCACGCGTACACGGTGCTGTTAGGGGAGCGACAGCACCCAATTATTTCCAGCCCCTTTTCAAGGTGTTCTGTGCGGTATTGGAAAACTCCGAAGTTCAAAGCCTTTGCATGCTAATGGGAAGAGGGTTTATGCCATGAATTAAATGGGAAAGGGCCACACAATGCTGGAGATTGTCGGTGGGGAGAGCGGGGAGATTTGGGGTGCTGCATGCAGCTCCCCATAACCAGCACCAGCACAGCACTCAGATCGCCCCCATCCCCAGCTGCTGTGACAAGAATGGGTGCAAAACAGGCATTTTAGGTTGCTTGCTTTTCCTTCCCTTCTCAGGAAGACCTGGGTTCTGAGAGAAGACCGGAGAAACAACAAGTGTGTCAAGCCAACGTGGCGTATTTAGAGCGGGACATTTCACAAGGATAAATAAATGCTTTTTACCAGTCACAAAGACACACAGATGCTCTGCTCTGTGCTCCCATGCTTGCAATAAGGCGGGGAGAAGCTCAGATGTAAAGTTCATGATGTAAATCAGGGCAGGCAACTGCAAGGAAGAAGTAGCTATATGATTTACAGAGTAAATTACTGGCTCCACTAGATTTCATTATCTTCACCAAACTGTTCTTTATATTTCAGAGTGTTTATATTTTATTCAGAGATCTTTTCAGGGCAGGAGGCTGAGCACGCACACCGTTGCCATTTCCTGAGATGCGTGCAGGGTTCCAGGAGTTATTTATAAAGGCAAACTTTGACTTTTATAGGCAGGGCGAGATTATTTTCCCTAGCTAAATATATGTTTTAGTAAGTGTGCTAAAGGTACTTTAATATATGTGCCTGTTATCTGATGAGCGTACTGCAACAGCTGCTGTTTATCCATGACGGCATTCTGCTGTAAGATTGATGGGTGGAGGACTCGTAGGAGCCAGCTCCTGGGAGCCCCTGCCCTGGCACCCCAGGCTTCCCCAGCTGCTGCCCCACGCATGGCAAACACAGGCGTGCCAGCCCATGGGCACCACCGGACCACACGGCTCTGCTGTGGCTGTCCTCAACCAAAATGGAGCTGTGGGAACCCTTTCTGGCTGATCCCAACATTGTTGCTTTTGGAATGGGGTCCCCAAGGGAGCTGGTGATGGAGGGAGGGAGGATTTGTACACTGCAGTGGTGGATGCATGCTAGCAGTTCTCCCTAGGCTCAGAATTTGAGTAGAGGCCACACAAGAAAGGCGGTGAGGCGAAAGGTGGAAGGTTTGGTGGTAAAATCTGAACTGGAGACTGTTTACTGCTGGGACAGCTCATCCCTTTGTGGTGGTCACTCCTGTGAGCTAAAATACACCATATGCTGATGCTGTGTTTAATTTCTTTTAAATCCAGCACTGGCCATTTTCCTTCCCTTTGTCCGTGGCATCTGCTGCAGCATTACCCAACTTCACCTGCACTTTCCACAGAGAGGTCCTTTGCCCCTGGCAGTGCCCATTTCCCCAGGCTCTCTTGCACCTACATCTTCACTCCCACAGCTGTGGTCACTGAAGGGGTCATCTCCTGGTGCAGGAGCCATCTAAGGGACAGGGGGAACTTCCAGGCATGTACCCTGCTGCATGGTGCCTCCCCTTCCCTTCCTCATGCTCTGGGATGTGAGGATGAGGATGAAGGCAGACATCCTGGTGGTGGGGTGTCCTGAGCTACAGGCAGATATTTCCTGCCACTCCTTATGGGGGTGGAAAACTTTCATGTGACCTAGTATCTGAATCAGGAGTGCAGGTCTTAAGGAAGCGTAATCTTGACCTGACAGAGCAAAACATCTCCAATTGTGCTGTTCAAAGCCATTGAAGGAGCTCCATCAGCTCCAGCACAGCCATCCCAAACTGTGTGGTCAAAGCTCATGTTGTACCACACATGCAGTTTATATTCTTATTTAACAGAAAATAAATAAGAAAAGAGAAAACAGAAAAGAAAAACATAGTGTTTGTAAAGAAAAATCTATTTGATGACTGTATTTTTAAGAAAAACTTTAAAGCTGGTTTAGAACAGCACTTCTGAACTTCAAAGCACCATGAATTTAGAGGGGTACATGTCATCCCTTTCTAGCTCTGTGTCTCTCTGTCCTGCAGGTGATCTTTGTCACAGGCACTTCAGTGCATTTTGCAGTGTATTTATCATTACAGGTGTTTGATGAAGTAAAGCCATTTAATTATTCCCATTTTTCAGCAGTGGAGCTAAGGAACACGAGAGTTAAATGATTTGCTCAAAGTAGTACAAGAAACCTGTGGCAGAGAAAGGCTCTGCCCTGGGGCTTTCCTGCAAGACATTGTTAAGACTCAACTTCAAAGGTGGGACATTTTGATACATAAAAATCTGGCTACTGCTCTGGGATGGAGTTTACCTTGGCTGCCTCAGCTTCAGGCCAGCACGTTGTGAGGTTGTTGAGTGTAAATTTGTCTTTCTCAAGGAAAGGGAAAAAGCGCTCCAAGAAGAAGTACAGGCTGAGATTTGTCTAAAACTGAGGAAATTGATGGGAAGGAGTTAGAAGATGGTTTTATTTCTTCCCTGTGCAAGCAGAACTTGTAAAATATATCTCATGAGGTTATTCACACGTGTGTAATGTGTGCACATTTGCCAGTGTGTGTGTGTGGTGCACACGCACATTGTGTTTCTGTTCATGTATTTGATCCATTTAACCATTATTTATTTGATCCATTTAACCATTATTTATTTGGTCCGTTTAACCACTTTGGGCATGCTCTTTATATTCCCAGCAACAAATAAAACGTCGCCCCATAGGCAGAAGTCTTGCACACAGGGTCTGAGTCTAGAAGTAATTTTCTTTTGTTCACAGTGGAGTTATTAAGCTCTCGCAGTACAGGTTCACAGCTGAAGCGCTGACAGACTTAATTTCAAGAGCAATGTGATTAGGGCAAGGCACAAGGTAGTGCTGTACCAGTGCTTACCTTTATTAGCTGTGACAGTGGCCTAAGTCCAGCCAGCTGAGGGAAAAAACAAAACTGAGGCAAACAAACAAACAAACCTCCTCCAGCAGCAGAGACAGCTTCGGCTTTTGGAGGCGTGCTTTAGGGGACGTGTGATGCCAAGCAAATTCCAAACTGGGGGAGACTCACATGTGCTTTTACTAATATTTATTTTATGACACATTATAACTACTGTGTGTTACTGTTGCTATGAACCCTTGGGAAATAAAACTGGGAGCCGTGCTGTGGTGAGCCTAATAGTCCACAACTTTATTAAACATGGAAGGCGATGTATGCGGCACGGGCAGGAGTCGTCGGTCCCGGCCCAAGGCAGGCAGTGGTGTGGCCAGGAACTCTCCCCAGCACCTCCACGTCCTCCTTGCAGGGCCAGGCTGTGCTGCTCCCACGGGTCCTGCTTTGCACCTGCTCGTGTCCACCGAAAAGAGCCGAAATGTCACCGTGCCAATATTAGCTGCACCCAGGGAGCTGCACCCCGATCAGCTGGAGAGGGGAGATTACTCTCAGATATTGCTCTGAGGAAAGCTGCACAGGGAAAGGAAAATGAAAGAAAAACAACATTCTCTGTATAAAATTTCTCTGGCAGCGTTAATCAGCTGCGTGTTTGGTTCCCAGTTATTTGCCTGGCTCTTGCTCCAGGTTGTGTTTCTGCTTTGGCATCACGAGGCTGCCAGGGCTGCTGACACTTGGTGGGCACCTCCTCAGAGACACCCGTGGTGGGAAAGGGAATGCAAACAAGAAACCTGCCTTCAAAACATCCTTCTTTTTTTTTATGAGATGGCAAACCCCAAATCTAATGAGTTTGTACAGTCTGAATACCGATCTCATTAAAATGCTCTTTTCCATTTCTTTTGGATCAAACCCTGCTATAGTCCTTCCCTAAATATTAATCATTTGTCTTTTGGGACCATGTTCATTTTCCATTTTCTTCTTCTACCAGCATTTTTAGGGACTGAATAATTGCTCTCTGGAAACAATTATAAACCCAGTTAACTCTTCCCTTTCTCATCTTCTCTTCTAAGTGCACTGCATTGTCCTGGTTTTAAGGCACATATGGGTAGGGTTCCTTATTCTTTCTTTGTCTGGGATTGAGGGCTTGTGTGTAAAAAAAAAAAACAACAAAAAAAAGGAAGATAAATTAATAACTTTTTCACCTTTTTTGAACTCAGTGGCTTTCTTTGTGAGTTTCCATGAGATGGTGGATTGAGAAATGTGAGGCAAAAATAAACAGCTTGCAAGGACTGAGTGGCTGGTAGGACTGGTGGGCTTGTGCTGCTATTTGTTTCTAGGCAGGTACTTGAAGAGTATGCCACAAAATTTTGAATCAAATGCATGGCCAGAAGGAGAAGATGTAAACTTCATCTTCCTGTCTTTAGTTTTCAGCTCTAATATAGACATATATTCCCACAGTTACAAGAGAACAGCGATGTGAGGGATGATTTGGTGGAAGAGGTCCTTGCCTGAGTGATACTGAGAATATCTTGCTAAAAATAACAGGTTAATCTTTTCTCTTCACTGCAGCAAAGGCACGTGGTATTTGTAAAACTGTGGAGTTAAATGCCCAAAATGAGGAAGTGTGTAGCAAAAAGCAGCCTGAAGTTTCTGGCTCTTCAGGGGTCAGACCTTAGAAGCCAAAACTCAGATCCAATAAAGGGAATTAGGAATTTCAATACTAATGAACTATTGAGGGACACAACAGTCAGCTCCGGGGGTCCTGCTGTCCTAGGGCATCAAAGGATGTTACAAAGCTACTGCTTTAGTTTGTTGTCCCATTAGGAGAGGGTATCTGTGCACTGACAGAACCCTCTTTTGATATTTTGATTAAAATTTATGAAGTTCTGTAATCATCTCTTCTTGCCACTCATTGCCATTATGATCCCTAAATGCCCTCGTCTGTGATTTTCCCCTTCTCAAAACTTTTTGTGGCATTCAGATCATCTCTGTCTGACAAAGTGGGAGGACAGAACATTTGTGGAGGCACTCTAGCTCCTAATTGGAGTGATAGTGGCACAAAGGGCTCTGGAAACAATCCGTGGTGCTTAGGAACCAGGCCAAGAAGGGCTGCCATGCCCCTCAGCAGTGTCAGCCAAGTCGTGAACAGCGCAAGGCCTGTGAGCAGTAAACAACCTGGCTCATCAAGGCTCTTCACAAACTGTGACAGTTGAGCTTCTCTTACTGTGGGGATTTTTCCAATTACTGTCCTGACAGGATCATTCAGCACCACACTGGCTTTTACTTTCTTTCTGGAAGTGGAATAAGTTCATGAAGATCAAATGCAGTTTTTGCTGCCATTTCAGACTGTGGGTCCTGCAGGAGGTCAGGCAATACCTGGGACTCTGAGACTCCTCTGAGCTCTGTGCAGGTATCATGCAGGACCCAACACATGCCAGCAACTCAAGATTGTCTTTGGAAGAAGCAGTTGTTAGAGTCTTTCTAACCAACTTTTCCTGCCCCCTTGAAAAGTCCCACCTTTAAGGAAGACTTTTGAGAAGATTGTAGCAAAATAATTGGATAGCTTTTGACTCTGCTTTGTTTCTCCCTGACACTGACAGGCTAGCCTGAACTGTAGTAGTGACACAGAGCTGCTCTTGCATACTAAATTCCTCTTCAGTCTAGATGGCATTTTTGGCCAGCAAGGCAGAAATCGGTTTTAAGATCTAAACACGACTGGACATGTCACCCTCAGCTATCACCACAGTGAGCATGATCAGCTCATGGCAGCAAAATATGTTGCTGGATACACAGACACAGGTAGAAGGGGTGGTAGGTGGACTTGTCAGTGTGGGCAGACCCAGGGGAGGTTGGCTAATTTTGTAGCTCAGCTGAAAACTTTCACCTGGCCTTTGTTCATATAGGTGAGACTATTTAGGGGACACAGAAGAGGTTTTGGGCTTTTGAAGTACCCATCTGTTCTTGTTACTCATCACGCCTTGCTTTGATTGCCTATGTATTTGTTGCCTTAAAAAGAGAAATTTTGTGAGGATCAATCTTTTTATCTCACCAGGGTTTGTGATGTGGTGGCCTAGCCAATAACATCTCATGCAGAAAGCACTGCCCTGGCCTTGACTGTGCAGTTTAAAAAGCTGAATTTTGGTAGTGTGTGGTGCAGTCTTCAGCTACACAAGAGATCTGGTCTTTTGTCTGGTAGCTGAGGAAACCTGATGGATTTGGTCAAACTGCTTTGATGAGGTACAATTGGGTAACAGGACCCTCTTTAGCAGGAAGTGCTGGCATGGGAGTTAATATTCCCCTTGATCTTGGAACATCTGTCTTCAGTTGTCTGAAGTCTCCCAAATCTACCAGTGTGACAAGGATGGTGTGGGCAGGGCCTGAGGAGCTGGGGGACAAGAGGGTGGACAATTTATCTTTGCAGAAGGCAGCACTGTGAAACCCTTGAGGAGGAACAGGTAGAGGGTTACAGATTCCAGCAGGTATAATCCTGAACCTGTCCTGTTACAGGAAAACCATTTTCAAAATCAGCTGTCTCACTTCAGGCTTCAAACCTGTTAACTGCAGTTATCTATCTAATAGATTTTGTAATGATTCTGTGTTTATGTGTTGGACCTGGAGAACATTGTCTCCATTGCTATGTGTCTCCAGAGCTGCTGAGACAGTGCTTGCTCCATTTTACTTGCTCTGCAGAGTTTCTTTGC
The DNA here is from genome assembly GCF_027579445.1 of Ammospiza nelsoni. NCBI lineage: Eukaryota > Metazoa > Chordata > Aves > Passeriformes > Passerellidae > Ammospiza > Ammospiza nelsoni. Next base: position 31,232,600 of record NC_080639.1, read on the forward strand.
ATGACTTCCTGTTGATACTTTCTGTTCATCTCCATAAACAGTGATTTTCACTTTGGTCCCACATTTCCCTCCTTTTCCACCATTTTTCTGGAAGAAACAACAGTCATCTCTTGAAAGACTTTAAATTCAGTGTATCTCATCTAGCTTCTGCATATGAGAAACCAGGGCCAACAGTACCAGTTCACATATTCAATAAAAGTTCCTTTTATATCACATTATTTTAATATTAAAGAGAAATTAAAACTTGACATTCTTATTTACAACTTTGTTTTTTTCAGACCCTTTTAGATTTCTTGTTTGCTTAAATGGGATGATTTTATGGCTGTGAAGCAAAACAATAGTGTTGATGCCATTTATTATGAAATAGATCTTCATGGATCGTGTTTTGGGAGTATTTCAGTGTCTGTATCCATTCAGACTTTAGCTTTTCTGCAAGACTTAGAAGATCCGAAATGTTGGTTGTGCACACATAATAACTTATTCATAACTTCTTTATATGCCACTGTTCTTCCTCATAAATATACTAATAAAACTCATTATAGAAATCAAAGCTAGCTAATACAATATATCTGATGGACAGCTGTCTCTGGATGCATGAATTATAATTACATGAAGCAAGATGGTCTTATTATGCCAGGATATCTCTGCTCTGAATAAATTTCTATTACTGGAGTGTAATCTTTTGACTCAGGCCAGATGATAGGACCTTGCCCAAGTAAGTCCCTCACAGCATTACTATTGAGCTGTGCTTTCACTTGCAGAATTACAATTAGATAAGTGGTGCTGAAGTTGTGTCTGAGTAACAGTGGCCTGGGCGAGGTGGAAGGCTGGGGGGGAGCAAGGAGCATTTATCATCTGAGCTGGTCTTACCACTCCAGCTTCCAGGCTATAACTTAATGCCATACACTGATTTAGATGTAGCACTTGTCAGCCAAGAATAAGACTATAAGACACAGACATTCGAGGACTTGACCCAGAGTTTATTGTGAATACGTGATTGAACTCTGAGCTGACAGACAGACAGAGACAACCACTAGTGTGAGAAAGAGAATTTGTTCTGCCATGTAAGATTTCAAAATATCTTAAACTCAGATCTGTATTTTAAGCTTAGACCACTCTTAGAGGATTTCTCAATAGTATTTGATGAGCTGAGTGATTTTTCTAAACTTTTTTTTTTACTGCCTTTTCTTCTGTATTTTGCTAATAAAAATGGCAGTATCTGTTTTTGAGACACCACTTGGGACACTCTTTACTTCAAGGGATTTCTCTCCTCACATCTCCAGTATTCTTATGAATGAGAACAAACTGATACTGAATGTTGAAGCCACAAACCTTTAAGGTTGCTCTAAATTTAAGATAAGATATTTTCACGACAGCAATGCAATACCAGGTTTCTGCTTAGGCTGAGCTGCAAAGGAAAGGACTGAAAAAGGGCAGACCATCCATGCATACTTTCATTTCTCTCCCTGAAAGTGTTCTGACCCTTCTTCAGGAAGCTGAGCTACCACTGATGAGTGCTGGCATGAGACCTGCAAATAGAGTTTGTGTCCTCAAGAAATGCAGGGAACACTTCCAAATAGGAAACTTTGAAGAGGGGCAATTTCTTTATTGCCATGCCTGACCTATCAGGGACGGTGCTGCACACCATGACAGCCAGTTCTGTCCTCCTGATCTGCTGCAGAAGTTAAAGCAATGGAGAATCACAGCTATTACAGGGCAGAACAAGAGTAAATGAGCAACCTCTCCCCCAGTCCTACCCTGGGAGGTTGTCTCAGGTATTGGGCAGAATCAAGAACATCCAAAGGACTCGTGAAATAGTCAGAAAGTAAAACAAAGCAGCAGAAGAAAAATCTTGTTTCTTGACTTTTAGAATGCATTAAAATAAAAACAACTGTTCTCCAATGCTTTCTACTCAAAGATGAATAATCAGTTTTATATTTAGAGACAATGAAGGCATCATATGCACAGTGAGAAACCTGTTCCTGCATTTATTATATGTAAGTTTTGATTTAAGCTACTTGTGCTTCACAAATGTACTTAATATCAACAAGACCACTATTTACACTGATTTTTTAATTAAAGGAATGTAGTCATCCTTTATGCTTGCAGTTTGCCTGCAAGCAGATTTTTTTCCCCTTCAAATTCATTCTGTCAAAATGATTAGACAAATTGTTTCTGGAAATGTATTTGAATTATGGATGATTTGTGAGTCGTCCATAGCAAGATATTTACTGTAGCTAAAAGTTATGAATATACCCAAACTTGTCTTCTGAGCTCCTTGTGCTACCAAAGGATAGAAATCAGTGTTTCAAAAAAGGTGCTTCATCCTCTGAGGATGAGGAAGATGTGAATTCCTTTGGATGTACCTTCTATTATCTATGGAAAAACTCTTGCAGACTTGGAGCCTAAAATTTTGCTGGTTAAAGATATCTGAGATATTTTGTGACTAGTCATGTTAATTCAGATACAGCTTTTGGTCCTCAACAAACAGATGTAGTATTTATGGACTGTGCTGCTTCTGCCCAAGCCAAATTTCAACTCTTGACAAAATTGTTTTCAACTTTAGGTCAAAATTCACAATTTGGGAGCATTTATATGGAAACATCCTAGGAAGCCTGGGTTGTGGAAAGGAAAGATGAAAGAATGGCCTGGTTTCTAGTTTGGTGCTAGGTTTGTGAATAGTTTGTGGACTTTGGCAATTCAGAAGAAATACAATGTTGACATTGAAGGACAGCAGTGCCATACGCTGTTGGCAGTGGGCAGTGTGGGTCTTGTGACAAGAAATTACAAAAGGGGAAAATAAAAATAAATAAAAAATAAAGGAGAATGTCAGAAATCTGTCTGATGCTGGAAACATTAATTGATACTTGGCAAGCATGATAGTTTTTTAGGGGGGAAAAAAAGAGAGAAAAGAATCGAAGTTGTCGTGATTGGTGAAATACCATTCAAAAAGAGCTCAGGGGAGCGAAATGGGGACAATTCCTCAGCCTGGTGGCAGTCAGTGTCCCCCATGTCCTCTGGAGCACCCCACCCCTACAAGGCTACTGCTCCCATGCCAGGAATTTCATCCACAGCATGAAGGGTGAGGAAATGGGCTGACGGCTGTGATTCCTCAGGACATCTTTACCAGCATCCTTGTTTGTGAATGTATCTGAGCCACAATGTAAAGCACAGAAAAAGAGAAAGTGTTTTACATGCTTTTAAACACAGGAACTGCTGATACTGTCACTGCCTGGGTTTGCCTACACACAACGCACCCAGCTGAGTAATTTATTCTCAGTGTATAATCTCTGACGGCTGGAAAGCAGAAAAGCTGCTCACTACACTTGGAAATGACTGCAGCTACAAGGTGAGAGAGCAGTATTTAATATCTATTTTGAAACCAATACTGGAGGCACCTGATAAACTGCCAGAAGATGGGGTTTGTAACACACAGAAAGCTAAAAGCTGAAGAACTAACAAACATTAAAGCCACTATAGGGGGATTTAAAATGTTGTGAAGTCTGGACTCAATTTATTTTGTCCTTATAAAATGCAGTTGTTTAAATCTCATGGGTCAACAAGTGGAGACTGAGAATTTCATAAGAGTGGGCATTTTTGAGCGGATTCTCCTTCAAGGGTATTGCAGGATATGGGGCACCTGGGCTCTGATTCAGTCCACCATGAGAAGGAGCATGAAACACCAAAGGAGCAATGATAAAAACAAACAAGAAATCAAACTTTTTTAAGCCTCAGAACTATTTGTGTCTGGTTATGTTTGGAGCATTTGTTGGTGTTGCCAAAACTCCTCTTATTCACTGTCTCACTTTGGAAACAGGGAGAGAAAGGCTTCAAATGGTAACATTTAAAAAGGAATCAATACCCAGCAGTATTTTGTTACTGACCCCCCAAGTTTTTGTGTCTCATCAATAAAATGCACCAGGTCCTGCAGGAGAAGGACTCCTGTAGATTTTCCATCTCTCTTTATCCTGAAGCTATGTGCCATGGCCTGATGGGTGCCCCGAGGGCTGAGGGTGGCTCAGAGTGACCCTGGTGCAGCAGTGTCACCTCCATAGGTGTCCCCAGGAGCTGTGCAGTGACCTGTGGGCCAGAGCTTGGCGGATTTCACAGTGACAGGCTTGAACAGCAGGAAAGACAGGCACAGAGAGGAAGTTTGTTATCAAACAAGAGCTTGAGCTTGGCTCTAATCTCTGGAGTAGAAAGGGTCACCCTGCAATAGGCAGAGACTGCAGAAAACCAAAAGGCAAGGGCAGGTATAAGATTATAATAGGTGTGGAAAAAGTTGGAACTTTTTATCAGCTACCAGTTGTATTGCTCCAAGGAAAAATGAAGGAAAGGGTTTAAGAGTGTTGTTTTATAGTAGATAGGAAAGACCTGGATCTACAGATAGGTATTTATAAGTCAAAGGCAATAATTTTACTGTAGTGGAAACAAGAGGTGAGACTTTTACTGCTGCACCACAGTCCAGGCGATAGTCATCTGCCTTGGGAAGGATCTTTATGGTGTAAATATAATCTTGGCAACCCCTGTCCTTGTGAAATCAGCCGTACAGCAGCGTGTTGCATCTCCAGCCTGATTTTTGCTGACATCCAAAAACAGGGGCAGGACTTCTCTGGATGAGGTATCACCTAACCCCATAACCAGGGACTATCCCTGTCCAAAAGCAATCACGTTAAACCAGTCCCACCAACCCCTTCACCCACATGTCAGTCCCTGCCATGCTGCTATTGATGTCTATAGGAGACTATTCATGAAATTCACCATGCATCCAAGCACTTGTAACATCCTTTATTAATATGAGCAGCAGAAAAATTCAGACAGAAGAAGCAAATGAGTGATGGGCAAGAGGAAAAAGGAAATTATGATGGCAAGCAGACAGCTGTGAAGACTAGCAATGTGCCCAGCTGATGGTACTGCAACCAGAATTTTTAAAATGTGTAGTAGGAGATAAATAAACTGATAAATAAAATCGATCTCAAAAGGCCACATGGGAAAGATGCACAGTCTTGATTACCTAATTATGGAAGGGATATTGCAGAAATGGAAATAGTACAACAAAGTCCCATAATGACTTAGAGTCTGGAGACTCCAAAATGCTTAGTGAAACTAGGTCTGTGTCCCTTGCAAAGAGAAAAGATTAAGAGGAGACCTGGCGGAGCTGCCAAGGGCTCTGGGGGGAACCGCAGGGAGCAGTGCTGCAGTTATTAGAGCTAATGTCAAATATGAGGATGAGGGACACGGCTCCAGCGAGGTCTTGCACTGTACAAATGTAATACATTTTTTTTTTCCAGAGGGTATATATTATAAACTACCAGATGCTGCTCTAGAAGCACCCGATCTGACCAGATTTCAAATCGAGCAAGAAGCATATGGAGAGAGAGGGGGAGAAAAACAGTATATTATGGAGAACAACTGTTAACTGGAGGAAAGGATAGGCCTAGCTGGGCTTCCTGGCCTCCTGCCATCTTAAGATTTTCTTATGTCCCTGTGTAATCTTCTGACTTTTGATTTAGATGTTTCCTAAAAATGTGGCCCAGTGGTTGGTACATACTAGGCATTAGCCCAAGAAAAGAATGAAAAAAAAATGCACTGTATCTCATTAAAGAATTTTTAAAGGGAGACTTTGAGGCGCCATTTGCTTCTTGTTACTCATCTTTGCAAATGTCTCTTGTCTTCCCAGGCTCTGCCCTGATGTGCTAGTGTTAGCAGCCTGTGGATTTCTGAGCCAAGCTGAAACGGGGTCTCAGGGCGGCCAACCTAAGGCGGGCAAGAAGAGATGGCAGCGTGAAGCAGAGGAGGAGGACAGAAATAAGATCAAGTGAAGTAAATGATACAAGATCTTTGCGTGCACATAAACAGTATCAGGTGAAAAAATGCTGTCTGGTAATGGCTTTTCAGGCTGCCGTTGAGAATAAGGATCGCGCCTATATTTGAAATATTTACGGTTCAATTAACAGCACTTGTTTCCATAAAATATTTCAAAACAGAGCAGTATTTATCTTTAATTATTTTTCATTTTCTTTGGCGAAAGATTCCAATATAGATATTGCTGTAGGCACAGGGGGCACTGAACACCAAGAGGTGGATTCCGTAAACAATTTCTCTCAAAGCGCTACAAAGTTTAAATATTAATTTGTCCATAATTGGCAGAGAAGCAATTAAAAATGCTACAAAGCTGACTTTCTGCCTCCTTTACTTTCTCCTCCCTTTTCATTTAACCACAGTATAGAAAGTAGATGTAAAACAATAGGACCCTGAGCTGTACGGCATTCTAAGCCTAGCTTGCCTTAAAGCTACAATATGGATTTAATTTATATGCAAATGTAAGCAATAAAAAGCCAGACACTGTAGAAATTATAGTATTTTTCATAGATGCTTCAGCACCATCACACAAGCCAGCAGTGATTTCAAACAAGGAGCTAATTATTACTGGTCACTAAGCTACCTTTTTCTTTTAATATCTCTCTTTCTTCCTTCAACTCCCCCCCTGTTTTTTTAACAATGAGTAAATTATTTTCTTGAGAGAGGAGGGGTGGGGTGGGGGGGAGAGAGAGAGAGAGAAAGAAACTCGAATATTGGGGGTGAGTGAATGAAAACAGCCAGAAATATCTCCTGTGAGATTCAACATCAGGATAATTTCACAGTCTCGCTTTTTGACTGCTGTGTCCTGAAGCTGACCAGCACCATGCAAGGCTGATCAAAGGCCATCGGAAACATCAAGTAAGCCTAAATGGGGCTAAAGTATGCTAATAGAGAAGCTAAATGTACTTTAATCCTGTTATAATACAAGGTAACTTAGAGGCAGTGAAGGGCCTTGTTGCTTTTCCCCACTGGGTCCAGGACCCCTGCAAATCTTGAATAGAAGTTGCTTCCTATTCTTCGCGGGCCGGGGTATGGCTTTCTCAGATGCACACACAGTCCCCTCCTCCTCCGTTTACTGAGTGTCAACAGTCGGCTGAGCAAGACTTCTCCGCTCCTTAGATCAGCACCCTGTGACCTTCCACATTTAAGCACAGACCATTAAGCTAAGCTTTCCAGCTGTTGCCTGAATTATGAGAGCTTTTTTTTTTTTTTTTTTTGCTTTTTTTTTTTTTTCAGGGGAGGGCAGAGCTTAGAGGAAGGAACACAAGGCAACAGTTTTACATTATGGACCCGCTGCCACCCAACTTGCTATGCAGAGCGATGTGCTTTCCTGCAAAGGGCTGCGGCAGACGGGTGACGTTGGCTGGAAACAGGGGCTTGCTTTGAAGTGATTCAGGCCCTGGGTTGTCCAGATTCGGCATCATTGTGCTCGCTGGGGGAAATGTAATCTAATTTTAGGAAGAGGAGGAAACAAAGTAAACATGACTGAACCGCGCTGCACCATACGCACTGTCCGCGACCGCATCCCCGGGAATATCCCTGGGCAACTTTCTTCATTTTCCTTCTTTTTTAGACACCAATTTCGGTGCATACTAGCCAAGAGAGGAAAAAAAAGGGTGGTAGTTCTGCCTGTGAAATGATATGCTTTGGTGGATGCCCCAAACTAACTACTGCTTGCAAACCCCAGATTAAAAAAAGAAGACTGATGTAATTTTAAAGCCAGCCAACTGCCTTAGTGACTGTATCAGAAGATTAAAAACAAAGGTTTCATTGAAGCACTACCTCCCACTGTGCAGCTGAACGTCTCATGGTTGAGGCAAATGGTCCTAAATATCTTTCTGTTAAGTACAAATTACATACTGGATATATTAAGTTGTAATGGTGCATTTTTCAAGAGTCACTTTTCTTGTGTGAGAGCATCAGTAAAGACTCAAAAAATGCTGACTGTATGGCAAATGGAAACAAAAAGGAATCTGCCTTTTACAAAAAATGTTTTGTTCATATAAAATCCTAGTTTTCTTCCATCTCCCCCCATTCCCCAGCGAAGCCTGGAATTTCAAATGCCAGAACCAGTATGTACAGTAAGTCCTTTTGAAATCCATGGCAGAAAAATCGTATCCTGGCCTAGCAAACTATTATCTGAATGTACATTCCTAAGCCTTACCCCTCAGTGTTAGTGCTGATGGGAGTCCTTCAGATCAGCTGAAACCTAACTGAATAAAGATGCTCCAGAAAACATCTTTTTAATGTGGAATTATCTTTCATTTACATAGGCAACATCCCTTAACTCGGCACATGTGCTAGAATGCTTCATGCAATAGAAACATTCATATAAAACTTAATGATGAGCATTCATTCTGCTCCCAAATGATCAGTAAAATGCAAAGTTAGTACACAACGTGCAAAGGAGTCTGCCAATGTGCATAAACTTGCATTACTGTGTGGGATGCAGGTACATCACTCTGGGATGCAGAGGAGGGGAGCAGTGCCCCGCTTGGGGAAGGGACAGCGGCACCAGGGCTGTCCCTGCCAGTGTTCCCAACCAGCCTTGGAATGCTGTGTGTGTCACATGTGCAGCACCACACGTGCAAACATCCATGTGCACTGACACACATGCACAGTTACAGCAGGTGAAAAGTAGGACAAAGCCAGCAAACACAAATAAAAAATCCCCATCATAACATCCTCCCTTTGCATTGTCAGTGCAGGCCCACTTGGGAGTGATTTCTCCACAGAAATCATTTGCAACCACTAAATCAGACAGAAGTGGCATAGATGGGAGCTGTGGATAAAAGTTAAACTAATGGAGTGGTGCACCTTTGCCCAGATACCTTTATGTTGATTGTGTACAAATGCTTTATTCCAGCAAATAAACTGTGAAGGATTTGAGAGAATACAGCTGGGCAGTACAGAGTTAATATTAGCAAAATGTTTTTGGCAGGGACAGGCTGAGCGTCTGCTGAAATATTTGAATTCTAATCTGCTCCTATTTACCACTGCTGGGAATAATGTTCTCATTTTTAGGTGTTTATCTACCTATCTAGTCACCATTCACCACTTTTATTGTTTGTCTGTCCTTCCCTTACAAGATTAACTGAATTGCAGTTGTGTTTTAATTATCAACAAATTTTGAACTGAAAAGCATTTGCATGACTCTCTTCAGTTCAGCTGTAATTTTCTGGATTTGTTTTTAATTAAAAGAGATCCTTCTCAACACATATGAAGCTTGATGGAAATCTTTTTGTTTGTATAAACACCCATACAGCATTTTTGCTGCACATTATCTTTCCAATTTCTCCATCACTCTTTTAAAAATAAAAACTTAAAAAAATTGAATGATCAACTTCAAGTGGGCAGTTTCAGTCCACAGCAGCTCCAGTGACAGCCTTGGAAATTGTTAGGGGGTTACTAGTTCAGAAATACTGCATGAAAAGACTTAAGAGATTTCCCCCTAAATTTCATTCTAAATGTAGGTGCTCATAATTTACAAGATAATGCCATTTGAGGTCATATGTGACTGCTCAGATATGTTTCTACTAAAGTTCAAAAATTTTTATTTATTATTTTGATTTATTTACTTCTAGAATATCAGAATCTCTGTTGCCACCACAAGAAAACACCATAGCCTGAATATAAAAGAGCCACAAAAACCAGACCAACATGAACTGTACGTTAACAGCAATGGTGAATTGACGTGCACAGTTTGTCTTGCTTTTTTGCATTTTTTGTAACTCTTTGCGTCATCTGTGTTTGTCGTCAAAATGTCTGTTTCTTCATCAAGCACTTTTAATTTTGTCAAGACAGATGATGAACGTTTTGTGTAGTTATTTCCAGACCTGGCAGCTAACATCTCTTTCCCATACAGAGAATTATCAGAGGCTCTGGCAAGGGCAAAAGCAGCTGGAAGTGCAACTCTGTGGCATCAGGAGAGGTCAGGAACTGGCTGGAATTGTTAGAGCACGTTTTGTTGGAATTGTTAGAGCAAAGCTGGGAACATGACTCAGTCGTTAGTTACCTGTTAAATTATCTTCCCTTTATTAACAGAGATGGGGCAGGTGCACTGCCCATGCAGGCCAATCCATAGGGAACACATATACCAAGCACACTCTGTGTGAAAGGTACTATGTTTTCCCCTCACTAAATGTTTTCATCTTGAAAATTTATTAAAAGATAAAGAAGAGTTGTGATGAGGTTGTGGCAAAAATCCCACTTGTGTTGTGAATCAGAGTACACATCACTGAGGTTTGATTCCAAATCTTTTGTCCCACCAAACTTCCCAGACTAGTTTTGAGCTTATTTGACCTTCCTGTCTCCAAGAAGATGAGGCTGAAACATTGGCAATGCCTCGTCCTGTTCTGGTAGCCAGATTTGAACAGGCTCAATGTTGCTGCAGAAATGCAGTTTGAGATGCTGTTCTGCATGGGCCTTTGGAAACTTTATTAAGATGTCCCTCTTCTGAAATAAAAAAAAAAAAAAAAAAAGAAAACCACTTGGTAACACCAGGTGAGTTTGTGAGTTTTCTTACCTGTGCTCTGGACTGGGAGTTGAGCTGCAATGTTTACAATTCAGATGTGTGGTACATTCTGGGAGGAAGCCACAGCTGACTGTTTTTCTGAATCATGCTTGGCCCCAAGTCTGAGATGAAGAAAGAGTCAATATATATTTGCCTGTGGAGGAGCTAATTAGAACAATTAATCTGAGAACCAGAACAAGCTGTGAGACCATGAGCTGATTCAGGCACGCCCTCCACTAACTTAAATTTTGATCAATGTTTAGAGCACCATGGGAAGGGCTGGGGTGCTGGGGCTGAGATTCAGGCTCACCCTCCGTGCCCCTGGCGCTGTGGCAGGCGCTGAGACCCCGGGCAAGGCGTTCTCCTCCTGTCCCTGAAGCAGGCCAATGACATTCACTGCCTTTGTGGATACAAGCAGCATGTTGTGAATGAAATGTTAAGTACATCTCAAAGCCAGCCAAGACAAGAACTGCATTTTTCTTCCCAATATCTATTAGCTCAGAGCAACGGGAGAATCCCACTTGCCACCAGCTCCCTGTTCTTGTTTGAAGATGTGGAGCTAGCCAGATCATATCCATCAGATATTTGCTTTCAGGGTCACATGAAAGTGGAGTGAAAGAAAGATCTTTTGTGGGGATGGCATGCTTGGAAATATACTTGTCCAAAGCAAGCAGCTCTTGCTCTTTTTCTAGCTAATTCACTGAAAAGATACTATTTTAGTCAAGAAAATGGTATCAATTCTCTTCCTTTTTGTCAGGATGGTGGCAGGTTTCCCATGTAGATTTGTGGAAGGTATAATTTTGACAGGAGCATCTGGCTCCTTTGTGAGCTGCACAAGGAATTGTGTGGCAGTGGCTTTAGGTCGGCCTCTGGTTGAGCCATGTGGGCAGCCCTTTGACATGTCTGTGCTGCTTTTCCTGTGCACTCTGTTTTGTTTTGACTCCCTTTTGAGCTTCCTAAATATGCAGCCTTGCTCTGCAGATTCCCTGGGACAGTTTCATTCATGGGTCCTGACAAGGACTGATGTTTTGCCAGGGCTCATGGATCCATTCTTACAGTGGTGCTGTGTGTTACATTAGCAGACAGCTGCTTTTGGCAAGGCTTTTTTTTTTTTTTTTTTTTTCTCAGAAATCCTCTTAGAGAAGGGAGAAGAGTGATCTCTGGGTAGTGGAGCTTTCAGTTCTCAAAATAAACCTTGCCAGGTTTGAGAATTTAAAAGCAATTGTGAGCTTTCCTAGTACAATAATATGTCGTGTGGTCCTTCTGCCCTCTTTAAGCAGCTGATGCCTGGCTTTTGTATTCTAGGTGTATTTACAGTAAAAAAAAAAAATCCCTGAATTTCTTTTTTTCCTTCCCTGTGAATGGTGTGACCTGAAAATGTGCTTTTAGCCTTATTTACACGAACACAATCCCAGTAGATGTTCTGTTATCAAGAATGTGCCAGCTTGTTGCATTTGGCATAGAACAGTGGTACAAGGGCGCAGAATAGCTCGACTTCTCCTCCCCAGATCCTCTGGGTGGTTTGGGCACCATGCTCCAGATGTGTGCAGTTGTGCCTGACCCTGGTGAGTGACCAGGAGGTGACCACTGTGAGTGGCTGGAGAGGGACCACCAGCTGTGCTGCCTCTGGGTTTGTCCAGCCATGGGTGGTGACAGCAAGGAGATGGGCAGGGGGGAAGCAGCAGCTGGGATGCCCAAAGCCTGCCAAGCTCTGTTCTTTCTTTGCACATCCTTAGGCTTTGTGAGGAAATTCACCTGTGCTGGATGCATTGATAACACAGCACAGAGGGTCTCTGTCTCCTCCTGGTGAAGCTTTCCCTGAGGCCAGCCCTGTGTAGCTCCATCCCTTGCACACAGGGCTGGGTGGGCTGTGAGCCCTGGGCATGGCTGTGCTGTGAGCAGCTCATCATGGACATGTGTGCTGTGCCATACAGGCTGAAATCACCAAAAGTGTGTTCAGGGGAGATGTCTTGGCTAAGAAAGTATATTGTGAGCAGGGAGGATGGAGTAATTTGTAACTGCATGTCTGGACAAATTTGATGGAATTGGGAATGGTTCACAAATAATGAAGTGGAGCTGTTTTAGAACAAAGTAGTTCATGTTTATTCAAATTGGGAAAAAGCTTGGCTAAATCAGGGTTTAAAGAGGAGCCCATGGCTGAAATACATTTAAAGAGATAGTCTGGAGTCCATGGCATTGCTGCAGAGAGTGTGCTGGCTTTCCTTGCCATGAAAAGCCATAGAAACACAATATAAATGCAGAAAAAGAGCATGTGTGTGTATGTGATAAGATGGAGGGAGAAGCCTGTGTGTCTAGCAAAATTATAGCACTATCAGAAACATCAAAAACATTACAATGCTATTGAGAAATCCAAAATAATACACTGGTGAAGGTGCCAGCCCAGGTACAGTATATCTGATCTTGCAATGCCAGTGGAAAGGAAGAACAAAGCAACTGGTTCATTTGCAGCAGACCAGTTGAAGGAAGAGATATTACCAAAGCCTTTCCATGTGCTGACAGACTCCCCAAAGTGCTTTATCAGCCAAGCATCTCCAGAGCCATCACAGCTGTGTCTCTACAGAGCAGAAGCACTGCTGGTGCACGACACACGCAGCAGAGTGTGCCAGCATGACCAGCAATGGAAATGTTGTTATCAGGCAAATGGAGCTGCTCCCCCACCCCTTGGTTCCCTCCCACCAGCAGAGAGTTTGATTTCACATTGCTTTTGCTTTCTAAATTGGTCTAACTAATGTAATCAGACAGAAACATCCTGTTCCAATGTCACTAATGCTTTCCAAACTAGCTGGCCTAATTAAGGTCACTAATTTCATTGTCTGAGACAATTTCTTGAGAGATATCTAAGTGGATACTAGAATAGGTCATATCACTACATAAAATTAGCAGAGAAAAGTGTAAGAAAACACCCATGTCAACTGGAAAAAAAGACTTTGGGTCTTCAAAATGTACAGACAACAAAAACATAATTACAAATGATGATGAGTGAAGGGAGAAGAGAGAAAGCCTATTCCCAGAACGGAGCCATTTGCCAGACTCAGGACCTGTGGGCAATTGAAAGATTTGCACAAAATCAACACTGCAGGGCCAAGTGCATAAAGGTGATGATGCTAATTTTTGTACTGTTTTGGAGCCTACATGTTGTTGCTAGAAGATAAAGCAGATCAAAGAAATTGTCCTAATCTGTATTAATGGGCCACAGTGGAGGCAGCGTGCCTATTCACTTGCCCCAAGATGTGCTTTGCAAGAAGGAAGATGAAACCTGTGGTGGGATCTCTGAGGCTGCTGTTAAACCACCACAAAGCTCAATGGCCAGAGGGGAAGTAAAAGTCTGACGAATACTTCACATCTGCTGTTGAATTATTTTTGGTTAGAATCAGTTAGGAATATCATCTTCACCTTTGCAGGAGCAGGAGCCATCTCAAACATGATGCTACCAGGAAATCATGGTAGGATAAAAATATTCAGACTAATCAGGAGCCTCAGCAGTAGAAAGATCTCACCTCACAAAACCCTCAGACATGTTAATTTTTATGACATTTCACATAGAGAGGTGATGGCTGAAGTGGCCGTGCTGCAGTCAGGGTTATGTGAGTGATGTCTGGCCAGGGGCTGCTCCTTGGGCTGCTGCTGTCTGTGGTTTCTGCCTGCTAGGGCATGGCAGGGCAGGAGAACTTGCTGAGGCATCAACTCCCTTGGTCGTGTCCAGCTGCCCTGGTCCTTGGCAGAAATAGGAGTTGCGGAGCAGGAGATCTCCAGGAATGTTTGCTGACCTGGGAGGAAAGAGTGTGCCAGTCCTCAGGATGTCCCGTGGGAATCCATCTGGGACTGGCCACCTGATCTGGAGAGGCAAAAGGCGTGTGGGACTTGAGTCCTACAAACTGAAGTCTTTCATTGGGACACATAGGAATGGAGACAAACACAGGGCAAGATAAGCAAGAGAACACCAAGTATAGCTAATAATTTTTGTGAGGCAAATATTTTTTTACTCTATCATGTTTGAAATACTAAAGATGGCATGTATCTCTGTTATCTAGTATTTAGCAGCATTATTTTGATAAGAACGATGAGTATTAAGGTTTGGACAACATCAGTTCAAGACAGGGAGACTGAAAATGTTCAAAAACTTCTAGACCATTTCACAAGCACAGCTTCACCTTTGTCTCACATGCAAGACCAGGTCTCAAACTAAACTAACCCTTAGTGCACAGCTATGACTCCTCTCATGCTCCATTCACCATCGTGGTGAGATCTCTGGATGCAAATAAACAGAAGAACAGCCAGTGAAATGCCTGGTGGTGAAAGTGGGTGTGGAGGTGACCCAAGCCACAGAGGACTTTTGGCCGTCAGGAGGATTTCATGGTAGCATTGGCCACACTTGCAGTTTGCTTCCAGTTTATAGCTACTAAAGTAGCTATATTTCAATCCCTTAATTTGTCCAAGTTAGTCATGCAAAACCATAAATTGAATCTCTGGGCATTTGCAGTGAAGCCTGTCCTCTCTCTGAACTCAAAAAGCAATTTTCTGACATATCATATTACAGCCAGCTTTGAGATAGGTACCTGGTTAGTATAGAGCATTGAATATCCAGTACATTCTGAATATATGTTAATGGTAAACTGGCTAATTTAATTTCCTTCTGTAGGTGTGTAACTCTGGCCATCTTGATAAAGTTTTCACATTAGTGCAGAAGTTAGAAACCCAGTACAGACAACACTGCTGGGGTCAATATCAGTTAGATTTTCTCAAAATACATCTAACTAGGAGTGGTAGGAATGACTTCTGGGGTAATGAGCTATGTATTGCATGGTCCTAATTTTGCTAAGAAAGTTAATGCCAGAGTTGTGTGAATATTGAGGAGTTTTAGCAAGAACAGGATATTGTGAATAACCCCATAATTTATATTTTAACTGAAAGCGTAGATATTACTTGGGACTAATGCTCATGATTGAGTCTTTGTGCAGTTATTTAATGAAATTTTATATTCCTTGCTTGAAGCTCACTAATTCATCATCTTTTGCTGTAATAATTTCATGTCACCTACACCAAAAGAGCATTACCAGAAACATCACTTCCATCTATACAACACAGGACAAAAGTTCTCTTTATTGCCAAAAGGATATACAAAGGGAAAAAATATAGAAAGTGTTATGAACAGTTCAGAGAAAAGGCCCACAGCTCATCCTAACCCCAAATGTCTCAGATCTTGTGATTATCTGGACCTTGAACATTTCCATATAAGTTTTTAAAAAGCGACTGCAATCTTAACTATTTCTTTGGCTTTCCAGCATATGTCAAATAACACAGCAATTTATTTCCAACACAAAGCACCCTAAAACATGAGCTTATTTTTATCTTACAAAACTGCCAAAGATGCTTTGAAGCATTCATCTCATAACTGTGACTTTTCAAACCCTTTTTTTCAATTGTGTCATAAGGAAAACTTAAAAACATCTTCAGACCTTTCAATTGTGTCATAAGGAAAACTTAAAAACATCTTCAGACCTTTTAGAGTCTCTTTGCACCTACAAGACCCAGCCAGTCTCACAGTTTCAATGTGTGTCAGCAGCTTTATTTTACATTAAGATTTTTCACCAGGCAATCAGTCTGGCAAGTGAAAATATGCTGGTTTGCATGTGTGAACACAGACATGATTTTAAACAAATCTGAGACCACTCTTGCAGTAGCCCCTGTTAAATTGTTTTTATCAGTCTGGTTGACTGGAATGTTCGAGTATTTACAATAGACTGAAGAGTATTAGGCTGAAAGTCTGTCTAATGCACTACCAAATTAGACATGGCTAAGCAGTTGTGTAGCAGTTTTCAGCTGCATACTCCAGAAAAAAAAAATTAAAGTGTCATGAAAAAAAACTTAAAAATGTATTTTAATTGAGAATCTTTAGGACTTCCCTCTCCATTTTGCTTCCTGAGGGTGCTCTGAGAAAACAGAACCAAGCTGTAAGTCATGTGGAGCACTGTGCTCATCCTAAATCTTCTTTCTTTGGAGGCTGAGCTGCTTTTGGTAAGCTAGTGCTTAGTGAGGAATGAAAGCCTGTAGCTGGGCTACTCTGAGGCTTGCTGCTGTGCTGCACTGGTGGCTTGTTCATGGCTCATCCATCCCCTTGGTGTTGAAGGCACACATCTGGTCCTGCACACTGTGTTTGTCATTTATCCTCCCGTAACAGGATTCTTCCCAGAAGTTAAGCTGGAATGGGGAAAATAGTTAATCATGTGCATGAATTTGTTAGGGAAAAAAACCCCTTAACAACATTTAAATAGGAAAATATATAGGGTGGTTAAATAGAACATTACAAGTGATTGAAACTGGAGGAACAAAGGAGCAACCAGGTGTACAGTTTAGTCAAATGACGCAAGAAAAGACTGAGTCAGGAATGGGGTTTGACCTCTGGAATTTGTTGGGTTTACCATTACAGCTTGTTTACACAAGACAGTTGGAAATTAAGAAAATGTCTAACTAAAAAGCCAAAGAGATATTTGGGATTCACCCCATATAAATATATACAAATATATACAAATATATACATATATGTACACAGACACACAGACACACATATATTTATGATTCATTTCTGGAATGAGAAATTTCTTTTTCCCTTCAGTCTAGGGTTTAATCCAGGGGAAAAGCCTCCTCATTTCAGCCCAGACAGACACCTTGCTGTTGTCCCCAAACATCTCCAATGAACACTCAGGTGCCATGGGGTAAATCTGTTCTGCAGCTGGGGCAGCACAGGTCACACTGGAGGTGTCACAGCTACTCGTGGTTTCCTTTACCCCAGCAAAGGTGCTGCTGCAATTAGTAGTGTAAGTTAGCATAGCTAACTCTCTGTCTTTCTTTAGAGCTACATTCACTTTTGCTTCCATCCAAGTTTCATCTCTGAGCTCTGACTTGCACTCAGATAGGAAATGTCAGCTGCCAGCTCAGTTTACAGACTTGGATGAGGGTTTGGAAGAAAGGGACTCCCCAGAAGACTACATGGCCTTGCTGTAATAATATTAAACCTCTTGGTCAAGTGACTTCACTGGACAATTTATTTATTGATAGTTTGAGGAGAGAGAAGGAAGAATCATGTCTACTTTTGATTATGACATGGCCGTGGGCCACTTGCCCAAAACTTGGCAGGAGGAGCCCAGCTTCTGACCAGTTTGACTCTTGCAGCCATTCCTCACAGTGATCAGACTGAGCCCAGTCTGGTGAGGAAACAGGGAGATTTTAGGGGGGCCTGCACTTGTTCAGGGAGCAGGGGCTGTGCAGGAGGCAGGTGGGCAAGCCCTTCACACAGAGAAGCATCATACCACTCCATTGCACCTTGCATCAGTTTGCAATTAGCTTGTGTGCAAAATTTCCCTCATCAGCATTGCTTAGCTTGAGATCTGACATGACCTGACTCTTTCTTTTCTTAGTTCTTGCAGACACTGCTGGTGAAACACGGGAGCTGGAGCTCCTGCTGTGCAAGGATGGGAGCTTTTCCCTGTTTTCCATGGAGTCAGGAATTTTCTCTGCCTGGCACCTGGGCGCTGGTGCTTGCTAGCAGGCAGAGCAGGGAGCTGCCACCAAGGCTGCCATTGATGTGGTGGCTGGGAGGAGGTGTGTGGGAGGTGCCTGGTGTTTTGCTGCTGCAGGTGGTGCCTCAGTCTGGGCGCCGTTTGCTGCCCCGTGGTTTTCTGGTTTGTTCCTCTGTTTACATCAAGCCTTCATGAAAGGGTGAGGTGCTCTCATGCAGAGCAAGCAAAAGAAACATAAACATACACACACGAGTTGGAAGAAATATGGGCATGTACTTAGGCCTGAAGCCATCAGGGGTTTGCCCCACTCATTTGCCTGCTGGGGGAAAAGACATTTACAGAGAGAGAAGATGTCCCCAGCCCTCCCATCACAGTCCTCAGCCCTGTGGCTTCTTCTCCCTCTGCACCCTCCATCATGCCATCAGGAGCTGGAGCACACACCAGGCTCTCCAAATCCATTCAGATGCTGACCATGGAGTCTGAATCCTACAGGCCTCAGCTGAATCCAGCACTGCAGCTTTCCCTGTTGTTTTTGCCATCATTTTAGCAAGAGACAAAGCCAAGTGATCCTCTAGGCAATTCCACCCCACATATGCTGTTCATTGAGATGGTTGCTAGCCAGAATATTATAGAAATTGATTTAGAAATGCTCTGAGTAAATACAAGTAATTTTTCTTCCAATTGTACTGGTATTGAGGGTGTTTGTGTCACAGAGGTGTTGGGACACTCTGCCTTAAGGACGTGCATCTGTAGAAGCTGAACTTTGGACTCAGCAGTTTACAGAATGAAATTTTTCTCTCTCTTTATTGATGCAAATACCTGCAACAACCATGCTGAGCTCACCCAGTGTGGGGCTAGGAACAGCCCCATGAAACTCATCTGTCCAGTCATAACTGAGCTAAGAGGTTTTTGCTGACTTGTAGGAGATAAAAATATAGAAGAAAAAGGAAAGAACATCCCGAAATGACAAGTTATATAGAAATAATAATGAACAATTTTAGGGAAATGGTGATCTGTTCATGGAAGAGTCATAGAGGAAAAACAAGCTAAATTAGTCAGATGATTTATTCATTGTGAATGATTCACTCCATTACTGGCTGCTTCCTCCACAGGCCATAGGAGCTAATATATAAACTGTAGAGGAAGGGTGGGATCGATAGTGAGCAACCTCTGCCTCCTCTCCAGGGAAAATAGGTCACCTATCCCTGCTACGCTGCTCTCTGGGCACAGAGCACATCTCAACAGGCTGAGCATTCATTTTCAGCTAATGGAGTTTGGGCTTTTCAGGGCAAAATTTTCCTGAGGAGTGTTTCTTTTTTTTTCCCCCTTCAGCTCTCAAGCCCGTGCTCGCAGTTTGGCCAGCTCCCTTCCCCCGTCCTGACAGCTCTCATTGTTCCCAGATGATGGCTGTTTGCTGGCCTGTGCAAAAAAAAAAAAAAAGAAAAAAAAAAAAAAGAGATTTTGTTGTCTAAATGCAGTGTTCTTTACTGTGGAGGAAGGAAATCTCCCAGCAGCCTTGGGATTTGCTCAGTGTGGGACTGCCTGCTCCTCAGGTGAACCAGGCTGGAGCGAACCTCTGATCCAGGCTGCGAGAAGCTGTGGGTGCTCAGTAGGCCCACTGGGGCTCCTTGTGTGGCCACAGTGACACATATAGTGACACACATAGTGACACACACCCACCCCATGCCTGTGGGATGTGGGTTTTCCTGCTTGCTCCACATCCCATGCCAGCCCCGGCACCATTGCAGGCACTGCAGGGAGATGCACCATGCCTGTGGCACTGATCTGCAGAAAGCTGCCATGCTGGGAAACATTCCTCAGGCTCCTTTCAGCTCCTCATAAGCAATAATATTCTCTGTGGTGGTGCCTCTGCTGAATTTTCTTGTACCCAGCACAACCCACTGTTTATCATGTGACTATTTATAAACTGCTGCTGAAGCTCCATAAATGCTTTTTGCTCCTCGCTCAAACTGGAGCTGAGCAGCTGGAATCTGTGTCGCAAGCACAGCCTGAAAGACAGAAATTGTGCACAAAACTCCTGTGGATGGTATTTATTAGAGAGCTGCTGGAGAAGAGTTGCCAGCTCTCTGGATGCTGAATATATTGAAAACTTGAGAGTGCAGGGTTTACTTGCCAGTTCATCTTTAATTAATTACGGAGGGCAGGCAATTAGGGGAAGAGGCTGCTGCTGGACTACCTGGCTCATAGGGCAGCTCTGATGGACGTTGTTGATCTGCTCCCCTGCCAGGGCTGTTCTGTGGCCCACACGAGGTCAGGCCCTGTGTCCAGTTTGAGCATTTTGGGGAGTCAAACCCCCCAAAGCAGTGGGCACATCAGGCAGCAGCTGCTCCAGGCAGGGAGCTGAGGAGAGGAAGGGCTTGGGAATGGCAATGCTCCTGGCAGAATTTCCTCCACACACCCCAAAGGGAGTTTTGCAATGTTGCACACTCCTGGTGGATTTGTTTGTAGGTAAATGTCAGTCTTTAGGCTTCCAACAAGCAATATGCATTAAAAAAACCCCCAAAACTAAAAGAGTACAAAACAGATTAGTGTATATTTACATTAAGTGGTTGTGAACAAACAGCTCTGGTTTTGCACATGTAAGGGCTTTCTCATCTGAAGAAGAGAATTTTAAAGATTCTGTTTAAAATAAAAGAAGGAAAGAATAAAAGAATGGAAACTTTGCAATTACTTTGTAGATGACCACAGCTTTCCAGGCAGCTCTGGTGTATGTATAACAAAGAGTCTCACAGGTTCTTGGAGGAAACCAAAGACCCAACTCTGCATGAACTCTGAAGAGAGTGTTGTGTGAAAACATTTGTCATGAGGTCAGATCTTCAGTGCCAATGTTGTGCAAACACACAACTGCATCTGATGGCCACACCTCAGCCACCAGAGAGCACTTGTCACTCTTAAGCCATGATTCAACCTGAGTTTGGTTCTGGAGACCCAGGGCAGATGCTCTAAAACCTATTGCTGAAATTCAGGGTGGAGGAGTAATCTGTTACAAGGAGCTTGAATCATGCCCAATTTGAATGAGATCCAGACCCAAACTAACAACCTAACTGCAGTCTTTGGCAAAAATGTCTGGATTTAGTGGCCAACATCACATTCAAACCTAAAAGATTTCTGCAAGTCACTCAAAATGTGCACCAGAAATCTGTCTGATAAAACATGATCGCTCCATGCTAATTTGGTTCAAACTGCAAAGAAACAAGCAAACCAAAGGCAGAACCAACAATGGACATCAGGATTTGGTTTGCTTTGGTTTAACCAATTCTGAGTATGTAGTTAAATAAAGCAGATGTCAGCCACAAGGTGCACTGAGCCCAAATATGGACCAGCACAGCTCATAGCCAGCACTTCAAGTCCCCAGAACCCTTCTTGCTTCCACACAGTGGTTTGGTCTGAGTGTTTGCCATCATAGTGAGTCTCCTTGGGCTTGTGGGGAAGAAGAAGAAGCAGGAAAATGGTAAATGTACAATGTACATGATTTTTTCCTGCATTCTTTTGTCCATCTTTTTTTTTAAACCTGATGTAGAATAAGCTGCATGGGGAGAATACAAATATGCAGTTATAATACATGACAATGCAGCAAAATCCTGGACTCTGTCAATTACTGTGGCACAGTATATTTTTATTTTATTCCTTTGGGGAAATATATCATTCAAGTAAAAAATCATTTGGACAATGCAACTACACTGAGAATATCCAGCACATGAAGATACTCCTTTGCAGTGAGCTGCACGTGGAGTGATATGGAAAATGTAAGGACACTGAGAGAAAATTTCCTGGTCTAATTGGTTATACAGTGCTGCCAAATGAGTGTCCCTCTAGAGCGCACTTGTTGCTTTAAGTCACCTTCAGAGATCCCTTGAAGCTACAAGGGACGCAGCTGACTCCTTTTGTAGTAACAGTGCTCTGAAGAAGTGGAAAAAACTCCATCAAAGCAGCCAAATGGGCAGCAGGAAGATTAACACCTGGGAGGAGGAGCTGCTTGGGAATGTATGGGGCAGGGCTGAAAATCACTTCCAAATAATTTTGTTCAAGACTCGAAGAGCTGCCCAGTAACACACGCTAGACAGCCTTGGATTGTTCAGAGCGAACTGTTTCTGAAACGAAGCCAAAAAATTGCATTTTGCTCACCTGGCAATGACTTCAAAATTAAGACTGAATTACTTTGAATTGTATTGTTGAAGATTTTTGAGCAAGTTGGGAAAAAAAAGAAAATAATCAGGAGGTGGCTTGCTAAATTGGGTTTTTATGTTCCTTAGCCCAAACACAGAGCCAGGGAAGGGAGACCTCAATTCCCTCCTCTCCCTGTGGGGACATTGACCTCTGGGCTTTGCTCCTGGGGCAGGTTCTGAGCCCAAAAACTCTGACAGGGCTGCTCTGTACCACTTCCCACCTCTAGAAGTGGGAGCTGCATGGGGGCCTTAAGCAGCCCCTTAATTGTGGACACGTCAGTCTACAATGGGGATGAGATGAGATCTTGGGATGAGATTTGCTTTGAACAGAGCACTGAGCCAATTCTTTAACATGGGGAAAAATCTCCAAGTAGTGGGATATTAGGCTTGAGGATTTCAGTTGGGGTAAATGGCGCTTTTCTTCTTCAGCCAACACTGCCAAGGAAGGATCAGTCAATTCCCCTAATTCCTTTAACCATGTTGGTCTCCCATCTCCATTCACCTTCATATCTTTTTTATTAAAAAATAGGCCTTTTGCATCAGGAGATATGCATGAATTGGGAGTTATTGACTATAATATTGCATGATCATCTGAGTCTGTCCAAGTTTTCAGAACTCAGTATCTGTATGCAACATGTCAGTTATTTTGCCCTTTAAGTATCTACTTTTTTATTCCTTTGGGCTTGTACAATATGTTATTAAAAATTTTGAAGGAAATTAATCTGTTTTTCAGGTAATAAATTAAATAGAGATCACTCTTGAGAAAAAGTAGTGCATTATTTTAACTGCAAAATAAATCACAATGAAGTTGACATGTTTTCGGGCATGTAGATCAGTCAGTGTACATAAAAATACACCCAATCCTTTAATTACATCTAGACTTTGAGTAGGCATTTCTTTAATAGCAATCAAAATGCTTCCACACACAGAAAAGCTTTCACCTTCTGAAGAATATTTTCCTTTGCAAATCTGGGTGACCAGCTAACCTTCATCCTGGGATAATCAGTGGGAAATGGGTGGTGGTGGCAGGGGCTGGCTGCAGGAGAAGCGGGCAGGGCAGCTCTTTGCAGAGGAGGCAAAGTTTCCCTTGTCTCCTTTGCATATTCATGTGGTGGACCTGGCTGTTAAAACACAGTTTTGATTTGCTTTCTTAACAGAATTCACTGGGTTAATTACGTGGAAAAATTGGTAGCAGTGTATATAATGTATATCCAACTCTCTGGCAATAAATTAAAATTCCTTTAAGAGCCACAATGTTTTGTCATTTTCAAAAAAAAGACTCAAAGATAAATGTTGATTTTAATATGGTTGCAGCTATTCCCTCATAAGTTTAGTGGTTAGAATAGCAGCATATCTTTCAATGAATACTTATGAGCTATTGATTAAAAAGGTAGCTTCAGAGCTTGTGGTGCAAGATATGCCTTGCATTTGGGAAACTGTATAGACATCTTCATATTAAACATATCCACAGCACCTCAAAAGATCAGGCTGGAACTGGAAATTGTAACCCTCTAGCAAAAGTTTAATGTTTGTTTAAAGGGGGCAGCTTTCTATTACATTGTTTGAACAGATCTCCTCAGACAATGATCATAACCTCGTTCCCTTCTCCTTCACACGCAGGTTATGATATCTATACTCTCCTTATCATATGTCACTTCACTTTTATGACCTGTCTCTGGCTCTCACCTGATTTTATGCTTGAAGCCAATGGGGACAGCCTCAGATTTTTGAGAAATTCTTGCAACAGCCTCATGCTTGACCCTGGGCAGGGAGATGGGATTTTTTTGTTGTTGTTGTTGGTGCAACCCCGGCGGGCGGAGAGCTGGGAGGTCCCCGTTGGGTCAGCCCTGCAGGAGTGGTGCGGGTGCAGGTGCGGGGCTCGGGGATGCTGCGATGTCCCCGGTGGCCCCGAGCGGGGCTGGCTCCGGTCCCCTCCGGTCTCCTCCGACCGGCTCCGGCTCCGGTCCCCGGTCCCGCTCCCCCATCCCGGGCAGCCGCGTCCTGCCGGGAGAGCCGCGCTCCGCACCGACCTTATACACAGGGACACATTTTCCCGGGCAGAAACACCGGTGATTTTTCATGCACAATTTAGAACCTCTGCTTTTGAAAACATGACTTGTGGCTCTCGGGTTTTCTTTTATTTTCTTTTGTTTTCTTTCTTTTTCTTTTTTTCTTTTTTTTACTTTTTAAAATTTTCATTGAGAATGCCTTTTAGACCTGTTATTGCTTATAACTTCAGCATTTTGTTCTATAACTTCAGCATTTTGTGAAAAGGAGGCTGAAATACACTGTAGGATCTATAATCCTAACCTATGCACTATAATCCTAACCTATACACTTTATCAAAGACGAGCCTGCCAAAATAATGCATCAAAAAGTTCGCACATTAAGTTGGTCGCTGAACGGCTGTTCCAGCCTGTGTAAAGCAGCTGCTGTCCGCTATGTGACTAAGAATTAAAAAATGGCTCCACCAGCCTAAAAATCAAATTTTGATACCTAAGCTATTAAAAATTAACAATGCTACCCTTTATGAATGATTAGAGATGTGTGAGCAGGTTTTTATAGAAAGCTTATTTGGACAAGAAGCAGAGGCTCAGCAAGGAGGTAAAAAAGATCTCAGTCTGTACATCTTTGTGCGTACGGGAAGGGCACGTAGGATGTGGCTCCCAAGCCCAGCAATTCCCCCTCAGTCCCTGCGTTTGGGGAGCCTGCAAGGGCAGCAATAACAGCCCTGTGCTGCAGAGACTTGAGATCCTCCTCCAGCTCGGTTCTCATGCTGTGCTCTCATCACTGGGGTTTTGCACCTAGGAAGGGCTAATAGGTACTAATTATGATTGTAGCAGCAGCTATTTTTGCTATACTTAGTGTGGTCCCCCATGCTTAGGGTTCTGGAAGACAAAGGGGACAAATTGAATGATTTTGGATGTGAAATTCATTTGCAGTGCTTTAATTCCTTAATCTAAGACTAAAGAGTGCATTGGATATGCTGGCCTAAGAGTGAATACGCACTGACCCTCCTGGGATATTGTCTTACGTGAACTGGCCCCAAAAAATTCAGAAAATAGTTTAAACAAGATTTTTATTTTGTCCTCCCTCTCCCCTTTTTTTTGCTTTGCAGCAGAGTAAAAGGGCATGCATAACATTATTGGAGATTTGAAAAATGCACACAGTAATAAAGAATCAAATTCTCCTCTGAAATAATTCCACTGATTTCAGTGGAATTAGGCCAGGAGAGAACTTGATCCTTAACAAACTTGTTCAAATTCTACTGAAGTTTCATGCTGGAACATATTCAGAAACATCTAGGATGATGTAGAAATGAAAAATTTATTAATTTGATTAAAATGCTTATGTATCGTGCTTTCAGTACATATCTTTCCCTAAATAATTTAATATAAATTCTTGAAAATTCTTTGGTAATTTTCTAAAGACACACAAATAAAGTAATGCTACTTTAAGCATAAAAAGAAATGAATAAAAATTTTTAAATTAATTTGACTAATACCAAATTAAGGCATACTTATAAAAATATTTTGCCAGGCTAAAACTAGCCTAAGGTTCCATACTTATGCACAGCTGCAGCTTTTTCTTTATCTTTCCCTTTTTAATTTTTTTTTCTGCAGGCTTGTGTGCAACCCTATAATACCAAAAAATGAAAAAAATGCATTGAGGGAATCAATATACTGATTATATGACTTTTTAAAACAAAGTTCATCTTGTGATAGCAAATTAGTTTATGTTTTACTTAACACAAAATTTTCTTTAGCCTTAATTCAGAAGCAAATTTTTCTTTTAAGACACAAGATTTTGTTTTTAAATAATTAACAGAGAAAAATGAACTTCAAAACTGTTCAATTAATTTGATAACAATAGCTTTTGAGGTATAAGTGCAACCATTTGATCCACTCAAGCAATAAAATTAAAAATAAGCGTACAGTGTGAAATAGATTTTAGGATATATGTCTCAACCGAGGGACATGCCATCCTCACTGCAGCAGGGAAGCGCTCACACTTCCAAAGACTAACTAAATCCCAGGAATATTCAGGTTTCCTCACAAGCCTCTGTTACTGAGCAATAATTTAAATTACAAGTAGCTATTAAAAAATAGCAAATTAAACCTGGAGAATCCTCCACTTACTTAGGAGGCGAAGAGCTTTTTAAAGTTTCCTTTCCTAAACCAGATTTTGTTTTTTATTTACCTTCCCCTTGTCCCCCCATAGAATTCCTATGGAATATATGCATCACAGCTACTTAAATGTTCGACAGTGAGAGCACAAATGTCAGCTAAAGGACATTATTCAGCACGAAACATCTGCACCAAGTTGTGGAATCACGGTAATACTATAAGGAATAAGCTGAGCAGAAATTCCTGTGTCTAATATTGTTACACAATTTTATGTGATAAATAGCCATAACAAATGCTCGTCAGAATTAGGTTTTTGTTCTATCTTATTCTG
This sequence comes from Ammospiza nelsoni, assembly GCF_027579445.1. Lineage (NCBI taxonomy): Eukaryota > Metazoa > Chordata > Aves > Passeriformes > Passerellidae > Ammospiza > Ammospiza nelsoni. Next base: position 31,259,158 of record NC_080639.1, read on the forward strand.
CAAAACTAATTTGTGAATGACCCCAAAGATAGATGATTTGTTAATTTGCAGATGTCTCTTCACTTTCCTCTCTGTCTCTGGCTGTTTCAGGAGATTACGCATTTACTGACTCTGTGTGCATGTATAAAATATCTCTCTCCTAGGCATTTCTCAATCACTCATCGTCCCATGTTTAAGTGCTAAATATATGTATTAGGCACACACATGCCCACCCACAAATGTGAGATACATATACATATCTGCTAGCTAGACATTCAATTAAATATGTATTGTAAAAGGCATAAGTGATTTCAAAGATTTGAAGACAACCGTGATGACAGTATATATTACTGTTAAATTCACCAAGGCACATCTGCAAAACAGACTAGGGACTTATCTGTAAATCTTCTCTAGGAAGCTAGGAAGGTAAACATTATTTGTTTGCCAGAACAGTGTGGAAAAAAATATTTATGATTTCGAGAAATAGTTAGTGAAACCTTTGCTAAGGGAGTAGCAGTACATTTGCTTTTTAAATGAATTCATCTCAAGCAATCAGGATTTAGTTAAATGGACTAATGCCACTGAACGTTTCAGTCTGTCATTTGGGGTGTGAACACTGGCACTCAGAGGATACCTTTTAAGCACAATACATTTATGAACTCATTTCTTTTTCCCTGAGGATTAAAAAAATAATTTTTATGCACAGTATCAGTGGCCTTCTTTAATAATTTCCTCGCTGCTGCTGCTCACCTTTAGAAAAGAGGGAGATTTTAACCACATATGGTAAAAGTTTTAGCCCTGGGGGGTTTATTATAGCAATATTCCTTTTCAGTGCACTGTCCACCATAACGGGTCTTAACATTTCCTCACCAGGCAGACAGGCAGAGCAGCACAAAAATGAAACAAGCTATGTTTAGCAGAATTTTTACATACCATAATCTCTTTACCATGGTCAGGCAAGGCTGGAATTTTCAGGATGATCTCTTATGGCACAAATCCATTGCAGGACAGAGCTGATTTACAGCTTAGCACCATTCTCCACTCTTCACTGAGAGTAAGTTAAATGACCCAAGAATAACATTAATATGTACTATAACTAGATAGAATGGTGGTCTAAAGGGTGGTCTAAGGCATTATCTTTCACCCAAGGAAACTCAAGCTCATATATTGCCCAGAAATACTAATAAGGGTCAAGTATCATTACTATTTTAAGAGGTTGACAATGCAGTGAGTTATGGGGTATGATAGTGAAGCAGGGCTCTTCTCCTGCAGCCCTCTTGTCTCCCCTCTGTTATGTTTTGAACAAATCTTGGCTAAATTCAGACTCATTATTTTCTGTACCCTTTCATGGCTAACCTGGTTTAAAAATACCTGCTGACAATTTTCTTTTTGCTTGGTTGGGCCAATATATTTAACCTCAGCTGAGTCCCACAGTAAACTTTTTCTTCCTTTTCTCCCTTTCATTAGGGAAGTAATTTAGAATAAAAAAACAACAACAACAAAACACCACAAAAACAACATGGAAGAAACTGAAGTGCAATTTTAAAATCAGATTAGGAGGAGCACTAAAATATTTCCCCAGTAAAAAGAAAGGTCTGACAAAACAGTAAATAGAAAAGTAAGATGTTGAAATTATTTTAAGACAGATGCCTTTTTAAACTGTATTAAGAACACCTATCATGGAGCCTGATTCCAGCAGTTCCTCACACAGGAGGTATTTTATCTTCACAACATCTGGCACTGTCAAGGAGGTACAGTTGTAGACCTTACCAGATGCAGACACTCCATACATAAAAGTACACTAACAAATCATACCATTAATAGCAGCACAACACAAGTGTTTCTTATACATCCATGAAGAGAACTATTCCATGGTTATGGGAAAGCTTAAAGGAAAAAAAAAAGCCACAAAAAACCCCAACAACCCTTAACAGAAATTTCTTGTAATTCTTAAAACATAAATATAACTCAGAGAGCTTTATTTTCAGCTTTTTTTATAGATGACTGACAAGAAGGCTTTTTTCTTCAGGGTGAAAAACTCCTTGTCCCATAAATCTGTGTGGTTGACATATCTAGGTAAATTTGTATCCTTGCTCAAAGGGATCACTGGTTTTATTCTCTATGGATTTTTCACTCACTCTGTTGTGGAAAGTGAGTTGAGGCAGAGAAAAAATTGCTTGATATTTGAAGGAAGGTTTACATTATTTTATATCATCCACACTGCTCTGTTGTCACTTGTTTTCTTTTATGAACTGTTTAAAACATGGTAGTATACTACATAAACCGTGCCCATTTTTGAATATGTAGTTTGTTCCACACCCTGAAGGTCTTGAGCTCAATATTCCTCTCACGTCCTCGTCTGTTAGTTGGACGTAACTACATTAATCCCCAAATAAAACATGAAGGCATTTGGAAGTTATATATTATATTTATATAAAACACATGCTATGTTTCCTACTTTAATATTGTATTTATTTATTTATTTTTCAATCAAGGTGTCTCTGATAGTCTCTAATATAAATGAGCAGTACTCTGTGGTTCAAGTAAGACGCCCTTGGAAGAAAATCTGAACATCAGTGGCATTAAGGTAATTGCCAAAACCCAAGGATTTAGTTTGCATCTGCATCCCTTGATCCTTCCCCTTTATATTTCACCATCACGGATCAATAACCCATAGGACTCACCAGTACAGTGAATGGGACTTACAAGAGAGGCAGAACTTTGTTTTCTGATCTCTTTTTCCTCTGCAAATAAAGTCCCCACCGTTTTATTAAATGGTTAAGTAAAATAAATAAGTCTCAGCAAAATAATCTTTTAAGATCAAAGCGCTGCTCCATGTTTTGTACAATATTATCATAACAAACTGCACGGAACAGCAGTGAGCTGCAGTCTCAGTGAATTATTTTAGTATATATGATACCATTCTTCTCAAAGCCGGAGTCATAACATGTTGTCAGGACTGTGTTTTCTATTTCTGCAGCACGCTTTAAAATTTAATTTTCTCCAAAACACACAGTGCTTCTTGGAACTGAAGTGATTTTCAGAGCCTGTGCTGTGTTATGACAGCGGTGATGGTGGTGGTGCACGCTTGGCAGAGGGATTAGATATGGGTCAAATGTTTAACCATCTGGATTTGCCATGAGCTAAACCTTATTTTTGATACCTCTGTTGAGACTAAGACGAAAGCGATTCCTCCTTCGCCCTTCCCAAACTTTTCCTTCCCCTCGGCGGGCTGGCGCGGCCGTGGAGCCGCACTTCTCCTACCACCCTGTGGCAATCGCATGCCATGACACACGCCAGCCCAGCCCGGGCTGCTGGCAGCGAGCTGCGGCCATCGACAGAGTTATTTGTCTTCTGGTGATTAATTCTAGAACAATTAACTTCATTTACTTCATTTCCTTCTTCTTCCACTTTTTTTTTTTTTTTTTTTTTTTTTTTTTTTCCCAATGCAAATAATACTCGTGTAGGTGCAGAGTGATAAGACGAGAGTAAATCTGTAAAAGAGATTACTATTGCTAAATTCTTTTGGATGTGTAACTCCAACTGTATAAAAATAACTCTTAAATGCTGGAAGGGATAGACTCTGGTTCTGTGTCTGAGCTATTATAGAAGATCTTAAAGAAAATATCTGGGCAATATTTTAGGCACATCTATTTGCTTACTTAGCATATCAGGAGACGATGAATGCAAGAAGTTATCTTGATCAAAAAGAGAAAGGTTAATACAATTAAAATTTTCTCACTGCATGCACATTTCACAAATTCCCTGCATTTTATATGTAGCAGATGGTGTTCAAACAAATCAAGAAGCCGAAGCTAAAAAAACCACCCTGATGGAGAAACTCATATATTTCTTCAAACGATAAGATGAACTGCAGATGTTTGTTGAAGAGTACTGCTGACGCAGGCGACCTAAGAAGCAAAGGCTTAAAAAGAAGAGTCCAGTTGTGTTTAGCACTGGCCAACCACTCTAGCTGTCAGTGCATGATTTATGAAGCTTGCTTGCTAGATTTTATGTCCACAGAGAAATTGGGATTAAAAAAAGCCCGAGCGGTTATCTACGCTATCAGGGAATGTGGCAAACCCTGGCTGCAGCATACCTTACACCCAGTTTGCAAGTTTAGCTCTTCTGGGCAGACAAAGATATTTAAGCAGCATAACTCACTTCCATCAATCTTTCAGAGTTTTGACCAACGTGCTTTCATGCTTCTGCATTTCGTCCACATGGTTCTTGGTAGTGCTGCTGGAATACTGCGCTTATCTGACACCTGCAGTCAAATTAATCCCAAGTTAAGCCTGACAAAGTCACTAAAAGGAAAACAGTTGTCTGTTTAAGAACTTGGGAATCAGACACAAAACCAGCTGCTTGATACGTGCTGAAAAATCATTAGCGAGTACTTAAAAATTAATTTCGAGATTATGCTTGATAATGTTTACAAAACCTACAATTAACTCAGTGTTCTACTGGGACAAAGTCGCACCTTTATGTGTCAGTGTTTCCACACAGAAAATCACATGTTCTTAGGACTTGTTGCAACTTGGCTGTAAATATTTACTTTAGGCAGCAGTTTAGTATACAGCTCAAAAGCAAATATTTCATACCAAGTCTCAAATATATGGATTTTCCCATTTGCAAATGATTCAGGCAGCCTTTCCCCTCCCTTAGAACTGCTAACTCAATCTATAAACATAAATGCAGCATTTCAGAGGAGAAAGGATACAAATCACACATCAGTACAGTAGTCCTCAGGGAGTTTATTATGGGGTAATTGGACCAAACAAGGGCCAACTCCCGGCCTGATTTACAGTCTCAACAAATCTGTTGACATCATCAGAGGTCCAAGGCAAGGAAGAATTTGGCTTTGAGGGGTGGGAAAGACTTCTAAATTATTCCAGCTTAGCCTCCCTAGGCTAACTCCTGCTCAGAAGGGGCACCATTATAAATGTGATTTGCAAGCAACTCAACTTGCTGGCTGTGCATGGGTGTAACTCAGAGCAAGGCTTTGCCTCCCCAGCAATGCTTACTCATCAATTCTTAATTTGGCTTCTCCAAACAATTATAACCCTCCACAGATATTGCATAACATTGCTGAGCATGTGTGGTTTTCTTATATAATTCCTGGTTGCAAAGCAGAGCTCCAGGCTAGAAGCCAAGTCACACAGGGCATGAGCAGCTTCAGAAATAACCACCATTCAGGTTTGTTTACTGCAAGGATCTCTCGAAGGAAACAATGAAATTGAGGAAAATAAAGTAAGTAACCAGCTTGTGCTGGTGCAGTTTTGTTATATCCTTCCTAGGACTGCTCATGTTCCTGTGGGGTTGGGAAAAGAGTGTGGGGATAGGTTGGTGTGGCTGCAGGGATGTGGCTAAAGCAGAGATGATGGGCATCACCATGCCCATGCAACACTGAAAAGGCATTTTGTAAGGTTTGCACAGGAATTTTGGTCCATCAATGAACATTTACTCAGCTACAGCTGGAACTGGAAGTGACCCAGAGTGAGTGTTTCGTAGGCCATGGCAAATTGCTTGGAGATTTCAATGCATGTGACCATGTAATCATATCATACATATCTTCTAAATCACTGGTTTTGTGGTCCCAGAATGGTTACCACTGACTAAAGGGCAGCAGTGTCTTCATCTCAGGGTTGATATGAGGTAACAAGGGGCATAAGGTCTCTATTTCGGATTAGCATGTGGGTCAATGTCTCTGAACTGGCAGATAGAATTTTTCTCATTTATTTTTGTGCCTTAGTTTGCCGTAATGTTTCTTCCAGTAGTTGCTCTGCTTCTGTGATTTTCACTGAATTTACAGTGGAGACAAACACTGGCAGTTCAGTCTGAGTCAGTGGTGGTGGTGCTGCCAGCCATGGAGTTTATGAATGTGCCTCATGACTCAGTTTTCTGCAGTTCTTGAGCAGTGTGCAATCAGAAATAAACGAGATGTTTACAGGGTAGTTATGGTTATTGTCAAACACAGGAAATATTCGCAAACATGTCTTAGAATCTCAAGGAAGGTGCCTGGATCTACCCTGTGGGTGGGCTGTGTCTGTCTGTCTGTCTGTAACCACTGTGCAAGAGGACAGGTTTGTACTGATCTTCTTTGGATGCTCTGGGAACCATTGGGCGCTGGACTGGCTGCAGAGAATTAAATCTGGTGTGCAATGGGACTCTCCTACCTGCTTTATGATAGATTTCACATCCAGCCAAAATTAATTAAAAAAGATGCTGCATAGGATAGGATTGGAATCTCTGCCCTGTACACTTATGCTGCTGCCTGCCTGGAGATTTTCCTTTGCTTTAGTGTGTCCACTTGGGAAAATCTTTGTGCCTCATCCTCCACCTCCTCCTCAGGGCAAAAGATTTCTTTTAGTTTTCTGCTTGCATAGGACTTCAGAAAAAAGGGACAGTGCTCCAGTTAGAAGAAGAGGCCTCAGTTTTCTCAAAGGTATGGGTGATATTGCCAGGACATGCAGTGGCACCAGAAAGGTATAAAGCTCACCTCCAGGGAATGCAAAACATGCAAAAGTGACTTAGATACAGCTACAGCTTCCAGCACACTTTCCCCTTTCCTTCTTTCTTGCTGGAGGATGCTATGCCAAGCTGCTCTCCTGCCTGAGACAGTGTGAGCACTTGTCTTCCACTCACTTCTGTGGGACGTGCACAAGGCAGAATCTGACTTTACAAGCTCTTACCATCCTTGGTAATGTCATTCCTTTGATAAGGCACAATATTATATACCTTTCTGCATTTCACATGTCATTAGATCTTTGATCATGAAAAGTCATAAATATAAATAAAGTATTATACTCTCCCAGCAAGCAGCAAAAGCATCTGTTTAGTCCCTGAAAGTGCTTGAGAACAAACAGTGCTGTGAAATCATTGTTGGCAATGCCTGTGTTATTCTTGCTCCTGATAAATGCACTATTGAAATAAACCAGCTCTCTCAGCATTAGTGATCATTTGATTAAAGAAAACTTTCTAGTTAACATTTTGTAACAATGTAATAAGTAACTTTCAATTAAATTTTTCTATATGTGGGGAAAATGTGTAATGAATAAATCAGTAAAGACCACATAATGGAAGCCTATTAGCAGGGTGAATATATTCTTGTAACTCAAATTTCTATACCACTTTAGTATTATCTTCTATCAGAAGACAAGGTACAATTACCAATTTTATCTTATCTTAGACTTATTATTAAAGAGTAGTAAAGGAAACTTCATTCCAGAAGCTATAATGTGATTTTTGATTAATGGTGGGGTTTTTATGTGACAAGAATATTTCTCCTAGGCAAAGCAGGCACTTGTATCTTTGCCTGAACTGACTTGTTTCTGGCAGGCTTTTCACTCACAGAAAGTTTTGCTTCTCTGTAGACACATGTATTTTTCTATATGTATAGCAGATTCAGGCGTACAGGATCTAATGCAATCTGAACATAATCTATGCTACATGAAAGAATTAAGCCTTTACTTCACATTTTAATCCATTTAACAAGACTCGCTAAGCAATAAACACCTTCCACTTTACCTTATGAAATGTCAAAGTTGTAAAGTGAAAGGTTACAAATATGGGCAAAATTCATCATCTCTGGAAGTGTTGCAAGCAGGTCTCACACTTGCAGGTGGGTGCAATGGTTGTGGTTACTGGAAGCTACATGTAAATAATAATGGCCAATGGGGTGTCCAACAAATTATTTGGAATACATGGAAAAGGGAATCCATTCAACACTTGTGACTACTTTACTACTCTCATCTAGATTTGTTTTTCCTAGATTCTCCTTAGTTTCAAATAGCATGAATATTACTTTGATTTCCCTTGCAGATCTATTTTTTCCCCTGCTCTTGCATTTTCTTTCATATAAATACACATAAATAAATTTATATACATGCATAGATATATGTGTTTATGCCAATTTGCCTGGTTTCATCTGGGATAAAGTTAATTTTCTTCCTAGGAGCTAGTATAGGGGTGTGTTTTGAATTTAGTATGAGAACAATGCTGATGATACACTGATGTTTCTTTGCTGAGTAGTGTTTATACCAAGTTATTTTCTCCTCCATCCTGCTGTGTGGTGCTTAGTTGCTGGCTGGGGTTAAACCACATTAATATATAATATACACTAATATATATATTTGTTTGTGCATATGGGCAGGTATTTAGGTGATAACTCCAGGCTGGCTTATGTCTGACAAGTCCACCAATAAACTGGCACTGATTGGCATATTCTTCACTTCTCTTCCAATTTTTTAAAGTCTATTGCCAATATAAATTTCATAGGTCATTGAAAATGCATAGGGTCCTGATGCAGGGTGCTGCTGTATTGAATAGAAGGTTTGCTTCAAATTCTATACAATTCAGTGGGCATTATTCCAGGGAAAATAAGTGTTTGTGCCAGATGAGGCATACATGCAATTCACAGAATCCTTTAAATTGTTCGAAATGGGTGTTCTTACTGTTCCCTTCAAATGCCAACAGGTTGCTCTGGAGTGGGACTTCTGAACAGTTTTAACAAGCTGTTTTTTCCCCCTCCCTTGAAAATACAGAGGCAATCAGAGCCATGTTCACACTCTTCATTCAATAAATGCTGGAAAAGTCAAAACCATGAAGCCTGCACAACCAAATGTCTGTTTCTGCCAAACTGTATGGAAGCAATATCTTTTCGGGTTGTACCCAAATTGGCTAAGTGAGCATGGCCAGCAGCATTTCAACATCTGTGTTACTGCACATAAACCCTCTGGTGATTCACTGGCTGCTCCTGCTGCCTTCTCCACGGTATCTGTAAATATGCACAACATATGAAACACCTCTGCAAAGGCTCTTCCAGCTTGGAGGCCTTCTTCTGCCACAAAACCCCCCCTGCTGTTGATTCAGGTACAAATGGGCCACCGGTATATTTTCCAGGGCAACCACAGGACTTATGAACTCCATTCAAGTTTGCAGCAGCACTGAGGACCCAGTGCAGATTTATCTATCCCCTTCAAAACTAGAAGAAAAAAAATGGGCCATTCAATTAACCTCACATTAGTACAAGAAAGATGATGGCATAATTTTAAGTGTGTATTATCTTGCATGAAATACAACGCCTGTGCAGAATGATTTCCAGTTTCCCCTGCTGCTAATCTCTGAACAAATACAAACAAAAAACAGTAGCAGGTCAGAGCCCCCATAATTTATTCATTCTCCCTTCGACTGAAATATTTTACAGTCCTCCATTTATTTGCAATTTTTTGTTCTAAAGCAGAAATCCCCTCGAGATCTGGCATCTTGTTTGCAAGAGCGTCTGCAGGGAAAACAAGGCTGATGGCAGCTGCGAGAACAAAAAGGCTAAAATGAAATGGGATATGACATCTTCAGTTGTTGCATGGATGTCTGCAAACAGATTTAACGAGAGGCACTGGTTTTTACTGCAAAACCTCACAAATGGTTTTTCATCATGCAGAGCTTGCTCCTGTGTCCCTGCTGCTCTGGCCCCTGTTTTTCTCCTGTTTTTCTGCCCTTTGGTTTCTGCCTCTGCCCTGCTGGTGATCCAAGCTGATGAACTGTGATTCTGAGCAATACCCAGGCAAGATAGATATCCCCTCAGTCACAGGCATGAATTACACAGAGGGCAGGCCTTTTCTCATCTCAGGGTTTCATGGGGCAAGGGGAGCAGTGATTATGATCTTTTAATTAACACTGCATTTAACATAGCATGAAACAAAGGTGTTTGTGCTGGGGTTGGCAAAACAGACTCCAAAACAAACCTGAGATAAAGGAACTTTTACACTTGGAGTTTGGGAGGAAGGAACATCCAGAGGGGTCATATTGTCCAAAGTCCCTGCACAGGGGGTTGCAACGCAAAGGAAGGGGTTTAGACACTGGTAACAAATGCTATTGAGCTGCACTGCTCATCTGGCAGCTCAGGAGCCAGACCCTCCCTTGCTGTCTGCAATTTCACAGAAAATCTTTGCCAAAAGAATCATCTTAAAAAAAATGAGGACCCGCAACCCCTCGCGTCTTTTCAATATTTTATGCTGCTCTTACCTTCATTAAAGTTCAAATTTTCAACAAACTATGGGATGGATGTGAATCCTGAGGTTTCTTATGCTCTGTTTTGAGGCATTGTTAGTGTGAATTGACGAGTCTGGTGATGGTGGGAATGGTCCAGACAGGTTATTCAAAGTCATTTCACTGAATTAAAACTTGAAACTGTTCCTGTTGTATTAGACAAAATGCAGATTATGGGGACGTTCCTCACACAGGTAAGGCTTGTTCATGTTACTTTGGAAATGATGCTTATGCTTCTCTTTTCTTCCTTTCCACCTTTATCTCAACACAGCCCTAATTCCACCAGGACTTCTGATGGGGCTTCCCATCGTGTCAGGTGCTGTGTCCAGAGACAGATTCCACAAGTACAAATATCTATGCAGGATTTGGGACTTTCATCACTATCTGGGCAAAAGCAATGTCCAGTTGAAATAAAAAAAAAAAAAAAAAAGAAAATGCCTCTAACGAGGTTAGAAAAATAAAAGCTGAAGGGTTCTGCAGTCCCCTGGTTCAGACTGTACCTCTTCCATGTGTGCACAGGACCTCACACACCTGTAGCAGAAAAACGCTGCAACAGAGTGGCAGAAAAACCCTACAACAGCTAAAAGTAATAACACAAGATTTCAGAATAAACTGCAAAGGCAGAACAAACCATAAGGGCTGTGAACTATTACACTGGGTGTAGGGCTGTGAACTATTACACTGGGTGTGATCCTCCTCTAACTTACAACTGGCGTAAATCAGTTTACAATTGATGTAGGATTGATACAGACCTGATGTTGCATAGATTAAACCCCTATTGAAATCAATGAAGTTAGGCAGGTATAAAACTCGAGGCAAAGGAGTGGGGAAGTAATCTGATTATCTCAGAGTTATGAAAACACCATTTATTTTCAGAATTGACATACTTTGTGGTTTCTGCTGCTCGGCTCTCCAAACATTCTCTTACACTGAAAGCACCCTCGAAAACTTTAAAGATTTATTGCACAGCCCTCAGTTTGGGTAGGTAATTAATTGTGATGACTATTTATTTTGGAGCTGCTTTTGTGTATTTTTGGAGGAAGAAGGAAGTTTGCTGCCAGGCAAGAAGGAATCTTTGTTTTGCTTCTTATAATTTGTGGCTATGTCAGTGGCTGACGCATGAAGTTATAGGAATAGCTGCAATTGCTTTTTCCCTTTGTGAAAATGAACCGAGCACTTCCTAGTCCTCAGGTTTTTGGTTTTTTTTTTTTTTTGCCTCCCAAGACTTTGGCATCTGTTGCTGTCAGATAATTTGTGGCACGGCCCACTTGACCCTTGGTTCATAGGTCGTCAGAATCTATATGAAGGGGGTTATTCTCTGCTATTGTTGAGCAAGGGATTTACATCCTAACTCGTATTAATGCTTGTAAATCTCTCATGCATCATTGACAAGAGGAGGCCTAAATTACAATCATATTTGCTTATGAATACTACCAGACCCCTGACACAATCCAAACAGGCATGGATATGGAATATTTGAGGAAGATGAAGTTTCAAGTGAAGTCTAACAGGAATCTGAACCCGCAAACCTTGCAGGAGTGCAACTAGTTAGATACTTAGAAATACATTATTAATTGTTTTGAAAGAAGTGAAATGTTTAGGAGCGATATTGCAGCCTTGTGGCAACTGAGGCACACAGCTGCCTGAGCATTGGGGGTGAACAGAGGGAGCTGCAGCAAGGCCTGGACCTGCTGGAATCAGGCAGAGAGCTCTGAGAGGAACTCATCAGCACAGGCAGTTAAACTGTTGTTGATATGGCTTAAGAAAAAGAGCAATGTGAAATCAAATACACTTATAAGCACTGCAGGCAGGCATGTTGCAGTCCACTCTCTAAGATCTATTTTTTATTATAACCATCTCCATCTTGGTGTCAGGCATTTGAAGGAAACCAGATATTTATTTTGAAAATCATAGGAAAAGCTCCTTTTTCTAAACTAACGCTTTCAAGAATGTCACTGGCAATCAATATTCCTTTGAGGAGAAATCCTTGAGTAAGATGTGCATTTCCTCAAACAAGAACAAATCCTGTGATGAATTTTGTGTGCCCTGCCTTTATTCAGTTATCATTAAATCCAATCTCCTCTTGAATCCTTAGAGTCTGTATTGGTGAAGGAGTTCAACATTTAGCTAACAAATTGATTGTGAGTGATTCAATCACCTTAAATGCAGAAGAGTTCTTGGTAACCATAGAAAAATTAGCTCAACACATGACACTTCAGAATTCAATCTAAAGTCTAAATAGTTTTGCTAATTCTGATAATAATATATACTTGTCAAAAGTAAAAATCAAAGACAGTGCAGTCAGTTAATCTGCAATTAAAAACAGTGTATGCTTGCATATTTAATGATAAAATTAAGATATCTAATGACTGAACAAATCAGAACTCCCAATTTTATATGTGATTTTACCTTGTCAGAACTTTTTACTGCTTTTTTCACCCTGTAGGAGCACATCTACATATAGTCTACACTTCCCTAGATACAACAGCAAGGACATTTTCCTCGGGTTGCTAAACTGAGGGACTGAGGGCCTGAAGAAGTCTCTACTCATGCAATGGGTCCCTGTGACTCACAGGAGCTGGAGCTGCTGCACCAGTCCTTTCTCTGTCACTGCATTCACTGCCACAAATGTTACAAGTTCAAAAATGGAACAAATTTCAATAAGTTTTTATTTCTGGAACCAGAAGTCTGTTATTTAAAAAAATCCTTCACAACAGTTTTCTCATGTGCCTAAAAAATATTTTTCATTATTATTGAAGAAGCTGAAATATTATATAAAAAATTATTTACAATTATCAGATATTTATGAGCAATTTATTTACTTTCTTAGATATTCATGACTATTTGCTGAGAAATTTTTTGACAGCTTGGTGTCCTTTAACTTAGGACCTATTTGTTTCAGTTCAAATGCTTGTTATCTGGATGCTTCAAAGAAAAAAACAGATGCATCTTTCCATGTGAAGAGCAAAGACTGTTCCCACACTGGTTATCTCATCTAATTCTTAATGAATGATGAACATATGATAAATTTTGTGTTACTTATAGGGTGAGAGATGTATGTGCATATACATACTATATCCTATATCATGGATACATTATTAAGGCAGTATAATCACAAGGAACAAAAAAGGGATATTAAAGAAACACTTATAAATTAAGTGCTGTCAAAGATGTGTATGTGGGTTTAAGGCTGTCCATTTTACAGATATTATGTCTCATCATTTAAACTCCAAGTTAAATATCAGAACAAATCACTCTTTTGCAGGAAATAATAGAAAAACAAAGAAATGTAACTTAAGCACAATTCAATTAGATGCAAGGGAATTGAGCACCTCAATTCTTAATGAAATTAATGATCTTTTATAATCACAAATGGCCAAACCTTAATTTTACTTGCTATTTAAAAGATGACACCTAGAGTAAAGTCATGTCCCATAAACCATTAAGTGTCTCTGGGATTCAGGAAAGACTGTCCCTTCCTGGATTAGTACGAGTGTCTTGACACACCTTTAATACTTCCAATACCAAGACAGCTCAATTATGACTGCAAGATTTTGATTAAAAGGTAAGTGGAGCATCCCAAAGCCAAATGAGATCAAGCAAAGGGCATTCATTAGCTTCAGTGGAATATGGCATCTGCCTGAAAGTCTCATCAACAGCCATTGTCAAATGCAGCTTCTTTGAATTTTTACAGACTTGGTTATAAATAAGTCCAAAATAGCAGAGGAGTGATTTTTAAAATTATGTTAACCTTAGTTAAATATTAAACCAGTTTTTCCTTATGTCTAAGCAAAACTTACATCTCCCTGCAATCCCTTTACCTTCTGTTAACCATCTGTAGAATATCTTATTTTACTCCTTTCCCCAGATATCTTTTATCAATTTTATGCCTATTGTCTCATTCATTTAAGGGCTTATCAGAAAGAATTTGACATAATGCATTTTAATAAACTGTTAGAATTTTCTTCAAAACAGAAATCTTTCCACCAACAGCTGAGTTAGGATTGACTTCCATAAAAATTACTCTCACAATACAAAAGATAAGCTTTCACTGTCTGAGAAATATCTGAGAAATAATAGTGTGAGAAAGTTAATAAGTTGGGAAAGTCACCCCAAATTTTAGTTACTGAAGTTGGGAGGACAGGCATTCTTGTGCAATATAGGATTGCACCAAAGGAAGAGGTCAAGTGTCCTGGGATTTTGGTTTCACCCAAATAAGTATAGACTGACTCGTGGCATTAACTTCAAGCTTGTACAAACGGATGTAAAATGAAAAAATGAATGAAGCAATATTAGAAATGTCAGTGTATCAGAGCCTGAACAATAGCAGGATTTCGGCAAAACTTCCCCCCTATTTTGCAAACCCTGTAAGCTTTCTGAGCTGAGCAATAATGACTATTTCTTCATATCCCCTCATTATAACTTTCCTACAAATAGTTCTTGACAGTAGAGTCATTATCCCAAACTTCTCGAATACAAAAAATTTTATACATGGAGACACTTTTGTTCTTTCTGTGAGACCCTCACATTACCAGATGGTAAATTACTGCATTTTTCCTCCTGAACGGCTGGGAAGAGGCAGCCCATACTGACTTAATCTGAGCTTGATGAAGTGGTTTGTATTTGAGATAACGAGATTAGATTATCACAGTTTATTAGTTTAAAGTCTTTCTGACAGAGCCTTGTGTTACCTGATATTAAACCATGAATCATCTCTGCGTGCACTCCACGGGCCAAGTCCTCCCCTGGCATAAAATGACACAACTCCACTGATGTCCTCCCTCAGAGCTGCCCTGGCCAAGCCCAGCTGAGGATCTGGCCCTTCTCACACAACATTTTATTGAAACTTCAGCCTTTAGAGAGCTCACCAGCCTGATCTCCCTCACCAGTCCTGGTTAGCCATGCCCTGGGGGTAGCCATGGTAATCTCCTTTCAATCTGTACTTCTGGAATGGAATTGTTTGGAAGTAATTCTTTCAGCTGCACACCTCGCTTTTGGGACCTTTGCCAAGAGGCTTCTTGCTCTGTTTTGAAATAAAGACTCACATCTCTACTGAGATTTTGGCTCTATTCCCTGTTGCAGAATTTTCAGTAAGTTATTAGGTGCATCATTACCCCATTTCATTTCCTGGCTGTTCTGACTACCACCCTCATACTTTTACACTGAAGCCACCAAGATATTTTCCTCAGCCTGAGTACCTGATCCAAATCCTGCTGAACTCCATTCAAAGTTTCTTAGCAAACTCCATCAGACTCCTGGCAGAAAATAAAGAAAGATATCTAAAAGTTTCTGATCATTAAATCTCTTATGCCACAGGTTGAGATGCTGGAGTGGAGCACAGACAAGCAACAGGGAGATGAGATTTTCATCACTGCAATGTCTTCTACAGTTTTTCCTCTGCCTCTGTACCTGTAGGAAGAAAATCTCTTGGCAAGCACCGGGTTATGGACTTTGTTTCCATTTGGACCATTCTGCTTCCTGCTGAAAATGAGCAACTGGCTGCACTGGAAACTTTCTGCAATTTGCTCACGTTCATAATTTTCAAGGAGAGAGAAGATTTTAAAGATGTGAAATAACTATTTGTGGGTCTCTAAGTTTACTCGAGTCTCTGAAGTTATTCCATAATATACCAGTGGGGTATCATGCTGATTCATATTTCTGCATTCTCTGTGTTCAGTCTTATAGAGTGCCTTGTTAGGATCAAGAGCAGGAGAAAGGACGAGCATGCAGACAGGTTTCCCTGAATTATGCTCATGGTTCATCCTTTGGATTCAAGCAGTTGGCTTAAAAAAAGTAGGTTTTTTAGAGAGAAGGAAAAACTGGATGCAGTGGGAATGTCTTCCATCCAAATGTACATACTCCTGAAGGTTGATGAAGTCTAATCTTCTTGAACACAAAAAAACCAAATAGTAGGAAATACCTCCTTTGCCTGTACTTCCAGCCCGCATCTTGAACTGTGGTAAACAATCTCACTTTCTTTTTCTGGACTTCTGCCCCATGTCTGCATGTCCTCTGCTTCTCCTCCTCACTTCAGAGCAGATATTCCTCAATGGCCAGGCACTTGCCTGTGCTGTTTGGGTGATGACATTTTTCTTGGCTCTGATTTGGAGACTGCTGCAGTTTCATAAGTGACTGTAAGTGCTTCTTTTCAGCTCTCTAGAATGAGGGGCAGCTGTTACACCTTGGGCCTCAATAACATTTTGTCCAGCCAAGACCAACTTCTTCATCACCTCATTGAGCCAGCGCTGCTCCTGCACACTCTGTTGGTTTGTCCTCCAACATCCTTCTGAGTCTGCTACTTTCCTCTTCTCCCATTGCTCTGCTACCTCCTTCATCTCAAACAGTCACAAAAATGTTAATGAACAACTGAAATCCCCTTCAATGCTTGCTTTTCCTTCAGGTCCTAAAACCTGACTGTATTTTGGATAGAGATTGCTGTTGTTTCAGCTCTTTGGTTCCATGCTACTGCTTGTATTATTATTTTACAATAATAATACAATTTTAACTCCCAGAAACCTGCCTGATTTTTTTTTCAGTTTCTTTGCTCATACAGACTAACAGCTTGGATGTCTGCTGGATTCTGAGCAACAGAACCTGCTCCATATGACACCCAGTGTTTTCTCAGAAGTTATTCTCCTCACTATTAGTGGTCTTCAATAGAAAACCTCTCAAAACAAAAGTAGGCAAAAAATGAACCCATCAGAAATTGTGTGTGTTTGGTCATGGAGCAGAAGATCAGGAGCAAAAGTTGGTTGAGCTTTTTACCTCTGACTTGACAAGGAACTATTAGAGGCCATATCAGAGAAAGCAGAGATTAATGAAGGATTCCTAGAACAGTAGAGGAATTCCTACTATATAAACTCTTTTTAGGGGAACAGCACTAGTTCTTCAAAGAAAGGGATGGTTCTGCTGCCAAGTGTTTCAGAGCATTAATTATCCATTTTTGCCAAGTGTTTGGAAACGGAACCATGGAATAGTTTGGGTTGGAGAGACCTTTAAAGGCCATGTAGTCCAAGCCCCCCACTGTAAGCAGAGACATCTGTAATTCCAACAGGTTGTTCAGACTCCTGTCCAAACTCTCCCTTAACCTTTCCAGGGATGAGGCTTCTGCCACTGCCAGAGACTCAGCTCTGGTAAATCACTTGGGAATCCTCTCACTCGCCTCAGCTCCTATCCACACCAGATCTCAACAGAGATTTTAAAAGATTTCTTCAGAAAAGCATCAGGAACAGTTTCAATTCAGTGCTGGGAAATGAGACACTCGGCACTAACAGATTTAATATTCATCTTGTCACATACCAGGTTGCCCTACTGATCTTTGAGCTGCTCACACAAAAAACATCCTATCGAGTTTCTGCTGAAATATCTTGAATGCTCAGCAGCACTACCGTGCAGAGGAATATACATAACAGGAAATTATTTTTTCTCCAAAATTTTGACGCACTGTTTACAGATAAAATGGCAAAATACAGTAAATATATACTTATGAGCACATTCAATTGTAAACTTATAAAAATATTAATCTTATAAACACTTTATTTGAAATTTCTGAATATTAAAACATAAATTAAATTTTGTTATCTATGTGTACTCCACTTTGTTTGAAATGCTATTAAAGCTTCAGGCTGTTTAAACAATAATACTCTGGATATCTAGAAAGCCTTCCGGGCTTCATGAGGGCTTTTTTCAGGCTCTTCATAGACATTAATTAAAGCTGTGAGAAACTCTGTGTTCTTGGTACTATTTACACCTATTTAATACAACCTCATGTGCTACATCTGAGGTCAAACAGCAAATCAGTAACAAAACCAGTGTCAGAATTGGAGTATCAGAACTCCTACGACCTGCCTGAGCTATTGGACGTTGTCTTCCACCAGACCACACTATCAATTATAGAAAATAACTTTTGATTGCTCATAGAACCATCCAAGTACAGTTACTATTAACACTTATCACAAAAAGCTGTGTAAGCAGACTGAAGGAAAACCCCCCAAACTTGTAAATGTGCTATTGACAGGCAATTTCATTAAATCCGGTTTCACTTTATTTGGGTTATATATTCCATTTCATAAAAACCTTATCATAAAGATCTAAATCTGTGAAGAAAGACATTAAGCAATTCTTTATTATCTCTGCTGATCCATTAAAATAAATCTCATCTATCCCTTCCCCTGTTATTCCAGGGAGTGCAAGGGCTGATGTATTTTGGCATAATTGCTTTGGCATCCCAGGTTTATTCTTTCACTGCTGTTGTGCAAGTGCATTTAAAGGAGTAATCATCTTTTTTCTGTATGGCCCATCACCATGGTGTATAAGCAATATACAGGCTGCAGATTTTGTTTTAGGTAAACTTTTCAAAAATTTTATTGGCAATATTTTTTCATAAAGACACATGTCAGACTGCACCCAGTTTATTCATACACTGTAAGGAGTTCTCTGGCTTCCTCATTTATTAACAATGGTCATTTGTTACACTGACAACTTAGAAAAACAGATCACTCAGAAGTTATGATGGGGTAATTCTGCTTCTTGGAGCCTCTGCAATGAATCACCATTTTCCCTCCCTCCCTTGACCTAATTTCAAAATAATATACCTGTGTAAAATATTGTGATGAGAATTGTGTCTAATTATCTTCTAAATTTTTCTTTTAATTGCTAGAAGGATACCCATTCTTGAATAAGGGAGGTATTAATGATGTAATAGTGTTAGAGAGTCCTTGAAATCTAGATTAATTATTAGTTGTGTGGACTTCTGAGAGTTTTTGATGTATTCATTTGCATTCACAAAGATGGCTTTTTAATTAAAGAGAGTTTTTGAACTTATACAAATGAGCCTTTTGCAAATGTCCCTAGAAACATGGAAGGTGTTAAAAGTGAGAAGAATCAAAATTTTCCTGAAACATTACCTCCTGCTGCAAACACTGAATGGCCAAAAGCATTTGAAACTCCAGACCCCATGTCAGCAGCTCCAGTGGGTCTCCAAGACCAAGCAGAATTATAAAAGCCTGTGCTTGTTTCAAATACCACAGAAATGATTCTGTACAAAAGAGCAATGTCGGAATATCTGATTTCCATTTCAGCTTCTACCACAGCATATGTTTCTACCTTTACCTGCATGCTTATTTTTTCCTCTTTAGAAATTAGATCCTCTTTCCCAAGGACTCCAATGTTAAATGTTTCCTCATTGTAACTCTTATGATTCCTTGTTGCCACCTCAGACTTCTGGTTTTTCTTTCTTTCTTTTTCTTTGTTCGAGATCAAGAGAACAAACCGAAAGCTCTGAGTCTCCAGGTCTGTTTCACAGATTTATAAATGGTACCATATTTCCTGTATTACAGCCATTCAGTTCTTAACACAGCCTAACATCTAATTTACAATTTTGACTGCTGCTACATATCGAATTTGAGCAGATGTCTTTACTGAGCTGTCCACAGTGATGCCTAAATCATTTTCTTCAGAAGTTCACAGCAAATTTGGATTCCAGAGAAGTGAATACATAGTTTAATTTGTACCTTTTAAAGTAAATTATTTTGTAAAGAAGTGGAATCTCATACAACAGATTTCCTCATTTTGAGAGATCTACCCAGAGCCACTCATCCACCTCTGCCAGGACTGGCTGCCTAATTTCAGTTTTCAGCATGAGCATAATACCAGACCCTTATCACAATTGTGGTTCTAGTCCAGAACTGGGACTTTAAACCTCCTCCATGGTCCTGTCTCTTCCACAGTTCCCACTCACACACAAAACTGCAATCCAGACTTACAGGTGTCCTTATTTTGGTCTGGTGATGGCTTTTTAAAGTCTGTATCACAAATATCCACTGATCTTCCCACATCTCCTCTTGTTTAAGTCTTTGTAAGGGGGAATAAAACAGATTTATTTGAATCTATTTCCTCCTATGCTCTTCTTGGAGATAAAGTTGCTCAGAGTGCCACTATAATCTTCATAACTTTTGTTGTCTGTTTAACCTGGCCATTATATTATATCCAGTATATGATATATTTATAATATATACTATATATATATTATATACATAGTATATGCAGAGTGTATATATATAGTGTATATATATATATATACATACAATATATTTATAGTATATATATAGTACAAACTATATCTATATAGTATATATACTATATATACTATATAGATATAGTTTATACTACTATGTAGTATAATGGCCACCACTAACTACCTGGCCATATATACTATATTCACTTAGAGCACATCTATTTCATATTTAATTTCCAGGAGAATTAATGTTTGATCTAAATTTCCCTAAAACAAAGTAAATATTTGACTAAATCAGGGCTATTTTTTATTTTTACTGTTGTTCATGCCCTCTGTTTTCAGGTCTTTTGTCTCTGATGTTGTCTAAACTTGATGACATGTGCCAGGTACAGGGTAATGTAGGTATTAATCTTTCAATTTGTTGGAAAATAACACTAAATGCCATTTTGGTTCCCATTTCTCTTATATGTTTATTCATGTTTTCATTTTTGAAAGTGCTCCTTTACTGTTTTGAGGCACTCAAAAAAATAATTTCAGCCTCCGGTTACTTGTTTTTCCAGTTTCATGCAGTTCTCAGACTGCAAGAAACTGGAATATATGGAGCCATATATTCCCACCTTCCAGAAACTTTTCCTTCTTTGCTTCCCTTGGGGAAAAGTTTAATATTCAAATAATATTTTCTGTTTGCTTGAATAGATGGTTGCAGCTTGGATTTTGACTGTTTCTTCCCTGGTAGCTTTCCTGCTCTGTAATTGCATTTGGCAGTGAAATGTGAACACTATCCATGGTTCTGTCAGTATTTCGTTAAACATATTCCGTGTTGAGTTCCTCCCCTGAATTTTCCCTTTGGTATATTTCTGCAGAAATAAATGATGTATTTTTTTCCTTCCCTTTCACATGCATACGTATCCAGTTGTAAATTCCTTAAAATCCAAATTGTGCCATGAGCACAGTGCTGTTTAAAGTGTCATACCTTGTACCAGCTCATGTCCTGCACCAGAGGGGTTGTTCTGAGCAGCAGCACCTCCTGTCACCCAGATATTCCTTTCCCTGACCATCTCCTAAGGCAATGCTCAACCAGCCAAGCCAGGACACACAAAGGCATTTATTCTTCACCAAATTTTTGTTGTCCTCCTTCCAGTGACCTGCAGCATTAGAAGTGTTTCTATTGCAGTATCCACTGCTCTTGGTTTTGCTCTGAAATGGGAATTTTTCTTGTGAGGTTTCTGCATCAAGGTCTGCACGAAGACCTTGAGACCCCCCTGAAGTTCTCCTTGAAAAACAAGTGGAAGAAAAACACACATCTGAATGAATATTTAATAGCTGGAGAGTCAGGTCCCAGGAGATGAGACCTGGAGGCTCAAGTTGTGATTGTGTTTGCTTTTGAGGGGCACCCTGAACCTGAACTTCTGACAGCTGGGTGAAAGATGCAGTCAACAGACTTGTGGAGTCTGTCTTAAACCTGCCTCTATTTTTTAGAATAAAAGTAAAGATTATTACAAAATGTGAGCAAGTTAATGATCACTGGTACCATCACTAATTTGTCTTTCTCACTTTTCAAAGAAAGCTTTATTCAAATTGATATTTTTCTGGGAAAGATTTTGCTTTTTCCAAGACAGACTCAAGTGGAAATACTAGAGTCTAAAAATTCCCCCACACATGCAATTCCATTGAGCCATCTTCTTTTAACCTTCACAGGTGAATATCTGCACTTGGCTTCAGAAAATATTTTGCTTTCCTGTTGGCTTGCGGACATTTACCATCCCTGATTTGAAATATAGATTTTTCTCATATACTTAGACCCACAGTTGGTGCTGAACCAAATTGCCTGATCTAGCACTTTTATTGTGTATAGAATTCATCTGGTTTTAACATTTCCTCAAATATTTGGTTTAAATAAATCTGCCCAAAATATTCATGGTGTTCCTGCAAGGCACTCTGTTTTCATGTTGCTTAAAATGTAAACCATCCGTGCAATGTAAATGCAAACCTCCAGGCAATTCATTTTCTAATTTGTTTTCTCCTGCATTGGAAACACAAGAACATGTACTTCATTTACATCTATTATCACTATATTATAGATATTGTTATTATTATTAACATTATTATTATTATTTACTCTGGGGGTGCTAGGTACCCTCAGGCAGATACATTGCAAATTGAAACCAGATGTCCAATGAGTTGATGGCAAGATTTCCAAGCAGGACTGAAATATTTTCCTAAAATTCACAATGCTGCAGACAACGAACATGTGTGACAAACAGGGAACAGATCACAGCAAGCCTGAAATTATGTCACATATTGCCTTGTGTTTACACAAAACTCCCACTTTTCACAGTTTTAAGTTTGCTCTTCAAACACAAAGTGAAACAATAACAAAACAATTAGGGATGGTAAGAGGCTACAGTAAGATTAGAAAATAGGGAAGGCACATTCGGAAGCCATTAAAAACCCAATGCTACTAACTAAAGCTAGCTTTAAGACAGTCCCTCCTGGGAGGACACTTCAAAGATCCTCGAATAAAAAAGGCAATTTATTGGCTAAGCGATCTTCTTAGAGGCCCCAAATTTCCTACCCAGCCCATTTGTTTTCCATCCCTCTTAAATTTTTAAAGTCACCTTTGCAATCGCTCAAGATCTTTAAGGAATTTTTTTTAGAAATTACACTAATTGGCCTATTTTTACTCCCCTCTCTTTGCCCTTAAAGACTAGGAAGCTTGGTGCCTAAAAATAAGTCGGAGAGAGCTGCAGTGTGTTCTCTGCAGATGGTGGGGATCAGCTCGGGAGTTCCCCGCACAGCCCGGGCTCTGCGCGCTCCCTGCGCTCCCGCTCTGCTGTTTAACCATTGCAGGGAGGGAGAGCAGCACAACACCAGCCCCTTAACAGCAGCACAACACCAGCCCCTTACCACAGCTGTGTTCTAGTCCAGAACTGGGGCTATTACCACACACACACACCAGGGTTGGGATCTCCCTCCGGCCCCTGGCACCCCCACACTCGGAAATCTTGCAGCAGGATGAGGAAGTGTTGCTGTTTCTCTTTGCAGAGAAAAAAAAGCATCCCTCATCCTAAGACCCCTGTGAACACTGTCACACAAGGTGTAATTCTTTTCAAGAGTATTTCTGGGTTTTACATTCTCTGAACCTCAGAGGAAAAAAAAACCCCAATTCTTATCTCATTTACTGCTGTTGTGTTGGTCACAGGTGGAATGCATTGTGGAAAATTGTTTACCTGAAAAGAATTAATTAAATTCCAGTGTGAGTGTTTTGATTCACTGACCAGTTGAATCCAAACATGTATGTGTGGGGATGTCAGAGCCCAGGACATTCCTCTGGCTGCCCTAGAGGACTCCAGACCCTGGCAGAGGGCTCAGAGACCTTGGCACAGAGTCAAAAACACCTGTGCCTTCGATCTCAGCCCATAGTAAAATTACCAATTTTGTGTGAAGATTTACAAGCCACAAGGGTTTGAACAGAATTATAGTGAATTTATTACAGCTTGAAAAAGTACAAATTTGGGGTTTTTAGAATGGGGGTTCAAGAAACAAGATGGAGGAATCTGTGTGTGTCCAGTCTTTTTTCTTCTTGTCCGCCATCTTCTGCTGTGATGGTGACACTTTTAGATTGGTTTAGGGTAGAAGCTCACTGTCTAATATAGGTGATAGGAATTGGAAAATTATTGTAAATAAAATACACATAGTTTTTAGTATAAAAAGATAACACTGCCCTGAGGGTGGTCAGTGTGCCTCAACCCGACCTGCTGGACAGACCTCAGCAGGTCTGAAAAAGAGTGTATTAGGAGAAAATAAACAACCTTGAGAACCAGAGCCGAGGAATCCCATCTTCTTCTTTGAGTGTGGGGCTGGGTAAAAAGACTTTTTAATACCTCAGGAGGCTTTCCAACAGCAACAAACCCAACATCAGGACTGTCAGGTAACAGTCATGAGATGCTGTAAAGTAAAGTGCACTTGTGTGTGCAGTTGAGTACTTAGCAAATTCAGTTTAAATGTAATGTAACGTGGTATAATATAATATAAAATAATATAGTATGATAAAGTAATTAATTAACCTTCTAATAGCAACGAAGTCCCCCTCATCATTCCTCTCCTTCGTCAAGAACAAAAATATTTACTATAAGGAAGAACTGAACCAATCTCTCCCCAAAGCTCTCACTGTGAGCCAGGGGCTGATGGCAGCATTTAAGATCTGCAGACTAGCACTGCTTCATGTTTCCATTCCAAAGTCACCCAGCTTTGTCCCAAAGACACACCTGTAACAGTGAAGAGATGCCTGATCCCCACAAACTATTCTCACCTGCCTCTTCAAATGATATGTTAATTTTCTGCAGCACTCTCAAAAACACTGAGATATATATCTTATACTTTGCCCTTGAAAGAATATGGCAAGTTATATCATGTAAAGGCAAGGGACTGTCCCCACCCCCTGTGCTTGGACATTGAGAGGTACCCAAAGCAGCCAAAGTGCTGGGTTGGCTGCAGTGGATCCTGCAGTGCTCTGCTTCCCTGCCACAGTCACAGCCTGTGCTGATTTTCTGCCTTCCCTACATGGGATTGAACATATAGGAGAAAAAAAGCATAATCTCCAAGATCTCCAGCTGGCAAGGAGGTGAGAAGCTATACCTAGTAAAAAAATTAAGTATGTGCTTAATATTAAATCTGTGAATCTCACTAAATTTGCATGTGTTAAATGGTGACATTTTTATAGGACCATAGGGCACACTTAGAAGCTGAAAGCTCTCAGCATAAACATCCATTAAAAAAATGGGACTCATTTGTCCATATTTTTTAGAATAGAAAATAAAGAAAAGTGTTAATTGAACTGTTTAAAATTGTTGTTTAACACTACACTATGCCAGGACATACGAACAGTCTAGACTTGAATCATGTGCACTGTTCCAAGCTGAAAATACACACAAATGTCTGAGAGATGTAAATGCAAATCAAGACATTAGGACAATATTTTACTTTTGGAATGTTGGGTACAGGCTGATTTAGGCAAGGAATAAAGAGTTCACCACCCACCTTTCACCTCTATAACATTGTTTTTATTCTCATCAGCTCCTTCTGATGAGCAGGGAGGAATGGGTTATTAAACTAGCCAGTCGGTATTTTCAATAGGTACCTGCCAAAAAAGGGATTTACACAGGAGAAGCTAAGAAAGTTGTAGAGCTATGGCAGACAGAAGAGGCCACAAAATGTTGAATCTTTTGTGGATTAAGCCCCATTTATTTCCCAGACATCAAAATATACTTTCTGACTTTTCCATGCAATGTCTATAATATCTATTATTTGTACATTCACAAGCTGCTGGAGCCCTCAGTGGCTGCTGATTTCTGCAGCTCAGGGTCCACAGGGTCTGGCACAGCCCCACAAAGGTTGGGAATAGCCCAGAGCCAGAAAATTCAGTCCCACTTGACATCTTTAACCTGAATTCCACAACCTATCTCCTCTTGCAGGTGACTAAGGAGGAAGGGAGCAAAGCAGGATCAGGACCAATCTGGTGTGTCCTAATACCTGTCTACGAAGGAGAACTTAAATGACATTTCAAATGAAGAAGGAAAAGATCCCCCTTGTCTAGTTTGTGCTGAATACTTTTCCCCATGCTATTCCTCATGTTTAATTTTTAGTCATTTGCACTCTGATAGAGATCAAAGACTTCTGTCAAAATACAGTTTGCACTGAAGTAGGTATTTTGCAAACATACAGGGAGATATTTTTCTCCCCTGGTGTATCAAAATTTAAAACTAGTCTGAAACAACTTGTGGAAGGAGTGATTCCAACAGACTTCTGCCTCTTGATTGCTTACAATTTTAAAAGAATTATAGTAAAATAGTCTATTTTCATTTTCTGTGACTATAAAATGCGCTTTATAACCCTTAACTTGCAGATACATTTAGCAGCAACAAACAAACATAGGAATGATAATTCATAAACTGTTACAGAAACAATCAGTGAGCAGGTTCAAAACATCTGAGCTGACATTGCATGACAAGGTGCTATTTTCCTGCTAGAAGGTACTTTATATCAGAGAAACCTTCAGTAGCTTTTTAGAATTTTATCTGCATGAAGTGAGAAAATAAGTTCAAGATTTTTTAGGAAATCAGGTGAAAACTCCAAAACAAATACAGGTCAAAATGAAGGGATTGCTTAAAGCACTCAGGGGTGGAGTGCCCTGTATATCTCTCTATCATTTCATCTGCATGAAGGGAAGAGCACTTGCAGGTTGGCAGTGAGGAATTGTAACCTCAGGAGAAGGGAATCTCTCCTCCCCCAACCAAAGAGAAATATCATCTGATATATTAACACTTCAAGTCTCTCTGTTTTCTAAACAAGTTCAGATGATTCCTCTGTGTGGTTTTTAATAAGGAAAAGATAAATCCAATAGGTAAATTTTAAGACCACATCAACCTTGGCTTTCCAAGCAGAAAGGAGGACATATTTCTGTTAGGACAGCAATGTGTAACACCAATAAAATATTTCAGAGATGCTATGTGTCCATTTACCAAAACCAAGCAAGTGAATGACCAAAGGGACTCACTAAAATATTTTTCTGTCCAAATTATTCTTCTGTTTGCATCTAAGATCACCCTTATGCCCATTTCCCCTCAGCTTCTGAGAGATGCTGCCTCAAACCTCCACCCCTGGAGAGTCAGAGCAAGATTCTGCGTCCCCTCTCACGTCCCTGAAGTTCACCCCACTGCACGGACAGCAGGCAGGATATTGTCCTGGCACAGCCATGAGCAGCACCTGTGCTCCTGCAGGCAGCACCCTGGGAGTCCCCAGCAGCCCTTATCCCCCAGAAACCATCACATCCTTCCCTCCTTGTCATGGCCATTCCTCCTCAAAAGCTCACACTTACCCTTCACAAGCACATTTGCCACTTCAGATCTGTTCTCCCACAGGACTTTTTGCTTTATCATAACAATCTGTTACCATTGGCTGGACTGCCACAGACTGTCCAGGCTCTTTTATGCAGACTGGGGGAAAAACCCCTCCACCTTTCCACTTCAGATCCTTATTTCTGTGTCTGCAAAAATTCCCCATGAGAAGGTTGCTTTTATTCTTGCTGTATATTTTTATCTTGCCCTTTTATACCCAACAAATTGCTGCCCCCTCCCCATGCCACCTGTTCTCACCTCTGGCCAGCACTTCCTTTAGCTTTTAATTACCATTTCACTTACCTGTTATGACTCTATGCAGAATCACTGACACTAGAAAACACGCTGCACGTTGCTCTCTTGTCATTGAGATGCTGGCTAGACTGGTTGTTGTCTTGGCCATGGGGACAGGATTCCACTCAGAGACCCTAAGCAATTATCTTTCTCTACCCCTTTGAGGTTGGAGCATAGTATTGGTAATTAAATTCATACTTCTGTTTGTTGTGGTTTTTTTCCTTATATGCTCCCATTTCCCAGAAACCTTAGGCAAAGGATTTTCTGCCAGGATGAGGAAGAAGGGTCTGAGGCTGGTTTAGCTTAACTCTGGAATACAATCTGGATTTAACAGTTACATGGTGAATCATTATGTATTTTTATTTTTTATTAAAAAAAAAAAAGAAAGAAAGAAAAAAAAAAAGCCCTAGATGTTTTGCTGAGCAGTTGAGACCTTATTAGGTCACATCCACCATTTGCTACACCAGAGCCTGCCTGGAATGCATTTTTTTCAGGGTAATATATTCAAAGGCTAAAAATGAACTCCTGGCTAAAGCCATCAAGAAGTGGACAGAGGGAAGGGAAATCCCCTGGGATGGATCTCCTTGGCTGGAGCCACTGGTTCTGTTTCCACTCTGCCAGCCAGGCACTCTTCTCTCTTTTGCATTTCTGGGCCTTGTTTGCTGCCACACACTGCAAACCCCAAGCAAACAAATCTCTCTCAGTATTTCAGGCCATTGCCAGGCTCTTGTGCTGTGAGCTGCCAACCCCTATCTGAGTTCTCAACTGCACAGGCCCTCTTCTCCCTGCCAGACCTCTTTTTCTATGCTGAAGTGCCATCTCCCTCCTCCCCTTCCTGATTTGTTTATTCCTGAAGCCGTTCATTATTTCCCCATTTCATTTCACTGCAGAGGTCCAATCCAAGGCCCATTGAAATGTTTCCATCAGCTTCAATGGGATTGGAATCAGGCCCAACATCTTTGTCTCCTTCAGGCATCCTCTGCTGCCTCTGGGTCAGTATTTCTTCTCTTTTTGCAAGGCCTCTCCTTCCCTCCCCTTTCATTTAGCAATATGGAATATGCTGTGGAATCTCCTCTCTCCTGCCTGGCCCACCCCTGCTGGCTGAGATATCTGATGGCCAGCAAGACAGAGGAGCTGGAAGAAGGTGTAGAAATTGCAGTGCACAAACCTTGGCTGGAGGTAGAGCCACCTCTCAAAAGGTTTGATATTTCCAATTTAATTTTAAGATGGTTCTCATATTTGATATTATTTCTTGGGTTTTGCCACAGTTTTGTGTAAATGAAACAGTTATCAGCTGCGTAGAAGATGCAAACCGGACAAATGGTGCATTAGATTGCTGCTGAAGGATGAAAGTTTCACAGGTATGCTGTGGAAGAGGACACTCTTGGATGGTGTACATCTCCACTGTAATCAAAGGGACTTTGGAGATTTATAGCAGCTAAGTATTTGTCCCCCAAAATACAAATCCAAATAAATAAGTTAATAAATAAATAAATATGATTCAGACCTTTGAAAAAAGAAACCCCATTTGCAGTCATGGGTGCAGTTAAAATTTCAGCTCACACTATTATTTTTTCCCCCTAAATTGCACGAAAGATTGTTACGTCTCTTTCAGCAGAGTAACATTCCAGATGCAGGAACTGGTTATAAAACATAGTTAAGAATTTTCACTTCTGCTAAATGCCTTTTTCCTACCATAGACATTCCCCCCCACATGGAAGACTCATCCACCTTTCAAATACCCTCTGCTGCTACAGCTGTTTGTTTGTTTACGGCAGGATCATCTTTTGAAGGCAGCCTAAAGCCTTTGTGTTTCTCTCTGGCTCCATCATTTCCCCCTACCTGCTGTGCTGGCAGCCTTTGCACTGCTCAGCTCCCAGCCTGTGTCCCACCCCTGGGCAGGCAGGGATGAGCTGCTCTGCTGGGATGGACTCTACATGAGCAGCCAGGAGGGCACACCCAACCCCAAACTTCACCCCAAACTTCACCCCAAACTTCACCCCTTTTGTGGTGCTTTTTCTCTGGTCTAAGAAGTGGAGCTGGTATTCTCCCAGATGTGCTGATAATTTGAAGTTTTTATTTCATCATTCCTTCAAATCCTGGGATTGTCTGGGTTGCAGTAAACACCCTCTGAGTGTGTGGCTGCTCCAAGCCCCACTGAAACCAGCAGGAGCCTTTCTGAACTATTGAATTGCAGACTTTCCTCAGGGTTGTGTACAATGCCACAGACTTAATTACCATGTTCCTGGCTGGATAAATATGCAAATGGACTTTTCAGCTGGAGGGCCTTAAAATACAGGTTGGCCACATGGCAACTAATGACTTGATTTGGGCTATATGCAAACATTTGCCAGCCAAAGGCCTCGTCCTATTCCCATGGAAGGGAAAGACACAATTATTACCAGCTCCAGGGAAAGCACGACTCAGATGCCTTCTTTAAATAGTGGCCCATGTTCCCAAGCAGCTCAAATCTGTCAGCAGCCTCTCCTCAGCCTTCCCTTCTTCTTCTCTTCCTGATCTGCTGTGATAAGAAAATGTTCACGACACAGATTTTATCACAAAGGGTAGAGATTTATGCATCTGCAGGTTTCACAGCTGCAGGGCAGGCATCTTGGTGCAAAAGCAGCTCCAGCTATATTCAACACATGGGTTGTTTTCACAAAGAAGTGGGAGCCTTTCCCCAGGAGAAGGAAATTTAAATTTACCAACACCACCACTCTCAGCAGTGACTGCACGATACCACCTCACATGCTTAAGGTGCTGAGCACGAATTCAGGCTCTCTCAAATCATTAAAGCTGATTTGTATGGCTGATGGTGAAGGGCAGGAGAAGATCCGGCCCCACAGAGCCTGGCTTGCTGACTCAGCTCTGTGGGGCTCCTAGGCCAGCTGTAAGCAGGCTTGCTAAATCAGCTTCTGTTACGGGATAAAAACATCTGCTGGAAACCTGATGTCCCTAATAACTCACAATTCCCATACTGTATTTATTGGCATTCATAGGCTATTTTTGACTTTTTCTCTCTCCTATCAAAGAGCTGCAATCAATAAAGAACCTTTTCAGTCATATGCTTTTGAGAGGGCTCGTGTCCAGAGACACAAACCGTGACTGGGGCATTGCTCAAGGAGCTCAGTGCAGGGTTTTTCAACAGGGCAAGGAAGCCTGGAGTGTGTGCCAGGAGTGGCTTCACAGCAGCTTCTCCTGAGGGGCACCACAGCACACAGAGGTGTCCTGAAACAGCAGGAGGAATTAGGATAAAAGGCCATTTCTCCTCTGCTGCTGTGGAGGTTTTTGTGATGGGCTGAAGGAGTGGGATGGCTGAAGGAGTGGCAGTGAGAGGTGGGTGACAGGAATTTCTGGGAATCACACTTATCTGGAGGGAAACACTGATGGGACAGTATCTGCCAGCTTGCCACCGAGAGCTCTGTAATGTTCTGTGCCATGACACAAAGCTATTTGAATTCACCCAGGAGTACCATGTTACAACAAACTGTATAAAGGTCAGACCTGTGGCTCTAAATGTCCAGTTTTGTGCTTGTACTTTGTATCTTGTTTTTCTGAGTGCTGGCAATCAAACACTGAGCTTTTCCTTTGGCAGAAAAATATTTGAATAATTGAATATGTAGGCCAGTGATACCATTTTTTAACATGAAATGAAATACTGTGAGTCCCTTCTGACTAGAAGGTTGAAAAGGGCAGAAGTTGGATGGTGCTGCTCCATTCATGCAGATGAATCAGCAATTAAAGGATCATAAAAAATACAGAAAAATAAGTTATTTGTGAGTTGCCTCTTAAATTACTCCAATTTGTGTCAGCAAAGACATCTAAAATAGGGGTTTGAAAACATGGGAGCAACATGTTTTCAAACAGCAACCATGTAGTGTGCATTCCAAAGAAATGACAAAGTCTTGCTGCAGTATTTGACACCACAAAAATACTCTGGGAAAGGAAAAAGGTTCAGTGGGCAGAGCAGCAGACAATATGAAGAGATCCAGAAAAGCAACCGATTGATCTCTATCAATTCCACTTTTCCTCCCTCTGTGTATTTACTCCAAAGCAGCTCACAAGACTAATCAGGCAGAGGGGCATTGGTAAGCAGAGGTAGATGACAAACAAGGGAAAATAATATATTAGACACATACAGAGGTTAAAGAGAGTCAACAGTCTAAGTGTAAAATAATAATGAGTGTTCATGTGTGTGCTGGAATGAATCTATGTGTAAGTGTGCAGATGTGTGTGTATTTGGACAGTGGTTGAAAGCATTAAAAAAGAAATCTATTATTGCCTCTCTAGTATTACATTTGTAAAAAAAAAAATCAGTCATGGCAAAATCCAAGTACCTAAGTACTTGGATTGTTAATTAAGAATATAAAAACACAATATGCATAAAACTATAACTCTTTCCTTGACAATATTGTTGAGAATTAATTGATATTTATGGAAGAAAAGAGTTTTAGATGATTGTAGGAGAATCATGTAATTTATATCCACTCAGAGAAGACAAGGAGAGGAAAGCTCAAGGTAGCTAGTGCTGGTGAAAGTTTGTTTTTTTTCTGTGAAGTTGTTGAGAACCATACAGGGTGCCTGCCATGCATTAACCTGTTTGGATGAAGATTCACAGCAGGTTGCTTCAGTATATTGGTGTCCTCTGCAAATCATCTGGACAGCTGGGACCATGAAATTTACCCAGATCCAAAAAAAGTTGACCCTCACCAAACCTCAGTGCCCTCTAAGGCCATATGTGCAGACCACTTCACATTTTGCACTTGTTTTGCCACTGTGGAATGACAAAAATGCTCTTGTCAAGTGGACATGAGATTTTCAGGTCCTTCCACACAGAAAACATGTCAGCAAAACTTGTCAGATGTTTTTTAACTACAGCATTATAGACACATTTTCCCTTTCTTTTTTTTTTTACCATCCTCTCTGCCATGAAATAAATAAATAAAGAAAAGACAAAAGCCTGTTTGACTCAATTTTGTGCTTCTGAACCAAGTATAATCCCATCAGTTTGGTTCCATCATTTGTAGTAAACTATTCCCTAATCTAAGACAGGTGCCCCTGGGTGTTAACATTTAGTCTCCTAGTAGAAAAGTGGGTGCAAAGTTAAACCACATGTTCTACTTATAAATAAGTGAGGTGTGATTAGGCAAAGTCTTTAAAACACGGGCTCAGACACACACACATGCACTGCAAGGAAAAGATGCTGACATTTGCAGGCTGTGCTGTGCAGTTATGGTCTGGACTTAACTCTTTGCCAGGTGGATCCCTCTGCAGAAATCTGAGGGGCACAAGGTTATGTTGAGCTCATTACTGTGGACAGCTTTTAAAACAAAAGCCCTAACATGGACATTCCTGGGATGATGTGTTTCATTAATATTTGCCCACTGCTAGGCTGTGTGAAGAGCTTTGCTTACAGGATACCCTTGCAAATTTTTAGAGTGTTATCTGTACAAAAAATAGATAAATATCTCAATTTAAAAACATGTGTAAAACTGCTTTAATTTTCATGAGCAACCTCCAATCAGCTGAAATTTACTTTTATTGATAGGAGGAAAAAGGTCTAGAAAAAGTCCATCTACTCTCTAAAAATTGCTTTTAATGTAATTTCAGGTGGAAATAAATGCCCAAAGCCTGGAGTGAGGGCTGCAGCAACCCAGCAATTCAAGAACTCTGCCCACTGTATACTCCCTTTTGTACAAAATGATTGTCAAAGGCTTCCAGTTCTGATTTCTGCTTTATTTTCTCATGAAGATTAAAGCTGCTGTTATGTGGGTGAGTCACAGAGCAGTCGAGACTCCTGGCCAACATATCACAGCACAACAACATCCAGGACCCTGCTTCCAAAATACAGAGGGGACAGAAAACTCTTCTTGGCTTTGAATTAATTATTGAATACCCCCTGACATTATTTGAAGAAACAAAGCACAGGAAACACAATCAATGATTTCTGTAAGAGTGCTCAAATTGCAAATGCTTAGAAAGAGATTAGGAAAGAAGATTTTTTTAAAAAAAAATTGAAAACAGTTATTGCAGCACTGCTGGTAGCTTTAAAGTCTGAACCATCATAGATCTAAATGTCTTCAAACGTTGGCAAAAGAGAAATGGAAAATTAATGATGCAGTATTTCAACAGAGATGTTCACATCATCCGTTATTGGAGGATCACAGCATTCCAGAGAAATGAATAGCTTATCCCCATTTTGCAGACAACCAGACAGGGAATTTCCGTGGCTCACCTACAACCACTCAGCCTCATGGTGACACTGCTGTGGGTAGAGCAGCTTAATATCTCCTTTCATGTCTACCTAGATGAATTCTAGGCACACAAGGAACTACTGCAGCATATCATAGGCTTTGCAGTGCAGAATTATTTACATCTGTGCTTGAAGCCTTGTTTCAGAATAAAGCTATTAAAATTTAAATGTTCCCTCACCCTACAAAATTCTGTAATAAAACTATACTCTTTAGGTGTAAAGAGAAATTTCACTTATTTTTGGACTCAATACACAACCTTATAATGTCTTATTACAAAACAAGAGAGAGTTTGATCTAGGAAGGGAGATGAAGTTGTTTTTTATCAGTAGTGAATATAAATATCCTTTAGGAATAACTAGGAATATTAAAAAAGGAAGATTTTAATGATACTATACCAGATGTAGCATGCCAGTAATATGCTTCTGGAAAGAATTACACATGATGTAGGAAGCAAAATAAAATTGTTAGATCAAAATTGTGAAATGAAAATTGACTAAAACGGATCTTTTTCAGAATTAATTTGCATTGGAAATTGAAAACATATTTTCTTTTCCTTCAAATCTGAGAAACACCTACTGGAAAGTTGAGTCATCTCATGAAATTCAAATGTAGTCATCACTTCTTATCCATCCTCCCTAAGTACACCTAAGACCTTGGAGCACAGGCACACCTCTGCTTGCCAAAAGAAATATTCCTCCCTGCCTAAACGAGGAGACTGCAGTGCTCTGCAGTTCAGATTATTGCCACCTCCCTCCACTGTGCTGAAAAGGAGCTGGAGTGGGCCGCAAGGCTCTCTGTAAGAGGGAGAAATTAATTCCAAGAGCGCAAATGAAGCCTAAACAAGACCTATGAAATATGTATCTATTACAGATGGGTGGGGTTTTTTTCCAAGTACAGTTTTGGATTTTCACCCCTCTCCTCCTCCTATCACATGTTGCTTGTTTTAGTGGTTGGCAGGAGGGAGGGGGAGAGGAACTAACAACATGTGTGCCTATCATCACCCTGACCACTGTGCTTGTACATCTAACTCGCTCCCCTGTGCTTTGTCTGCTTTCTGTCTTTATCCTGCTCCATCCTGTGAGCGCTCCCGTGCCTCTGAGCTCTGCCTTCAGCTGGGCTGCCCTCGAGAGCAGGGCTGCAAACACAGTGATCACAACATGGAACCCTCCCTCTCCTTCCCTGAGAGGGATTTGTCCTGCCAGAAGAAGAGCAGAGACTAAAGCAATCTTCTCTCTCCTCCATCAAACCCAACAAGCCAACAGCTTTGACTCCTGGCACATCAGTGCAACAGATAGCTCTCCCACAACAGAGGCTTTTTGGAGGCAGAGCAGAAGGAAAGAAAGAAAGAGAAAGAAAGAAAGAAAGAAAGAAAGAAAGAAAGAAAGAAAGAAAGAAAGAAAGAAAGAAAGAAAGAAAGAAAGAAAGAAAGAAAGAAAGAAAGAAAGAAAGAAAGAAAGAAAGAAAGAAAGAAAGAAAGAAAGAAAGAAAGAAAGAAAGAAAGAAAGAAAGAAAGAAAGAAAGAAAGAAAGAAAGAAAGAAAGAAAGAAAGAAAGAAAGAAAGAAAGAAAGAAAGAAAGAAAGAAAGAAAGAAAGAGAAAGAAAGAGAAAGAAAGAAAGAAAGAAAGAAAGAAAGAAAGAAAGAAAGAAAGAAAGAAAGAAAGAAAGAAAGAAAGAAAGAAAGAAAGAAAGAAAGAAAGAAAGAAAGAAAGAAAGAAAGAAAGAAAGAAAGAAAGAAAGAAAGAAAGAAAGAGAAAGCATAGATAGGAAAGAGCAGGGCTGGAAGATGAATTCTGCCTCTTGTAGCTTTCTTTTCTATTGACAAAAGTGGGGTGGAGGAAGCGTTAAAGCAATTGGTGCCTTTCCTGGGGGTCAGGCTGCCAGCTGTCCAGGAGATACCCACACCCATTAGAAGCATTCCCATAATAACTAGAAGCATTCCCATAATGTTTCTAAGCCTCAAACCTGAACTAATCTCCAGTATCCCCATATGCAAGTATAGTTCCAACCAAAACATTAGACCGTGACTCTAAAAATAGAAGTTAAGCCCTTCTTACCTGCTGAGGAGAGGTAAAACCAGCGAGAACTGCTAACTATTGTGTCTGAGCATAAAACCTCAGTCTCCTTACTTTCAAAGGACAACGGTAATCCAATGGTCTTAGGAGCCACTCATCTTGGTGCAAATCCAAGTGAAAGTAATGGACCTCTCACTAGTCCTAAACCAAATCTCCTCTCCTGCCTTGGCCCCAAGAGTGAAGTGAGCTCCAGGAATTTTTGTTGCAAGCAAAATGAGCCTTACCACAACTATGCAACACGACAAGATGGATCCATGAAACAACACAAGAAATGTTAAAATGAAAGTAATTATTTGTTTCACTGAGGCTAAACTGATAGAGTCCTCCCTTGCATTCTAATTTAGTAAAAACCATCTGCTCATGCAGCCTGTACCAAGGTGCTCATACTAAATGGGCTAAGAATCAGTAATGGGCAGGTCCTCTAAAAGTCACTGTAAAAGTACAATTAACATGTTCTGGGGATGTTTCCACTTACCATGAAGAAGCCTTTTCTTAGGCAATGCTGTTAATTGTTGGGATTACTAAAAACTTTCCAATTCATCTCATTAGCAAAAATAAAAAAGGGTATTTATTTAAGTATTTAATCAAAATAAGTGAAATAAAGTGTGAGAAAAACTTCTGGGGAAAAAAGGGAGCCGAATCAAAAGTTTTCAATTTTTAATTTCTATAAAAAAAGAAGAAAAACCCCTAAAAAACTACTGGTTTAGATTACCATTAACAAACCCCTGGTTCCCTGCTCTGATTTGCCTTTCTTCTAATGATGTACAAATTTTATCAAGGTACACACCAACACCTTCCATGAACTGGGAGATCTTTCCTGGTAAGTTCATTAAGAATGGTGTAACTGGCCAAATGTCTGGTTCACAACAGAAAATATAAGAGTGTTTGTGTGATATGGCAGGGAGTTACTTAAATGACACACATTTCAGCAAATCCAACGCAATCTGTATGCACAGGAACAAGAGGCCTGGATCATCAGCAGAAAAGCTCAAAGAATGCAGGTTCACTGGAAAAGTCTTCAAGAAATGGAAAATAATTAATTTTCCAGAATATAAGCTGTAAGTGCAGAAACATAGCTAAGATGTCAACATGGTCACAGGACAGAGAGGGTGAAAGGTAGAGATGGAGCTACTCCATAAGGCAATCATCTGAGGCCCTACCTCCAAAGGAAACAATGAGGCAATTGTGGCTGTCTACCTTCATGAGCTCCAAGAGTTTTGTCACTGAAACCATCAGGAGCTGAATTAAGTGCAGAGTGAGCACACAGGACCATGGGGAGTTCAGAAGGGAAGCAGAGGACTCATCATGCCAGCCGTTCTTGAAATTAGACCACAAAGATTTCATTACCTGAGAGACTGAAACTCAAGCATAACACACGCAGCCATCCAGGCTGTATACAAGCTTAGACAGAGAAACAAAGCTGACTGAGGGGTTCAACCAGTGAGGGCTGGTTTAACCTGGTATAAATATAACCATTTATACCTGGTTAGCAAACTGCTGGCAGGTGTCAAGAAGAAACATGAGTTTATCTTTAAATGAAAAGAAAATAGACTGATGGGAACTGCCATCATGTTTGTGAGGAGCCCTCCTCACTGAGCTCAGGCTGAACTAGTCCAGCATTTTGACTTCCACAGCCCCCAGCCAAAACCACAGGGTTTTGATGCCATAGCTATTAGATAAAGACCCTATTCCTATAGCACTATAAATGCAAATGATTGTGAAAGGATACTCAGCGAGGTTCAGTAATAATTCAAATCACAAATCCTTTTGCCATGCAACTCATATAATATGATATTTTTTATGGAAGCCCTTCTGCCCCTCAGAAGGCATTAAATTGTTATTCATATTTCAGATTAAAAAATTCAGCAAGAGTATTAAAAGACAGGCAGTGATAGCAAGATAGATTCAAGGCATGTGTATATGCCTCATGCCTTCTATAGCAAGCGCTCCTGCTCTAGAAATATAAAAAGGAAGTCAACTGAACAGCATGAAAATGGATGTAAACATGGCATTAAAGAGATCAATCTCCAGAAGTACAATAGCATTTTTAAGGGAAGGGTGTGTAATTTGAACAAACACAGCTGAAGGCAAGAATTAGCACCATATGCATAATCACATAAATCAAGATAAATAAGATTGGTAGAATTACACATGATGCTTGTTTGCTCTGAAGAACAGTGAAATAGATAAACAAGGATGTCTCAGGCATAACAGGAATTGCTATGCTGAGTGGCAGCCTTGGTAGGCTGCTAGTGCTTTTTAAATGCATTACTAAAGAAAATAATCATGGTACAAGAATCAGAGCTACTGAAACTCGGGCTACAGATCTCCACTGATAGCCAGCAAAATATGCAGGTGCAAGGGGAGACATGTTACTCTTAAACAGCTCATTCATTTTAAGTCTCAGTTCATTTGCCACTGAAAATATGAAAGCAGTACGCTGGAGAGAAAAAAAAATCTGTTAATGTGTGCATACCAGCTCTCCAACAAGCAGTCATATTTTAAAAGCTTATTCATGTGGTTGTAAAGGTGATGAAGTTTTGTTTTGTATCCTTCACTGTCATAAAGTAATCTTGTTTGATTTTTTTAATGTCCTCATTAATTTATTCCTAAAAAGGTGTATTTTTATGCAGCTCTTGATCCTGAATTTGACCTAATGAACCCAGAAGCATTAGAAAAACCCAAAGTGAGGTCCGCCATTAATATTAAAATGCAGAGTCCAGCAAATTCAGAGAGAAGCTGATATATTCAGAAATGATGCTCTGCCACTGAGGAGGATCTCAGATAAAGTGTGCTGGGGCTCTGGGCCATCGTTTTGAGCATTGTGGTGCAACAGGAGCAGAGAGCAACTCTTGACTGTCAGTGAACACAGGTGACTGAGAGGTTTGTGTTTCACCATTTCTGTGAGCTGAATGTCCACCACAACAGGGCTGCAACTACAATTAATGATTGGAGTCCTCCAGCTTAGCTCCTCCCTGCAAAATTCCAGTTTGTGTCCTCAGGACTGCTCCAGGCTGACCTGAAGCACAGGAGGTGCTCTGGGAATACTGAAGAGAGGAGCAGTCCTGTGGCCATACACAACCACAAGGCAGAAACAAGGTCTGCAAGCTTTTCTTTGAAGTTCCAGATTAATTTCTGTCACTCAGAAGTTGTGGATAACGGACAATTGGAAAGACTGAGACCATCTAGGCAGGAATGTTATAATAATGTCTCTTCTGTGTGGCTAATGAGAAAAGAAATATGAAAAGGAGTGTAAAGCATGAGAGTTAAGGGCAAAACACTGTTGACACACATAAATCTGAACTGATTTGGCTTTGGTTAAGTCTCCTTCAGCTGTCAAAGAACAGCTGCTCTTCAGCATGACTGTATTTTCTACCTTTTTTTCAAGTGTAATACCATGAGCTCAGAAATGTTTCTGTTATTCTAGAACACAGGTCTCACACTCATTAACAAAATTGCTGGGACTTTTTCAGGCTACACTTGACTCTTCAGAAGGAGCTGCCTGCAGCATTATTAAATGCTTTCTTGCACCCTGGTGTCTTTGATAGGAATCAAGATACTGTTCCTGTCAAGTTAAACCAAGAAACTTTGCTTTTGTCACCTTTGGCAGTTTTCAGAGGCCAACTGCTTGAGGGTACAGTGCAAGAGCCTCCTTGTAGCTCTGGGCTGGGTTGGAGGAGGCTGTGGTTGGTACAGCGGAGCTCCCTCCGTGTCTCCCTTCCCCTGCAATTGTCAGAAATAGAAAGAAAAAAGGAAAGAAAAGACACAGGAGTGCAGAGATAAGAGGCAGAGCTCAGCTTTTCTTTGATCTCCTTCTCTGTTGCAGGCAGAGGAGATCAAAGAAAAAAGGCATAACAGAAAGCACGTGAGACGGGCATGCCTGTAAGAGGGTGTCCCTTGGAGTGCCTTGGCTCTGACTCTGGGAGCATGGCTGCTTGGGAACACCACCTCTCCTTGGGTGGGAGCTGCAGCAGCTGGGACAGAGGACAGGGGGCTTATTTTCACTCAGAGAGCACAGGGAGAGCAGCAGCCTTTCCTGCAGCCAGCCTTGCAGCTCACTGGTGGCACCAGGAGTGAGCGCGGCCTGTGCTGCGCGGCCCTGGCGGAGTTGGGCTCAATTTACACCAACCTAATTCAGCCCAGGCCCACTTCTGGAAGGTCCTCCTGGAATGGAAACATCCTTCCATTGTACTGGAAAAGCAACTCGTGGCAACAAAACTTCACTGTTGATGCTGTAACTTTTCTCTGGCTTGCCAAACAAAATCGGGTGGAAATGGCCATAGGGTGTTTTTTACCAGTTTACTTGCAATGAAAAACTTCTGCTTGTGCCAGCCATGGATCACACCTCATTCTACCCTTGAACGACACAATTATGCCAGGAAAGTCTGCTGTGCAGGCTTAAGAGGGAAAATGTGGTTCCATTTTATCACATTGGAGTTTTCTCATTAAACTTATTTGGACTGGGATTAGGCTATTAGAGAAAATTTAACCCCAAATGATTGGAATGGAGAGAAAACCAAATTAAAATATTCTCATATGCTACAAAGGAAACAGCCCCCAAAGAAATTATAGAAAATATAAAAATGTATAGATTTATATGGGGGAAAGAGGTAAAATGGTAGAAGAATTCAGTAAGATATCCTAGTTGAAATAGCACAACCTGAAGCAAAAAAAAAGCAAAAAAGCAAAAAAATAGATTAAAAATATTTGAAGTACTTTTTGTACTCAAATAATGCTTCTTTTATTGTGAGGACCTACACTATTCATATATAATAATCCATAACTTAGAGTTTATAGGCTTGTTTTAAGGTTGTACAACTTAGATTTTAACAGGAGACTGTTACTACATATAAATAAGATTCAAGATGAAAATGATGTCACTGTACCTGAGTTAAATATATATGTTTACTTATATTAAATATA
This sequence comes from Ammospiza nelsoni, assembly GCF_027579445.1. Taxonomy (NCBI): domain Eukaryota; kingdom Metazoa; phylum Chordata; class Aves; order Passeriformes; family Passerellidae; genus Ammospiza; species Ammospiza nelsoni. The sequence goes on from NC_080639.1 coordinate 31,299,638, forward strand.
TAAGTAATCAGTATGGGCTTTTTTTTGCATGCTTGGCTCTTAAGTATTTGAATGACTCCAGAATCCTTGGCTATTTAGTAATTTTTGCTATTAATTGAATTAGCTCTTTTAAACTCTTTTGTTTCCCCTCAAACTTTGTTTTGCCTTGAATTTTCTAGCTTTTGAGGCTCCTGAGTGCTCTTTAGAACTGATTGATAGAAAGGGGATGAAAAATTAAGAGAGTTCTGTAGACACAGACTGCCTGCAGTTGGGGTGGCAGACAGGAGGCCCCAGGGGATGGCTCCACCAAGCATTTATTGCTTCACTTGTACCTCCTCCTTCTCCACCATTTCAGCTATCAGTCTCCTCCTTTCCATGTCTCTCTGTTTCCTTTGGATAACTTCTCTTTTCCTTCCTTCAATTTCTTTGCCTCTTCTCAACTATTTACCCTTTCTTGTTTCTAACCAGCTTTTATTTCACACCTTCTTGTGGTTTCTCCAAAACTACTCCCATCTTCCCACACTATGGTAATCTCACTCAGCTTGACTCTTTCTTCCAGCCTTCCAGAATTTGGGATTTGGACTGTTTATAATTCAACAATCCTTTCTTAGTGATGTGTGGAATAATTCATTACACTCTCCCAAATTATTTTCATTAGCATTCCTCAGTTACTCAGGCTAGACTGGACCAGAATTATATATTTACCCTCAAGGGTGGGAGAGGAAGGCCCTCCCTGCGCATTCTCATTCTTGCCCTCCTGTGCTCCTGCCTTTTCTCTTTGTCTCACCCTTTGCCTTTACTCCTGTTTTGATATCCTTGTGTAAAGGGAACATAGATCCAACCCTTCCCTCCCTTCCAGCTTCTGCTGTGACCTTTTTCTGTATTGCCAATGCTGGTTTCCTGTATTTGGCCACCAGACCTCTGGCACACCTATGCTGGACTCTCAGGTATCATGTGCTGCTCTTGGACTTCAGGGTGTTTAATATTTTTGACAAATCAGTGCCATAATGGAATGAATTGGACACGCAGGTGAAGCATCCTTTGGCTGGACAAGTTAATCCTTAATACTATAGAAATGAAATATACCGTGAACTCAGATAACATATTGGTCAAAAAGAATAAAAAACACCCAGAGCTGGAAAGAAATAAATCCAAGCAGTTGAAGCCTTGTGTATTATGGAGCTATTTAGACACTGTGTTGATTTTTCCAAGAGTATAAACTAGCAGCCCTTTTGGCATTGAAACGTTTTAAGTAGCTTTTTATATGACAGTACCATGAGATATTCATTTGTCTGCGGCAGGCTGAAGGAAGGAATGACTGGATCTCCCAGACAGGAAGATATAAAGAGACCTTGAAGAGGTCAGATGAATTCATGTTTCATAACAGCCTGAAGGGAGCTGTTGCAGAGAGGTTAAAGCTGGTTAAGCATTTTTCCCCATGGATCCAGAAGCAGGAACTTAAGCCTCTCTCCAGACTCTTGTCAAAGGTTTTGCTAATCAACCCAGAGGTAAACGTCTATTTACTACTTTAGGCCAAGTAGGCACAGACATGTGGACAGTGCTAACTGCACCACTGCTTGCATGCTACCTTTGACTTAACTAGTGTGGTAGGTTTGTGTTGGGTAACCGAGAAGAGAAAACCAGCTCTGAAGCATCCATGTCATTATCCAGCCCTCCATGGGATTGCTGTGCTTGGGGTCTCAGCAGAGCAAAGGACAGGCAATGCTTTAGAGTCTAATCAATATTTCTCCTGGCCGGGGAGCATTTCCCTGGTGCATATTTTAATCATTCCAGTTTGGTGAGTGATGAAATAATAGATTTTTTTTTTAGAATTTATTGTAGGTTGGAAGAGAAAGGACAGTCAACAGTCAGACTGCCAATACTTGTAACAAATCAAATCCACATTTTGGCTTAACAATTTAGAATATTTAGGAATACTAGTTTTCTGCCTCTTAACTCTATAAGAGTTTTCTAAAGAGCAAAAGAAAGCTAAATTATCTTACTACGCCAGCAAGCAATTGTAACAAATCTTGTATTGCATAAATACACTTTGTGTTTTGCTTCCCAGGACTACTTGTGAGTTTTTCCAACATAGGGGTTTTATCTGTGAAGCAGAAAATACAGACTATTTTGTGGTGGGAAACATGCTAAAGTCAAGCAGCTGTGGCAATTTGAGACTGTTTTCAAACACAGTCATCTTGCTGCTGCATATGCAATTCAACACATTTGACAATTTAAAGTTCCCTGCTCCACTGACTCTGCAATTTGTTTCCTTCTCAGCAGCAGCATGATGGGCTGGAAACCACCTATTGCAAAGTGCACAACACAAAGTGATACTAAGGGCTCAGGCTGCGAGAAGGAATGAATTCCTTCTCCTACAAATGCCTCCTGAAAGTCATAGGTCATCTAAACAATCCTACTAATTATTACCACCACTTGATTTTTCACTTTGATATTGCATATGCCGCTCAAGCTACTGGCAACTTCAGTAGCTGTACAGTGGCTGATAAACTTGTAAATGTGTGCCCCAAATTTGGGGGAAATAAAAAATAGGTAGCTTCATTGATACTTTCTGTGCATCTGCAGTCCTTATGTTTGTGTTAAAACTGGAGTCCAGGCTAAAAGATGAGCATGAAAGGAAATAATTATAAATTATCTGCATAAAATCTGCAACAAATTACCTATAAAACTATAACTATCTAAACAGGATGACATTTACTTTATAGGTTCATGACTTCCTTTCTTTAAAGTTAGCTAAGAAGAGAGCAAAGTAATTACAGTTCTCTTTTGATTGATTAAACATGACATATATGCTAATATGAAAGTAACTTCTGTCCTTTGTTACCCAAGCTTCTGGTTTAAAGCAATTTTGAAGATAACAGATATAATCTCACCAGTGCTGCCATTTCTAACGTATATGCCAAGAAAGTAATTCCTCTGCCTTTTTTCTCCAAGAGAGAAAGCATATTTTATCCTTCATGTTTCAAATTTCGGATACAGAAGTCAGATGATATTACAGCCATAAATCCTCTGTTTCTTTGCCATTTTATATCAGGAAAGCTCTGTGCCACCAGTAGAATAAATAATTCTGCCTTTTCACAAAGGTTTTCCCACTGGTTTGAGGGAGATTATTTGACTGAATAAGGCTGATGGAATATAGTCCAGCAGGAAAAAAAGAAACACCTGCTAAATTTCACTCGAAAGTGCTACACGCAGGAACTGTGTCCATGAGATTCACCTTTACATAATTCTGGCTCGAGTATCAAGACACTCTCATTGAAATTGAGGTTCATGGAATTCAGCTTCCATAAAGTTTTTTCTTCATAGTTTTTGTCCTAAATTTAGAGTTTTATCTATTCTCTAATTCCTTGCCTTTATGCCTTTATGCTGTTGTTTCACTTTAATGTCAGCATAACGCTTACATTTATGGTGTGGATGTATGCTCTCTTTGCCACCTCTCCTGTAAAAGGCACAGATTCAATTCTCCAAATTCTCTGAGGCTCTCCTTACAGGATGGATCCTCAGCTCTCTCATCATCTGCTTGTGTCCCTTCTTTTCATTCTCTGGTTCCACTCTGCCTTTTCTGTTGAAACCAAAACACAGCATGACATTCTAGCTGTGGTCACACTACTGTGAACAAAAATGAGCTTCAAACTCTCTGAACTTAGCAGAGACATCCCAAAAATACATTCACCAAATAGATGTACTTTTCTTTTCCCAACACTGCATCATATTACATACTTAAATTAAACCCAGTGGACCAAATTCCTCTCTGGATTAAGTTTAGTAATGTCTGTGGAGTCTGGTGAGAGAGAATTTGGACCAATAGCTATTAAAATTTCTAGTTCCCTCCCTGAAGCAATGCTCTTTTACTGATATTAATATTCCCCTCCAGCTTATTAACTGCATGAAGAAACTTGGGAGGAAAGTGATCCCAGTATTCAGTTTCCTTAAGTCCTCAAGCACACACACACTGCTCTGGCAGAGGTCTGTCCCTATTCCATTCACCCCCACCACCATCAGGGTGCCTGACATTCAGGTGGATGCTGGGGTTGCAGCAGGTGACTGCCATGGAGGGAAAAGGGAATATTGTTTTTTTGGAGATGATGATCCTTAAGGAATAGCAGGATGTCAGAGATTATTTTATGACTTGGATCATATATGAGATGCGACGTGGACAAAATTTGCAGTTTGAGGGCAGCACAGCCGTGGGATGGAATGAGAGGAAGGGAGAAAGAAAAAGGGGATGTGGCAGAAAGAGGGATTTTCGCAGGGCAGGAACTTGGCTTTGCTTCCAGAGAAGCCATAACATGCAACTCCGGAAGTATACAAATTCCAAGTTCTTATAAAGAAGTTGAATAATTTGAAGAACAATCACAGAACCATTGAATATTCTGAGTTGAGAGGGACCCACAAGTATTGTCAAATCCAGCTCTTAAGTGGATGACACATACAGGGATCAAATCCACAACCTTGGTGCTATTAACAGCATACTCCAACCAGCTGGGGTACCCAGTAATTAAATAGCTTTGATTTTTCATGATATTTATAAATTTAAACAAACAGAGAGTAGGATAGAGCACAGCCCTTCCCAAGGTATTTCATACACACTCTCTTGGAGGTATCAGAGCAGCTTGCAGTATTTTTGCCTAAAGGCAAGGACAGAATACATGAGGGTTTTCTTTTTGGTTCCTTCCTGCTGTATTTCTGTTTTTCTTGACTGGCTCTCTACTAGCACTGCCATGGTTTTGTGCTTGGTGTGTTACATCCAAGGGGTACAACAAAGATGCAGCCTAAATTCATTGCCTGGAGAGCTGCAAACTGCTGAAAAAGGCTTCCAAGGAATAAAAACCTGTGGCTTGAAGTATTCTTCTACTGGAAAAGTAGAAATGAGATTGATAATAAAATTTAAGGAACGAAGAATATGCTAGCAAAAAACAAAGAAACAAAATATTTTGGTTTCTATATTTTTCCCATTATTTCTTAAAGTATAAGCACAAATCACATAAAATAAATTAGTATTACCCAGACTATACTATTCACAGGGCTCTGTCTTAGATTAATAGATTTGTCAACAAAGGCGGAAACTTTCATAAATAAGAATAAAATTTTATATTTCTTTTTGTAGATGATCTACCTTATGTAATCATCATGATGTGTAACACTTAGAAATGGCACTGTGGTAATAGTGGCACAGAACTGCAGGGCTGGGTCCCTGACTTTTGTACAGTATTGTATCTCAGGTCTCTCTTGGCACAGCGCTAATTTACACTAGTTAAAGATCCAGACCAGAGCAGTTTTCAGGAGGAGATGACGGATTCATGAAGTCTAAGTGACTGAATACAGAAGTAATTCATTAGCTCCATGCTATATTTGAAAGCTTGACCAGAGTTGACTGCAAAGTACAGCATATGTAGACTAAAAAAAAATAAAAAATTAAGATGGACTAAAATTTAGGAAAACCCATAGCTAGTTTGACTTACGCTTAATAATAGATCTGCAACTTAATTTATTTTTGTGTGACTTGAAGTAATGCAAGAGGAAGAAATGGAAGAGCAACATTCCTGCACGCAGCATGCATTATGATTTTCTGGAAGAAATGTGTTGCATACCAAGTTCGCTTTTCTTATATATTCTCCAGATAAACTGCCTTTGTCTAGTGCACTGGTTTTCAGCTAAGCTCATCTCTGCTGCAGAAAACACAGCTGTTTTCTACATTTCTATTTTGAGTTTAACTGCAGGTCTTTTTGACCATTAATAGCATGGAGCAAGTCCTGCTGGAAAGTAAAAGCCACAAGAGCCGTGATGTGTGAGTTTATTTTGATTCCAGTTTGGGGATATCTGAATGCGGCAAGTCTCTGCTTTTCCAGTCTCCATTTAAATTGATGTTGGTGCTTTAAATACAAGGTCTTAATTACTATATAACTACCTAAATGAATAGTACATTAAATTATGTTCCCTTGTTATAACATCTCCAGGTTTCTGGAAATAATTGATTAATTTACTGAACAATTTGTTTAGCTTCCCCCTTCTCCATCCATGTCTGTACTGGTGAAACATCACTTAAATAATTTTCCACTTGTTCATTAGGATCATCCACAAAAGGAGTTCAGAAGTGACCCACTGTGAAGTGCTCACAGTCCTTGTGTAGATGAACTGCCAGTCTTTGATCCTTGAAATGATTTAGTCTCTTTTTCTTTGGTCGCTTCTCAATAATCTCTTCAGAACATTGTCAAAGGTGTTTTAAATTATTTTTTTCTTTCTTTGTGAACAAGGTACCTGAAAAACTCTAATACAGTAAGGAGGTATGTTTTTCTTTGCCAAGTAGACACTGTCTTTATTCTACTATGATTCCCATTTATTTATTTTTGTTTCACAATACCCCTGGCATTAAGAAAAGAAATTGGTGTTCAATTCCCAGGATCATCTGTAGCTCTCTTATTAAAGATAGTCACTGGTGATCAGGCACAGTAGTTGATTTTAATGAGCCTGAATTTCAGGGCTTTTAGCAGTTCAACCATTTCATTCTTAAGCTCCTTTGGAAGCCCTGGAAATATACTCTGCCATTTCAATAGCTGGTGTTTCTCTAATTCTTTCCTTCTGTTTGAGTATGTCCTCTGTTGCTATTGCAGCCTCTGACAGTATCTGATCTTTATTTCCAGAAAAGAGAAAATGTGTCACAAACATCATCTGTGGTGAAGACAAAGACAAATAATTAATTTAATTTTTTCTGCATTATCTGTGCAATCCTTAATTGCTGTCATTAATCCCTGGTAGTCCAACAGACATACAATTTTTTCAATGACTTTCTGGGCAATCTATCAAATCATATTGGGATTTAACATATATCTTCACATTTTTCATAAGTGACTCATTGCAATCTAGCTAAATAATTTTGCATGGACAATCCATATGTGGTATTAACTTGGATTTAAGACAGAGCAGGCCCAATTGTCTCTTGTCACAAATACTTCTACATTTTCCTGCAATTAGCAATCCCAAATGTTTTTCAGGTGGTGATTTCAAGGCTTTTTGTGGATGTGGGCAGACTTTATGATTGCTAGTTGTTCAGTGAGGAAAAGGAGGGGTGTGAAGAGGACCCTGGTGGATCTCTCAGCAGGGCTGCACCTGATCTCCTCTGCCTTGGGTCCCAGCCTCCCGTCCATAAGTTGTTAGCAGAATCTGACAGCATGGCCATGTACTTCTCCAAGATTACTCATTTGGCAAAATGACATGAAAACAAGTTAGATTGTTTCTCAATAAGTGATAAAGTATTTTTTTCCCATGACAATTGTTAAGTATTTGTAGGCAGCACGGGAAAAAATGGAACAGAAAGACTAAGACTATGCTCTAACTGTACAGTCATAAATTACACGAGTACATTTCATTATAAAGCACTACATTTTTTCTAAACCTTTATGAATTCTCTCCATTTACCCTGGGGGGTTGTAATGTAAACTGACATCTTATTCTCTCCTCACAAAAATCACTAGTATTCTCTCAGAATGTTTTGTCTATAAATGCTAACAAGGAAACAACAGCAACAGAACATACAAGAGAAAAGAGTATTTGTTTTTTTCTTTGAGGGAAAGTCTAACATCTGTATGGAAAACCTGAAAATCTTCAAGTATCCTGTGTACAGAAATAATGACAACCATTCACCTATTTCAGTTCTGTGAAAAGAGATAGATGTTATTCTTGATATATAACTCCCTTAAAGAATGAAGAATATGCTAGAAGCATTAACTAATTGCTATTTCATATATGTTCTGTATTATTGTTATGATTTATATTGCCCAACAAAGAAATAACACTCTCATTTTCTTCAGCTTGAATATTTTTGAAGAATTCTCATACTTTCTTCACATATCTACAAGTTAAATAGCTCAAAGCAAGTTTTCTCCACTCCCAGTTTTGAATAGCACAGAATACTGGCTTTGTACCCTTGGGCTACTTGGATTTAATATCAAATTCTTACCTTGCACAAGGTCAGAGAAAAAAATAAAGCTTATAAAATTGGACTCATATGAAGAATGAGCTTCTATCTTTTAATACTACCAAACAATCTGCAAATTATTTAAATTAAGACAACCAGCACTCCAACATCTGCAAGCAAAATGCTTAAATGCCAAATGCAACTTTACTGGCATAAGAAAATAATAAGTGGAGTTCAATTTGTGTCAGCATAGCTCAGGAAAATAAGATATCATGTCTTGCTGTCTGCTTGATGTCAACTTCTCAGATTCAAACCCTAATGCCTCATCTTAGGCTGTCCTTACTGGAGGCTGCCAAATAGCAAAGTTCAGCCAGAGTTCATGCAGCTACTACAAAATAGGTTTTTTTTCCCTTCTCCTTTTTCAATCATTATGAACCTTCTGCTTTATATTGTACACACTTGATTATATCTATCCTTGAAATGTATACAACTCTATTAGCCTCCTCTCCTATTCTTTTAACATACTGTAAATTCCTTTCTGTGCTTAGTTTGTTTTATGACTTATAGAATTAGGCTTTTAAACTTTCACTGCACAGAGAAGATTGAGTTGTGAGATTTGCTACAAGGAGAAAACAAAGGAATGGGAATTTATATTAATACCAAAAAAGAACAAAAGTACGAATACTTTTGCCATTTTTTTCTACTAAAATATTAGTTACCATCATATCCAGTTCTCAAAATAGCTGAAAGTGGCTTCTTCTTAGAAAGGGAAGATTAGCAGCTCTCTAAATTGCCCATTTTTGTTAATTCTAAGAAACCTAAATCCCCTTCTGCCTAAAATCTCATCTCTCATTGATATTGATATTTCAAATAAGCCCTCGTGCAAGATTCAAATGAACAATTCAGATGGATTCATTTTCTCAAATTGTTTTAAATTGTCTGCATATAAAATTACTCTAAATGAAAGTTGTGGGACAGATAAGCCAATAATGTAATGATAATATATATAGTTTAGTGCTGTCAAAGTTTACAATAGCATTTCAGAGAACTCAGCAAAGCCTTTTGGAATCTGCTTCAGGTGGAAAAAGCCCAAACAAAACACAACACATGTGGGTTGGAGCATTAAAGTCATGATATACCAACACATATATTTTGCAGATAACATGATCCTTCTGCAAAACAGTAATTGAAATTTTCACTTCAATCATAATAAATATGCAGAAACACAGATGAATCTATACACATGTGGAAACACAAACAGAGTGTAAGAAATTTCAGTTTGCCACAGTGCTGCTAACAGCAGAGTTTCAATCATTTTAAATTAGCTGATGAGAAGTTTAGAAAATCAGCTGCCTTAATATTTTCTGAAATATGAGGAAGATTTAAAAACAAAAGTTTGGCTCAGTTATATTCTCTTCTATTTCTGACTTGCTCTTCTACTTTAAGGGAAAAAAGTTTCTTCACTTAGGCCCATTCATTGCAAACTTATCTGGTATGAATTACTGAAACAGATTTGCAATACTCAGTGTCTGAACAGATGAAACACTTTAATACCTTAGATGGCTCGTTTCTGGAATCAGCTGGAGTGGCATATTCCCCAAACTTTAAAAATATTTTTTACAAAATTCAAAGGCAGTCAAGATTAAAATTCGCAAATGTGTATTCTGGATTGCCTCCAAAAACATTCAGTCATTATTGGATATTGTCTTGATTAAAATTCCTGTTGGTTTGTTCTATGGTTAAATAGTAATCTTGTATCTTAACTTTTGGAATGTATTCCTATCATGTGACATCTATGAAGTCCGAATTAATATAAAGAGATCTTTCTCACTACCCAGCATGGGAAAAGGTTTAAAACGTTCACATTTCAGCATAAAAGCAGTTCACAGAATGTGTTTTGCACTAAAATTACCATTTATATACTTCAGAATTTCCTTCAGGAATAGTGAAAAGTTAATTTCTAAAGATTTGCTAGAAACCTTGTCAAAGCAGTATCAGTGAGAATAATGTGTGTACTAGCCAGGAATTACACCAAGAATTATTTATTTTCTCCTTTGTAGCTAACCTTGACACAGACCCCTCATTTTTCTGTAAAGAAGCTAAAGCCATTCCTGACTTAGCTCAACTGAGAGAAGTTAGCTCAATTTGAGGAAATGAACCTGAATCACTTTTCTGAGTCTTTTAAAACTTAAAAAAAATCTGGAAATCTTCCCATTGTCAGAACTTTGTCCTACATATTCTGTGACTCCAAAGATAAAATACTCACTTCTGAGCAACCTGTGATTTTCCTACTCTATAAAGCCATGTGAGTTTCTCTTTGCAGTTTTTACCTACCTTGGGAAAATGCAGGAGAGTTTCCCCCATGACCTTGGACCACAGGACCAAACCCCAGGACACTGCTGTGCATCAGCACTCAGAGGAGGAAAAGGCAAATCAGAGATTTTCCTCTGTCATTCTCACATCTAAACTATGCTTTTAAGTAGTATTTAACCACTGATGTGCTATTTAAGGATTTTATGGTGTTTCTTGTTCATCCCTGATAGGTCCCCCTCCATTAAATAATTGAGGAGGAATCTCCAGCCTGAATCTCTGATATTTCATGATATGCTGTAGGGAGATGTGGTTTTCAGATCTCCTAGAAACAGTAGAAGAGGAAATTCCATTTTGGATTCTATGAAGCTGTCCATGAGGCGGTTTCAGCAATACTCACTAAGACAAGCTAGCAGTCAGTTTTTAAAACAATCAGTGTTTTCCTCCCCAAAGTCTTTAACATCTAATTCCCCAACCAGATCTCCAGGTCAAAATGACATCTACTTTAGAATTGCTTCCACACAGAAATTTTTAAAAAAACGTTGTAGGACAGGAGAGGGAAAAAAGAAACATATTCCAGCATCCCCAAGGAACAGTTTTTGATACATAGACAGCCTAAAGTAATTGACTTGTATGACAAGCTACCTAAAAACTGCAATAATCGTCCTAGAGGGAATCAGAATTAGAATTAATTTCTGAATCTGTCTACAGAAAATTTGACTTGATCCACAACATGAGCAATACTCTGATGAGAAGAAGTTCTTATATTGTCTATTATTTTTCCACAGAAGGACATGAACCAATTCAAATGCATTCTTCCATGGTGCTTACAGTTGCCCAAATATTTTTGGGAACCACTTTGTGCCCCCAGCACTTTTTCTACCTGTAACTTTTAGTACCATGAGTGATAGGTAGGTGCTTTCTTGAGATAAGTACCATATGAAAAGATAGTTTTGAAATTTGGGTTCCATGCAATAATTTTCTTTTTTCCCCAGAGATATCTACAGAGCAAAATGTAGAACATGTGGAAATCACAAGCTGAGTAAATTACTCTTACCTTGCTTCAGCTGTCCTTAAATTTAATGTTCATCCATTTGTCACTCTAAAATGTGATTTGTATATGCCAGAAAAAACTGAGAGACAGCAAGTATGTCAAATTCTATGCTTTATAATCTTCTCCTCCTCCCCCTTTATGTTTTGAGGTTGTCTCTTGTCTAGTCTGTCTGCCTATTTATCTAATTACAGCGCTCTGTTTTCTGACCAGAATGTCATGGAAGACATAATGCCCTGGAGGAGCTTTCCCATTTCTAAAATGTCATGTTCCCAAGGTGAAAGCTCTCAGTTTGAGCAGGTAGGACTCTCATTTGGGAGGGACAAGGGCTGGCTGGAGGAGACAGAATTCCCTCCTCAGCTTTGAAATAGTCTTGGAGACAAGACACTGGGCTGTGACAGAGCAGCTGTAGGCAGTTATTTCCATGTTTTCAATTTATGGGGATTTTAGGCATCTTTCATGATGTTCTGACTTCCCCAGATCACAGTGTGGTAGGACTGATGCCTTCTGCATTTTAGAGAGACCTAACCACTTCTCCCTCAGTCTGTGGAGCCATCACACAGCAGCAGTGCCTGTCTGGGGTTTAATACAGTTTACACCTGGGCAGGAGCATCTACACCAGAACAAAAGTACATGTGGGGTAGCTAAGGAAGAGATCTGTTTTTCAGTAAACATTGGAACTGGAACAGTGGAGAGTATTTGGCAGTTTATAAGTTATCCTAATAATTTAGGAGTCTGACTTTCAGCGCCTCTGTTTCAACTGTAAATTCAGGTTACTCATTTAAACCACGGTTACTCATGCAAGTTAATTTTATTGACTCCAGTAATAATATTCCTGTAAGTAAGATTTTCAACAGGCTTTTTTTAAAAAGTATTTTTCTTTATAGGTTGGAAGTATTTTTAACACATTTTGGATCTGTCTTTTCATGTCTGACTGATGATTGCTTGTTTTACTGCTAAGTATTTCGCGGCTCCTGAGTGACATAGTTTTGACAAGATTTTTAGTGTGGCAGTGAACACATAGCAATGGCTGAGAGTTCTTTTTTGCTTTGTTTGTGTCCTGCCTTTCTTTCACTAACAATTCACAGGTCTGTGATAGTGTTGTTTTAATCTGGTCGCTATTCTGTTGTGAGTATTCACACAGAATCTGCAATTAGTAAAGCAGTTCAGCCTTGGTTTTAAATATTGCTCCCTCCAGGCTTCATTGAGATGAAATGAATGTTCCAACTGTAGAAGCAGCAGCTGGTGCACTAGTGCAGAGAAAGTGGAGGCACTCCAAAAGAAAGCTTGGAACACAAAATAGTGATGAGGATGAGGGGGATGATGACACTGGATCAAAATGTGTAACCAAATTTTGAGCATCTGGTTTTAACTGAGGCGAGGAGATTCCACGACTTCCTTGTGCACTTTATGAAGAACCACTTCCTTCTGTTTCTTTTTGAAGCTGCTGCTTGCTGGCTTCCTAAGGTGCCTTGGAAAAGACAGTGTGCAACTCTTGTCAGCTTATCCAGCCCAGATCTCCATGAGTTTATGGACCTCCTCAGGCATTGCTTTTTTCAGATTAACAGTAGGCATTCCATAATTCTGGTGGTTAATGTCCTCTGAACCTTCTTCTTTAAATCCTTTAAATGAAAGGATTGGGGATTAGGGGCCAGAGCTTCATAAAATATTCACAATGTGGGAGCACGATGGATCCAGAGAGGCATCATGATGACACAGGACTCAGGGTCTTTTCCTTTCCAAACAAGCCCTAGCATCTTTTTTTTTTGCTTTTTGGCCTCTCATTTTTAATAAGTGAGAGTCCACCAGTGATTTTACATGGCCTAGAGTATATTTTCCCCAACATACATCACTTCACACTTATTTACAATGATTGGACCCCACAGACTTACATCACTCAGTCACTCAATATGGAAGTTCCTTGTGAATAAATCACCTTTCTGCTAGTGAGACACTACACAAGAATATTTCTCTTGTACACCTTCACTATGTACCTCAAAATGAGCTTTCTTCTCAGTGGTACATGCAGATGCTCTCCTCCTAAGTGCAAAGGATTTTCTTCATTGAGTAATTCATTTTAATGGAAAAACATCCTAACACAGTAAAAATACCTACTTTAAATTTTGAGTTTTTATTCTGAATTTTCTTCTTTTCTCTTGTCTACACAGAGTAATTTGGTTCAATTTTTTTTTAAACAGGCCAAATATTGTGGAGACTGTTAGCTGGGTTCTCCAGACACTACTGTGATGAATAAAATAAAGGTACAACAAAATAAATTACTGTGACAAAACAGTCACTTCTTATAAGTACTTTGCCACTAATATTAGGAATGTATTTGTGTAATTTTAACTGTTGCTAAGGAAAAAAGAGTTCTGAATTTTTTTTTAAAGATTAAGCACTCTGTCTACATTTGATTCTCATTTCATCTTCTCCATATAGTCTATTCAATTCCTTGGAAGCCAGCCAGAAACTCAGCTCCATGTAACAACGTTCTTCCTTCCAGGCTTCTAAAAGCATTTGGTTTGACAAAAAACGTTCATGGTGCCTGTTATATTGGTCATTCTGTGTCCCTCTTTCCTCTGCATTGTCTGTTCAGGCTGGGTGTTTGGGTCATTGGTATGTGTTTGTACAGAGCTTGGCACAACACCATCCTGTACTTGTGCAGATGTTTAGGTACTGCACTGAAAAATACCAGCCATTGCAATAACTATTAACCCATTTTACTATAAATTATTGAATTCAAATAGCACAGCATTAAAATTACATGCGTGCCAAATAGAAATGGTTTAATTAAACCTTCATATTTTAAAGGCTTCAAGGTTTTAAGTAAAATCCAAACCAAACTTCAAAAGGTTTCCAAGTTTCGAGGGGATATGTTTGAGCTTCTCTTGCAGAAAAGGATCAAAATGTAGGGATAAAATTGGAGACTATCCAACTAGAATTCTGGATGTGGTTTTTAGTAATTTATTTAAAATGGTTCGACAAAAGGAGCTGCACGAGCAAAACTACCAACTTCTTATTGTTTCTAAGAAGCACAGGCTTGGAAAATTTCTTGTCCCATTCTGCTCTGTCCCACATGAAAAGGCAGACCCATAGATCCCACTGGAATGGTAGATTCCTGCTGTAAAGGTACCTCTTCCTAGAGCCACTCTCTCTGTGGGCAGTTTCACATCAGTTCTTCAGTAATAACCCTTGAAAAGCCTGATACTTGCAAGTGAAATAATTCCTTTGAAATTTTGATCAGCCCAAGGTGTTCCACAGGGAAAGAAAACACAAACTGGCCCATGAACATGGTCTTCCCTATTGACTCTGAAGTTTATAGTATGACACAGTAAAAATCACTGTATATCCTCTCAACTGTTCTCCATATGCTGTCACTTGGTAAGACAAAGAGAACCAGGTCACTTGCTTTACTTGTACAGCTTGTGAGCAGTATTGGTGATGATCCCATATTTATAAATCTTTGAACAGTTTGAATCTATTCTGCAGACTCTGTACATCTCTATCGATTTAGTGTTTTTTTACAGTCATGTTTTTAAAGCATGCCTCATTTATAAATCCTGCATTTATTACTCTCTGTTCAGCTAAGTTGGGCTACATTTCCACTTTTGAATCCTGTGTGATCATTTTAAAAATGAATTAAAAAGAAAATAATTACTTTTTAAAGCATATGTGTTTGGAATTCCCTTTGGCTTTAGACTGTTTTTGAAGTAATATTTCTCATCAAAGACAAAAAATTATGCACTTCTTTTCAGAAGTACATTCAATGAAAATTATATATGCATTTCCATTGAACAGTCAGTTTGCCTTGTGAGTTTTGTGGACAAAAAGGATTAAGCTCAGATTCAGAGCTCTTACAAGCCATAAAAATATGCTTGAGGTACATAAACAGATGCCTTAATACTAGATGATAGTACACCTGGAAAAAATTTTAAAGTAACATACTTGAAGATCAAAAAGGGAAATTTAAATAAAATATGCCGATTTCTTAAATATATTTACAATTCCACATCTATAATAGCTGCAAAATATATAAGCAGGAAGAACTGAAAAAAAGCACTGAAGTTGTAGATAAAATTTTGGTTTTCTGAGTTACTATTTGAATTTATGAGGTTCTTAACCTGAATATTCACTGAATATGTTTTCTTCTGCAACTTTTTTTCACTTTTGAATCATTGAAATGAATAGAAAATAAAGAGAAAGATCCTGATATATGTAAGAAGGCCAGGAAGACTCTTCTAAAATATGCAGAGGAAACTCATTATACCCAGTTTGCCTTGACTGCAGGTAGTGAGAAGTGCAGAGAATCCCCATACAAGGTCTGAGAAGTTTCAAATTCACTGCTCCATCATCACTGCATCCTGCAGTCCCTCTTGTTTGCTGCTGATTTCAGGCAGCTCTGGATGCCCTTGTTGTGCTTTCTCTGCTGGGGACCGTTCCATGAGAGAAATCTGCCCCAGGGCAGAAAGCCCATAAAACCCCACTGCATTAATCTCCTGAAGGTACCCTCCCAAAGCACTGCTGGCAATCTCTGCAGCTTGCAGGTGATTCTGCCCAGCTGTACAGAGGATCCAGGTTCATCTTTCCCTGAAATCTCCAGTAAATGCACCATCACAGTGGTTTGCATCCTCTGGGATGGAGCCCATTCATGAGAGCGGCTCAGCAGCTCCTTTCCTGCCCTATTCCTCCTCTGCTTCTGCATCTCTCAAATAGTTGGACACTTAGGGACTCCTAAATACTGACAACAAACTGCAAAAGTGTTTTTGTGAAGAGGAACTTTGCCAACAGACCTACAGACGGTGTTAGGAGGACAAAAAATGATGGAGGTAATTTTCTTTATGGATTTAAATAAACAAAAATTTCACTCAGTCCTGAAAACTTATCTTCAACTGCTCTTTGCTTTGCAAAAACTCTGCTACTTCAGTCCCAGAAGGTTATTTGGAGAAGACAGAGCAGCTTGAATTCAAAACGCTGCTGTGTTGCAAAACTCGGACCCAGAATTTTTGAAGTTCTCAAAGTTTCCTAACACTTTTTTTCTGAGGAGGTCTTAGACAGCATTAAACTTCAAAAACACCAAAACCAAACCCACAACCTTTTGTGTGTGTACACTAACATGACACAGATGCAATTGCTGGAAAAGTCAGCATTTTCCAAAGACACTCCACAGTGACTGTAGCTCATTTCTGTGCTAAGTGTACTGGAGTAAAGACTGGAACATCACATCTCTCTGGCTTAACTTAGCAGACACTCTTTTTCAGGAATGAATGAACTAGAAATAACTTTCTTATTGTACAATCATACTGCAGCATTCACACAAGTTGGAACATTTCCTAATTCCTGCCTAATATCAAACAGCAACAATACAGATCAAAGATAATGCATACAAATTTGATATTTACAGTGCCTCCCTGCCTAGAAAGGATAGGAAAAATGAGATGACTGAGTATAAATAAGAGTTATGGCATTTTCAAGGATCAACTACCCAAATAGTCAACATGTGCACAGATACAAGTTTAATAGCCTCTTATTAAAAGATGCAATAAAATTTGAGAGTGTACTGGCAGTAAATAGATTAAAGATCCATTAATCTATCTTCAGTAGAAAAAATTTCATATGCAGTCATGATTAGATAGCTGGGTGCAGCACACATATCCATGTATCATTTTCTAAGAACTGCAGTTGTTAGGTTTTAATCATGCACCATACTTACTTCCATTAAAATATCTGTTTTGTGTAAATGAACAGCAGGAAGTAATAAACACCCAGTCCTTACAGTGTTTTGATATCAAAATGTGGGTGACTGATAGTTGAAAAACACATTTGCCAGACTCTGCAAATAAACACCAAAATATGAACTGACAATTGGGAAGCAGAGATATTTGATACCTTTAATATATGTCAGCAGGATGCCTGATGCTAGAAACCCAAATGAAGTGTTTGCTGTGCTTAAGACAAATATGGTCTCATCATCAGAGTATCAAGGTAGAGGAATACTCAGAAAGAAGATCAAAAGAAAGCAGTGGATTGGGGCTATAATCAGAGCACTAAAATCAATGTTGATGAGAATTGAAGTTGGCTACAGTTCGAGTTCATGTTAGGCAGATGTTTATCATTTTGCCTTTCTCTCAGTGGTGCTAAACAACAAAGCAAGAGGGAAAACCAGAAGGAATAATCAGAGAAAAATCTGAAGAGGAATCTTGTCTGGAAGATCAGGTAAAAGACAGACTCTTCACATTGGGGTAGAAGTACCAATCCTGTGGAAACAGAGCTTGCTGTGAGAAAAAGCCATCAGTCTTCCAAGTGGTGTGGAAGACTGACAACAGCACTTTTCCCTTTCCTAAAGCAGAGGAAAAGACACCTTAAAAACTGCTTTGCTACCTACCAGTATGGGGACCTACTACCCACACAGAGCAGGAATGTAAAAATGTTTTTAACTCATCCCCAATCACATTCCATCTTGAGCTGGGGCATGATCATCAGATCTGTTCCAAGGAGAACAATTCACGTGAAGTAAACCAGTTCCTTAAAGCTGTTGAGGGACTGTTATCCTTAAGGGCATCATGGTGGGAACACCATGCTCATATGGAATGAGGATTGTTTGGTTCATTTCAGCAGTACCCTGCTAAGAAGTGTTCCCTGAAGATCCCTTAGTAGAACTTGCCTTGAACACGCTTATCGTGACCAACCTTATGCTCTGAGACTACTTTATATTTTTAATATTCTGTTTATCAGCTACATAAAGAATTGCTTTCCAGGTGCTAAAATCTCCCTCAGCAGTCTGAATTCCTTTGAGAACATATTTGTTTTTATTGACTTTCCATTCTGGTAACTTTCTGGACTTGAAATTAATCTTTGTTGCATCAGCATGTGTGCCTTTGGCTACAGGTAAACCCTACTGTGTTTGGGAAGGATACCCCAGACTATAGATTTATATGGTGCCATCACAAAAATATGTAAATGATGGTTAAGGTCTCTTCAGAGACTGGTAAGTTTCAAAGGAACCTTGTGCATGGAAAATAAATGTGTATAATTAGTACCCTAGGTTTGCTAGACCAATCATTATGTATTCCTGCCTGCTTGAGCCTCTGATGTGCAAAACAACTTGCAAAGCCTTCTGACATTTCCCTGTCCTGCAAACACAAAGAGGGGCCCCATTGTCTCTGCTCTCAGGCTGCCCCTCAGCCCTGACAGGATTTGGCCCTAAGTCTGCCCACTCCCCTGCACTCTCCCCTTTTACAGGGAAATGAAACTTCATACAGTGCTGTGCTAATGCTGCTTTGACCCCTTCACACTCCATATACAGTTAATTTAAAGTTTGAAACAGCTCTGACAGATATTTTCTTGAACGCATATAATTATGTTTTAAATTCTTCCATTGCAGTACATGTTCTCACTGGGGTCCCACAAATCATCTGATCAGTTCTGGGGTCATGATTAGGATCTTTCACATGAGTGGACTAAAACACAGTGAGGAAACAAAATGGCACACTTTTTTTTTGTCAGCATATCAAATACTACTTTCTTTCTCCCTTTTCCCATTTTTTATTTCTCAAAATACATTTAAAGCCTGTGATTCTCATTGGAGAAAAACAAATATGAAAACCCTATCTTCAGATTTAGTGCATATGAAACTAAAAGTTTACTATATTTGAACTAAAACCAGGAAATCCATTAGTATTAGTGGTACCAGCTGTTCTTTGTATTAGGCCAAACTCTGCAAGGGGACACTGAAAGTCCTGCTCTTCAGGGTCAACACAGAATGGATAACTTTTATTTTAAGTGAGGGAAGCAAAGAATAAAGAGACATCTCAGAGGAACAAAGTGCTGGGCTTATAACTTTTTCTGTAAGAGCAGCCATTTTTAATGGATTTGAAGAACTCATGGAGCAGGACTGCAGAACTGCTTTTGGGAATTGTGCTGGCTCTGTCTCAATCGACCTCCTTCTATCCTGCAAGGACATCTGAGTAAAGCAGGGAAAACTTGAAATTTTCTAAATGTTAGCATTCTTTCATACTCAGTGGTCTCTTCGTCCTACATGTTCTTTTAACCAAGTTTTCCTTTTCCTGCTGAAAAAAAGTAATAAAAAACCTGATATAGGGTAATTACCCAACATGGAGAAGCACCAACTGAAGAAGTCAGCAATCCCACCTTCCATTAGGAAAGCAACATACAGAAAAAGCTGGTAGTTAAAAACCTGTGCCTGTTCCAGTGACAATTTCAGTGACTTGCAAATTCAGTTTGAGAAGCAAAATTCATCTTTTCAGAGTTTGTATTCAATGTCCTATTTCAACAAGTACAAATAAGTGGTGGCTGGAAATTTTGAGCCCTGAAGAACTGGCAGTTGGGTTTTGTGTACTAATTCAACATTGGCTCTTCTAATTTGTTTTCTTCTCCACTGCTATGTTGAAAAAACTCAACTGATACATTGCAAGAAAGATTAAAGTCACTTCACTTCCCATTTGCTTTAAATGTCTGCTACTAAATAGTGCTGATAAGTAGAGATACAACTTAAAGTAGCATTCAGATACCTAAAATGTGTTACTTCCAGAAGCTTGCACTGTGTTGTCTTAATTTACATTTTGCAGCAAGAGTTTCCAATTCTACACAGTAATAAATGTGCAGGAGTAAAAGTCACAGAAGGGAAGGAAAATCTTGGTATCCAGCTTTACAACTTGGACAGCACAGTGATAAATAATATCTTCTATTTTCTGCAACTTTAATATTACACCGACTCTCCTGAAGTCCCTCCTCATAAATAAATAAACAGTTGAAATAAGCACTCTTGGTGTTATTTTGTACCCAAAAATTAATGAAGATTCAGGGCATGTCTGCATGTGCTTGACACATTTCACATGTGTAATTTATGCATCTCCCACAGCACTGGGGCAGAGCACACCCATGTGTTTCACACATGGACTGTGCAGTCCGTATTAGCCATGGTCCACCTGGGGATGCCATGTGGGCAGGCTGCAATAAATGGGTGTTTGCTGAGTCTTTAAGCATGGTAGCAGAGAAATATCCTCCAGGAGGCTTTATTCCTAGAGGCTGTAGACAAAACTTCCAAGCAGGGTAGCTGGAGGTAGCTCTACCTTGCATTTGTGCCTGTGTGTGAGTGTTTCAGATGCTCTGTTAGTGTCACTTCCCCAGGAATCTTTTCCTGGCAAGATGCTCACTCTTCAGGCTGTAATTGATTAATGGGTGGGCAAATGTCAGAGGTCATCTGAACAGAGAGAGGGGGGAGAGCCTGCCCTGTGAGTCCCAGTGTGCAAACAGGTTTTGCTCTGAGAAGGAGCACAATGTTTTATCATAGGACAGAAAGGACACTGAGAGCTTTCCTGAGCCTTTCCCCACCCTAAGGCAAGATCAGTGACCCTTTTGCAATTCTAAATGATGTTTGTCTAGCCTGCTTTTAGAGATCTCCCACAAGGGAAAGCCCAGCCTTCATGTGCCTTGTTATCCTTAGTGTTCCAAAGGTTTTGCTGACACCTATCTATATAACTAAAACATAAATCCATTATTGCTTGTCTTGTGCATGATGGACGTGGAAAACAGATTAGTTGCAACTGAAACTTGAAGAGTGTACTCCTCTAGACTGTGCTTTTCTGCTTCTCACTAGAAGTTATGTGAATACCTCATTTATTTTGATTTCTTATGAGAATATCACAGAAACCATGTAAAAAATGTCACTAGAATTGAAGTATATGATAATAACAACAATCTCTTCTCCCTGCTGTTGTCCTGTTGCAGAAAGCAGCTGGATTATGATATGTCATACAATATATCCTATGTGCTACATAGGTTCCTATTAATTTTGCTATATTCCAAGTTCTTCCCTGAAATATATGTTTGAAGCAAGATTTTGTTCCAGCATTATTGTGGAATTCATGGAGATTTGGCTGGACTATAATGCTGCAGACTCTTCTTTTTGGGGAAGGGGTTATAGGCAGGTCAAAGGCTGTTTTGTTATATATTTTGCTTGCAGTAAAACATTTGCACTGTGTTTTCCATGATGTTCTCACAGGGAAGCTAAGGAACAAGATGAACAAATTTGCAGGTTTTTAGGAAATTCAATTTATAGGAATGGTCCTCTTGTACTTAGTGTATGTATCATAAAGACTACTCCTGATTAAAATTTTTCTAAAGTGTAATTGTCACTTCTGTAGGGCAAATACATTCTGTATTTGGGGTGCAACTAATGAAGTATTGCTTAGAAAGTCTGAAAAAAGTCAATTCCAACTCCTTTTCAGCATCTGGAGCCATAGTTATGAATATCTTCTAAGGTTTTTCATTGGAGACATTTTCATAAGACATGGGGAGAAACCTCCACCACAACACATCCCTCCACAGAGGAGATAAGAAACATGAAACTATCAGAAGAGCGAAATTCCTGTCAATTAGGAGGTTCTAAATGAGGAAAAAAACTTTAAAAAAGTGAAATAAAAGATATTTCTTTGGTAATATTCATTGTTTCATCATCTATTTTTGTCTTCTCTGTTACAAAGCACTTGAAAAATATTTTCAGTCTGTGTTCCAAGATAAGCTCTTTGTAATGCCTTAGGATGATAATCCACCTAAGGATGTAAATTACTGGGGAGAACAAGAGAGAATTCTAACAGATTTTAGACTCAGGATGTTTGGCAGACTTATAAATAAGGTCTGTAATTTCTATGCACTTCTTCAAATTTCTTCTAAGCTTACCTAATAATAATGTAATCTGTGATTTGAATGTCATGGCATCTTTCTCCAGAGCTAGTATGTCTTTAGTAAGAGGGGTAAGCTGATTAAATCCTACACTTGAAGGAAAATAAAGATACAAACTTGTGAAAAGATTCAAGGACTGTAATCTCTGTAATGAAAATATTAAGCACTAGACAACACTAACAGCTTTGGCAAGATATAGTCTATGTCAAATAGTCAATACAATTTAAAACAATAATTCGTCAATAAGAATGTTTCTTCAGGTGAAATTTTTATAGTCTTTCCACACTCCCCTGTCAGTAGCATTGGTTAGTCCTGGACTATTTTTAGTACTGGTGGTTTTTTCTTATTAATTGCAACAGTTTCTCTGGTAAATTGACCTAAATTATTTACTTGAAACAATTGGTCTACAATAAAATAGCAGTTTGATAAACTTCACAAATGGAGGTTTTTGATTTCTTTTCTTGAATTTGGAAGACAAATGTGATTCCTTTGAGTGAAGATGTAACAATTTACAAGTACAGGGCTTTGCTTTAAAGACTTATGAGGCACACTAAGAAGCCCTGATTATTAACCAATCCTTCAAGAACAAATATGGGGACAAATTGTCTTCAGATACTTTGAAAACAGTCACCACTACACTGAGGTTAGGTATATTTAGTAACAAGAGTCCAGGTACTACTTGTCTGTATTTTTTTTAGTTAAAAATAATAATTTAAAAATATACCAACTAAGAAATAGCCTATGTCATCAATAAAACACATTTTCCATACAAGTTGATTCACTTAGACCACTCAGAAAATCCTATTTTGCAGATGTTGTAGCATTCCAAAAAACAAAAAGCCTTCTTATCTTAGCCCAGAAACTTTAGGGCTTGAAGGGATTTTGCTAATGATTTCTCCTGGTTTTGAGAGAAATGCTAAATAAGATCTCCTATTCCCTTCTTCAGCTTGATAGCTTCTTTGCACTGATTGCATTTTTTTTTCAAAGATACTCAGTTTTGATCTAAAGAGGGATTAATTGGGAAGTTATTTTAATTCCAGACTGCATATCTAGAATTTCTGCAATTCACAAACCAGACCTTGCAGCGTGGTTTTTTTTTTTTTTGCAGTGCAGTTGCACGAAAAGGAGTAACTGTCCATAATAAAAACCCCAATATTTTGAAATTCTCTTAATCAATTTAAGCTTTTTGGAAGCATCCCCACCTTCACAGTAAATGACATAAAGACCTTCTGTGTATACAGCACATAGTAAACAGATCTTCCCAGTCTCAGTATTTGTCACCATAAAGAATAGACTTATCTGAAGGTGAAAGATGGGGTACAGATAGTGGGGATTATCAGTGAAGAAAAGTTCTTTTAGACATTGTAAGTTATGGAAGAATCTATCATTAATGCTGTAGCATGAGTTTGGGAACATCAGGTGTCACCTGCCAAAACATTGCTTAAAAAGTTTATAATGACAAACTCCTGGGGTAAAGGGATAAATAAGAAAATTTAGTCTAATTCTTCTGGAAAAAGACCCCAAATGCTAGTATATTGAATGCCCTATACTGAAATATATTTATAGCTGTTATCAAATGGATCTTTATCTATAAACAATTACAGGTTTACTGAAAAAAAATGAGAAACACTTTTTCAAATCTGGCTTAAGAAACCACTACCTGTTCTCTTGTATACTGATAGTTCAACCCAAACTTTTGGTGTTGGGTTGCATGATAAAGACACATACCTAATCCCCTGAAAAAAAATTCTGGAAAACTGATAAGGAGGCTGGTGAATCCATTCTTTTTAACTGCAATTATCTAAGCATGTGGGGGAAAGAGAGTGAGACATAATCAGCAAGAGAAGTAGGTTCAAGGATTGTCAGGGGAAGGAGTAGGGAGACAGGACTCCTTGGGCAGAGAATAAATCAGACATGTAGGTTTACAGGTTTCTGACCAAGCAAATTGCCTTCTGCTGATGGTCTTTCTGCAATTAGGAAGAGAAGATTTTTACACTATCCCTGTAAATAAAGGTGGCTTGAAAAGTGGATGGGTTTTCTTTGTTTGCAAGGGAAGAATCCTGCTTCCTCATTCCAGTAGTGATTTGCTGGGAGGAAAATGATGTTACAGAGAGCTTCCTACCTACTTTCTCTCAGGCCATCATTTTGTGACTGAGACCACAAAGAAGCAAGGAATCCTGTTATCTTGCAGCATTCATGCTGGGTCATGGAAAGCTCATTTGAGAACTGCAGAGACAGCATGTACCTTTCCAAGAGTGTGTGATTATGGTGGGCACAATACAGCAGATAAAAATGTTGGTATAATTCTTTAGGTGCCAAGCCATGCTGCTGCCTCTGCCCTTCAAGGAGACATTGACTGTGCCTGCCTGTGTTGAATTTTACTGGGAGTCTTTCAGCAACCTCATTTCTAATATGATTCACATAATTCTGAGAGTTATCTCAAGATCTGGGTTTTTTGCTTGGTTGGCATTTGGAGTAAGAACTTCCAATACAGACTTTGCAACAGACAGCTCAGATAAACTGGGGTGTCAGCAACTTACTAGCAGGTCTTTGCTCTTCATTTTACACAGATTTACAAGCTTCATTTCTGCACCTGGCTTGCTGCTGTCAACCCTTCTCTCTTCTCTTTCTCCTCAGTAATGTCTCTTGCTGGTCCGTGTAACCGTGGGCAAGCAACGGATACCTTACTCCTTGTTAACAAGAGCTAGCAAATGACATATTTTCCAAGTGAAGTCGGTGGAAATCCCCTGTCAGCTGTGAATTGTACTATTTAAATTATACTGCTGTGCTGACAGATTCAGATTTGCTACTAACCATGATTGCAAGAAAAATTCAGGTATGGCAGAAAATTATTTCTTACAAGCAAAGCTTTACCTTGGAACAACTATAGAGGAAAGCTTTTGGCTCTGTGAGTTACAGATTTCAGTGGCATTTCACTTAATCTTTATGATTATCCATTTACAGAAACTGTGAGTGGGTTCAAACTTTCCATACTGCCCATGAACTAACCAGAGGAAGTTCTCATGGCTTATGTTTTGGCCTCTGGTTTTCCTTCATGGGTTTTAATGTAATGATTAGGCATCAGGTTCTTCTCACGTGTGTGGATATTTCTCCCCAGCTCTAGGGGCTGCCCAGTACAGGGTGGTTGCTGCTCATGGAAGGTGGGAGGGCCTCAGAGAGCAGGCTCTGGGAAACCAACTTGGCATCCACAGCCTGGGGTATGGGAACAGAAGTCACCAGCCTGAGTGGTTAACAGGCAGCTGTTCCAACCCACTGCTTCTGGGGCAGGAGACAAGAATTCCTCTAAAAAAGCCCTGTTTGTTAGGCTGGGAGATGTGTCTGTCCACCCCTACACTGCCAACTCCTAGGTACATAGTACCTTTAGGCCCTCTCTGCCCTTCTCTGAGGAGGTGGAGGCCGCCCAGCAGGGCAAAAAGGTGGGGATGAAGGAGGGACTTAGGAGGGGATTGTGGGTGCTGTTAAATTTGATCCTGTAAGACCTGTGGTTAAAATCCAGTGTGAAACTGGAAGATTTTTCCAGCTGTATTACCCTGACCCTCACACCAGCATGCTCGATCCCAGTTTGCCCACTGGCTTTAGCGTTCTTTGGAGCCTTCAGGCTGTCATGGCTGTCGTGGGTGCCTGGGGACAAAGGCAGCACTAAGCCAACCCCAGTGCCTGGCGCAGAGGCTGCCAAATTTTGTTTCTCAATACCGCGAGCGTGGAGTGGGGAGAAATAATCTTTGTGCTTAGTCTGTGCATGCACAGTTGGGGTGTCCTGAGTGCTGCTCACTGTTGGGAGTGCAGAGTCAGGCTCTGGCAGCTGCAGACTCTTGGTGGTCTGAATTGCTCATTACCCTCCTGAACCCCGGTGTGATAGCAGCCTCTTAATCTTGGGTGCTGCAGTTGGCAGTCAGAATTGGGCCCTTATATCCTGCAGCTTAAGCAAAGACTGTTAGAATGAAAAGTGGTATCACATAATCCACAAAGTGGGAATAGGAACAAATATTTGGGAATCAATCTTTATTTCGTAAGCAGTATCCAGTAACCAAGAAGAGCTCAGCAGAAACTGACCGTGGAAGCACCGGAGAAATGCTTGGTACTTGACCATAATTTGATTAGTTCTCAATAGCTTCCAGGAAAAAAAAATAATCTCTAAACCTGCATATATTTAAGATAAGCCTTTTGTTTCATTTGTAACCTGCAAATTGACAAGGAATTTAGGTCCCTTCCCCCTTCTCAGACTCCATCCTCTTTTTATTTTGTTCTCCATGTTACAGAACTTGATTTTTTTCCCTGCAGTACTTTTCTTTGACCTCATTCCCCCCTCCAAGTAACTCTATCCTGTGCTGCTATGTTCATGCCCAGCCAGAGCTTTACAGATGGCTTAATTATTTTCTTTTCTCAAAGAAAATTCAATCTGATCCCCAATACGCATAGGATAAAATAAAATGAATCAGCTGGGAAGCTGCATTATAAAGGGGGAGGGGTAAAAGAAGTTATGTAAAATTTCATGTCGCTGTCAGACTGTTTTCATAGAATTTGTGTTTGAGATTAAATTAAATCTCTAAAACTGCTTTGATAGCTTCATACTTAGGGTGAAATGAAGCAGATGCATTTTACCCCAATACCATGCTTCTCATCTCCCCTTGCAGAGGGAGAATGAGCTGCTTTGTGGAACAGTTCTATATACTTACAGTATTAAGCAATTCTTCTTTTCCCCTGGCATTGGTATTCTTTTATTCAATTTATCTGTACTATAGCTTGGATAATATTTACCAGATGTTAAATAAATAATTTAAGATAACAGAGTCCTGCATGACAGTTGTAGTGTTTTGGGTCACCTTTTTATTCAATTTTTTAAAAAAATCACTTCAGTACAAGATTTCAATATAGTTCAACTCAGTGGTGACACTTAATACTTTTTCCTCTCCTTTAATTTGAAAGCAGTGTTCTTCAAATAGTTCATTTGCCATATTGTTTTTATCTTTAACAAGATAAAATAGACGTAGAGGGTTTACTATTTCAGCCTGATGCCGACAAATATGAAACCAAAGAATATGAAGAGCCAATGTTTTGTAAAAGCCAGTGTTATATAATGAAACCAAATGCACAGTTTGGAATTTAGAAAGAAATCCTAGTGTGAAGATAAAAGGACATGAAAGATAGTAAATGCTGAAATGATACACCACATAATGGTATACTGTCAAGAAAGAAAGATAACATGATAACTTACAGAGCCA
Source organism: Ammospiza nelsoni (assembly GCF_027579445.1). Lineage (NCBI taxonomy): Eukaryota > Metazoa > Chordata > Aves > Passeriformes > Passerellidae > Ammospiza > Ammospiza nelsoni. Next base: position 31,326,858 of record NC_080639.1, read on the forward strand.
TCTCAAAGCCTACATTGGTACTTGACCTATAGTTTGCAAGGAAACAATCTTTTTGTTTCATCTGGCTCATATTAAAAATAGGAAAAACAAAACCCTTTTTTTTTTCCACTCTCACACATATGGTTCGAAATCCATGCAATTTTTAACTGTCTAGAATTCCTTTAAGCAATTTAAGACAGAAAGAATTATTAAATCACTTTTCCATTTCATTTGATGAAAAACTGCCCCGCCGCCGTTGGTCTCTGTACTATCAATTTTAAAGCTCGTAGGGCTCCAATTGGCCCTATGTGCAATCCATCACGAGTGGCATCAGATTTGTATTGCCCAAGTTGGGTGCTGCTGAAGATAGAACTGAATAAAACCTAACCCAGTGTGCAAGTTAACTTTGAGAAACACTTAAAAGCCTTCCCTGCTCCAGCTCTTTCCAGATTTTGAAGTGTGACTGCTTCCCAATTGTTTCTCAAAGAGTTTTCAAAGCCTAAGTTCTGCTGTTCTCAGCCCACCTGAACTCTGGCGGCTGCTCTCCTCCTCATCTCTCCTCTGCAGGACTGAGGAGCTAAAAAGCCATCTAAGAAATTCACTTTTTTTTTTAAAGAAAAGAAACAGAAACCTATCAACCCAAGTAATCTGGTTTCCAGAAACGACAGGTTAAAATACCATTAGATTGAAGTCAACCTTTCATCTACGCTGTGTACACAGTTTTAAACAGCTGTGGTCTGCATATAAATGCTAAAAACAAATTGCAGCTGAGAGTGTTGGAAAATCTTTGGTAATAACTTTTTTGATAGAAAATTCGGGTTTAGGTTAATTCAAGTTCTTCTCAATGTTCTCCTCTTCAATGTTTTAGGAAGTATCTACAAAGCACAAGAAAGGTTTGAGGTGATTCTTTCTACCAGCCCTGCTCAACTTATCTGTGTCTGGCACCCAGCTTTTGGTTTTCAGCTGGAAAAAAAAAAGAATTTTCATTTTTTAAAAGCTAGAAAATCTTTGTCTGGGGTTATCAATTAATGATCTTTAATCTTCAACATGACTGCAAGTTTTTAAGAAAACAAAGCCTTATCTGTTCTGCAATTCAAGTCTATTGAACAAACACTCTTGGAAGATGAACTTGTCTCAGTTTTCTTGGCTATGATGTTCTTTTTCACTGTAACAATTCAGGAGGATTTTTCTCAGAAGCACTGTGGTTTTTTACCCTGTTATAGAACCTAGACCTGCCAAATTTTAGAATCTTATCTCCCACTCTTCACAGTAGCAAAAACAACGATATAACTTTGCAGACAAGACTCTTGAACAGGGAACTAGAAGAAAAGCAAAGCCATGATTTCTGGGAACAGCCTTTCCACAGTGGGAGCTGAAGGTGCTCAAAGCCTTTTGAAGTCTTTGTAGTTTACCTGTGAATCCTATTTCCAAATGTTATTAGTGACCCTACTACCAGAGAATATAAATCTGTACCCTAAAGAGATTACTTGCTTTTTCACTGGGATCATTGCCAGGGAATAGATTCAGCACAGCGCTGAATTTCACAGGCTAAACAATAACAGGTAATTGCTCACTTAATTGAGAATTATGTGTTTAGCTGGCAAACACAATATCTGAAGGCCCACTCACAGCTGTTCACAGGTGTGCTTTGGTGTTTACGTGCAGAATTTTCTTGCTGTGGGGGCTGTGAGAGCTCCTAGCTGCTGCCTTGCTGTGCAGCTCAGGGTTCCTGGGAGGGAGGGAGTGCAGGCAGAGCTGCTCAGTGCTCATCGTTAAAGCAATTCAGGAAATAAAAGTGAGTGTCTCTCAGCACAATATATTCCTGGGAGCCTGATCTGAATGAGCAATTCATTGGCATGTTTCTATTTCCAGCAGGGGCTGTGCCAATTAAGAGGGCTGCATATAAACCCTTTTAGTGATGTACACTGGGAGGTAAAAATAATGATAAAATATGGATTTATTTTTTTAGCTATTCCTTTAGTGATAGTGGGAATGGAGCCAAGCAAGCCTACTGCCCTCTCCTTTCACAGGCTATTTCCATAAGTATCTGGCCAGCCAAGAGATAAATTCTCCTTCAGAAGTGCTAAGAAACTTGTCTCTTACTTCTTGTGCATCCAGATGGGAAAATAAATGTTCTACTGCAGCCAAGATTTGTTATTGCACTTGGAAAATTAAAGGAAACTCTTGCATCTCTATAGTCATAGTGTCTTTTTAGCTAAGCACCTATTGCTGGCTGTGAGAAGATTAGGGAATGCTGAATTAATGTTATCTGCAGTATTTGGTCCTTTTATTATTTTAATAAGAATATGGGGTGGGAAAGGAAGCACACCTGAGAGAGTCAAGGCTGAGTGTCAAGAGATTCTGCTCTGTTGAATCATGCAGGAAATAAAGAAAAGAGCTGAAAGGACCCCAGAGACTTCCTGAGCTGAGGAACTTTGGGATCCTCTCTGCATTACTTCACTCAGAGCTATGAACCTCTGTTTTGCACACCCAGTTGTAGTTTTATGCTTTTTCCTTTACTACCTCGTGGCTGCAGTGATGCCTTCACAGCAGCTCTGCTGTGAATCCATGAGCCTTCAAGGGAGGATTTCATCCACAAAGTGGGGAGAAACTCCTCCTGCCCTGGTAGCAGCAGGAATTTGTTCCCCACTGAACAAGAAATAGGAGTTTAAAAGCCAACAACATTCCCATAAAAGGGTACTGGGAGCTTTCCAGTGGGATCTTCCTGGGAGGCAGCAATCGCTCCCATGTTCAGCACCCTGGCAGTGTTGGATTGCTGGGTGGTGGGCACAGTGCAGACTCAGTATGGTCATTCTTCAAGTCCAAGGCTCCCAGGAAGAAAGAAAAAAAAAAAAAAAGAATGTATTTTGCTGAAATATTAAAGGTTCCAGCTCTTGTTGTTTTCACTGTGGTACAAAATGAACTTGAGACTTTTAGAAACTTCTAGTGTGAGAAAAACCAAACAGATGATTTTCACACTACTTTGGTGCAGTAAGTGACCCGCATTCAAAACCTTGCTCTAAGTACTTAATTTGAAGTTTCTTCTGCATAAAGTCAGGTGCCAAACCACAAAAATGTTTGGTGTGACTAGTAACAGGAGGGCAGTGGAAAGGTGCAAAAAAGTTCCCATTCTCTGCTCTCCTTGCAGAAGTTGTGTTAAAAAAATACAGCCCTATCCAGCTTGGCTGTCTCAACAGCTTCTTTAGATGCAAACCTGAGAACTAGGAGAGATCTTGGATGCTGGTGTGTATCACAGATTAACTAGAAAATGTGTTCCTTATAGCACTGAGCAGGCCTGCCTTAAAAGTATTTAAAGAAACATTTTTTAAAAGTACCAAGAGAGCAAACAAAGTAGTCTTTGGATGACCTCTTGTTTCTCTTGACTAGCAGTAGCATTCATTAATCTCCTGCATATGATAAAGTCAGCTGTTCAGCTGGCTCCCAGTAAACTAGACTCCTTTAATTGACAAAGCCCCTGCCATCTAAGAATTTGGTTCATTTTTTCACATCATGCTAAAAGACTAAATAAAATCCAATCTTCTGGAGCAATATTGAGATATTACATCCAGATGAAGGGTGGGTGTCATAAGAGAACAGGCTGCTAGCAATATTTTCTAGGCTTCTTGCCATCAGCTTGGGTTAAAGTAGTGAAGTTGAGGTAAAAAGTAAAGCAGTTTTTATTCCTGCTGACATATTAAAAAAAAAGGTATAGAGGGCACTTCATCAAGTCCTTTTGTTATATGATTATTGACCTGGGAGTTAAAGGCTTATTGTATTCCTTGCTTCCTAATACAACTTGTTTCATCTTAGAAAACACTATGCTTTATATAGTAAATATACATGCTGTAAGATGAGAAAAGAGAAAAAAATTATTCAGATTTATACTCAGATCAGATTCCAAATGTCCATGAATGTGTGTAATGGAAGGTGGAGACTTCATATTTCTCCCCTGCTAATTTCATCAGGATGAGACTGCACTATCTGTTCTGCTTTTCAGAGTGTGTCAGCCCTGCCTGGAAAATCTTTTATTGTGTTACGGCAGAATGTTGTCCCTACTGTGCTGGGTTATTCAAATAAGAAGCAGAGTTACTACAGTCAAACGTACACGAACCCTTATACCAAACTGACAATAGCATTTACAGTTCTCCTCAACTGATGCAAAAACATTCACACCATATGAAAGCTATAAGGCATTAAATGAGGAGCACATTGAGATGATGAGCTGCACAAAGCCCACTGAACGGCAACCTGAGGAGCTGGCACAGCTGCAGGGGCTGGGCAGAGGTGGGACAGCTCACACTGCCCAGCAAAACCCACTGTAAAGTGCATTTTTCCAGGTCAGTGCTGCGGCTGCATGAAGCCGTGGTTTGGGTGAGTGCTGGACGTCCTCTGGCCATAGGGGTTGTGTGGCCATGAGAGCACACACACTGCAGGGTGCAGCATGGCTCAGGGAACTGTTTTCCCTATTTATGAGCACAATTTCATGAATAACTGTTTAGTTTCTGTTCCTCTCCTCCCATTGTTATTCTGTTTTCTATTCTGCTCTTCCCCTCCCCACAGCAGAGAGGGGATTTTCATAAGAGATACCCAGGGAATACTGAAGCAATGGTAACTAAGGCACACCAGGGAAGTTGAGGGCAAACCCTGCACTGATGGCTATGTGCAGCAGAAATATTCTGTATATTGTTAGTTCCATCTCGTCCTGACCTTAATATTCCCTCCAGGGCTTTCTTCCCTGGCATGCAGTGCAGCAAATACCTAGGGAATATTGCAAAAAAAAAAAAAAAAAAAAGGAGAGAGAGAAAATTGTCTAGTTACCTAAGGCAACTGAAAAGTTTTAAAAGTGCCCAGTGTAGTTGTGTTTCACAACTCCCATTTAACAGACAATGCTTGTCTCTCAAAATATCTGCTTGGAAATGTGGAACCAACAGGGAAGTTGGAGTGCTCTGTGTGTCCTGCCTGTATCCAATTAACAGCCAAACTATTTGAAAGGAAAGTGATCAAATGGAATGAATTCATTTAAAAAATATAAATGGACATAATGTTTTTACAATGGAGATTTATGTGTTTGCTGAAATTGGGTGGCTTCTAAGCTTTTGAGAGCAAAGCCCATTCCCCTGGGAAAATAGAGTCTTACTTTAATTTATTGTTGGTATTAGATTTGGGGCTTCTAGGCGCAGTGAGGGATGTTTTGCCATGTGTTGTACACGTCCTTCTCAGTAAGAACTTGGAGCCCAAACAGAAGGAACAAAGCAGGGAGTCATGGCAGGCTAAAAAGCAATAATGAGCTGCTCAACATCTCCAACTTAATGTCTCTCTCTTCACCATCTCCAACTCAATGTCTCCCTCTTCACCTTCTGCCTTGAGTTCTACTCTTCCTGCACTGCCCTCCAGCAGATGCCCCATTTAGTCTTGGAAAACAATGAGATCATCAAAATCTGATGGCATTTCTTAATGCTGTAATAAATGACAAATTAGCTAGCAATATCTCTGTTTGAAACAGCGCGATTCTCGGTGGCTTCAGGATAGTCTTGGTAGAGAAATTCATGTGTCATGGATGTGGTTTCAGGCTCTCTGCAAATTCAAACCAATGTTGCTGAGCTGGTTACATTTTAGCCATGTCTCCAAGGTGGTTTTTATTTTTTTATTTTTTCCCTGGAACTGGAACAGCTGTATTTTAAATGAAAGGCTAAGCCTCAGGAAAATTAATTAAGAAGTTGAGTCTTTACAGCCAACTGCATTGTATGTGTGTTCCTCGTGCCAGTTACAGATACTGTATCTGGCAATAATTTGCACTCTCAACAATTCTATTTAATTTTAATTTAGGAAAATGATTCTGTTTCGCTACTGAAGTCATAAAACCAGATTAAAACATCAATCCAATGAAATAAATTTAAGTGTGTATTTAATTTTATGCATACAATTGCTTCTGGTGACTTCCATTTCTATGTTTCAAACGAAGGACATGCTTAAGCATTCTAACACTGATCTGATTTGACTACAACACTGATTTATGATTTTGGTACTGACAACAGAGCCAAAGGAATTTCATTAAGCAGTGAATTTGACCCACTGCATTGGAAAAAGGTGAGAAAAGATTTTAAGAATTCAAATGGACTCAAGACTTTCCAGTTCAGTCAAAAGATTGCCCAACATATGCCCCTCAGCAAACTTCTCTTGACTACTACTGTTCTTTTGCTTTGCCCTTTTTATGTGTTTCATCCTGGCTGAAAGGATGACCCAGACATATTTCTGCTTGCGACAGAAATAAATTATAATGGGAACCATAAGGGAATAAGGGATATTTAAACATTTACAGTCATGGGCATGTCACAATGGGGACAAGTAACACTTTGCTATGGAGAAATGGCGACTCAGATGGAGCTATTCAGACAAAAATAAAAGCCCTAGACTCTTCCAGATTTTCAGAACCTATTTTTCTTGAGGTAGTCTGAAAAACTCCAGCTTCTGTGATGTTTCTTTCCATATCCTATATAGCTATTGGAGAATAAGTCATAATTAAATATATATAATAGGAAAACATCATGATACATACATATTCAAGAGCAAATGTTAATTGATGGGCATAAGGGAATTTCTAGTGCAGAATCTGACCCTCAGAGATGCTGTCTTTGAGAACTAGCTATCTAGATACTTATATTACTCCCAGCACTATGATATCTGGGGGCCTTGCAAACGTTAATGAACTTATCCTCACAACCACCTTGTGAGGCTGGGAAGTTTTAGCATCGACTTTAAGGGAGTACAACCAGGCCCTAGGCATGCAGTAGCAGCCACAGAGGAGCTCAGAAGGAATCATGCTTGCTTCAAACAACATTAACTACTTGTTGGATAATAGCTGGGGATAATGACACATACAGTGTCGAGTGGGTTGCCCCTCTCCCATAAATAATTTGGAGAAGAGAGCCTATGAAACTCCAGTGAGAGAGGCTTGGCAAGGAAGTGGGGGAAATAATGCTGCTGAGCTATGGATTCCCTTCTCTCCGCCCCTTCCTATCATGAAAGCCTGATGTCTTTCAGTCATTTGCAGTGGTAGAAATGTGTGTGTGTGCGCATGCGTGTGTCCGCTGTGCTCAGTGAGGAGGAAGGGCCTCCAGAAGGGGAAAAGGAGTTTCAGGCCCTTCTCCTATAGGTGTAGACAGATATGTAGTGAAAATACAAAATTTATTTTTCTGACTTACTTTGTGTCCATTTTCAGTCATATTGCCCACTGCAACGGCCATCAGAATGAAACCTTCTGTCAGCTCCAGCCTGTGAAAGGGCTCGGCCTGTGCAAGTGCAGTAAGGAACCATCTTAAATTCCTGAGTGCAGCAACTCAGGTGGGAATTGCACAGTCAGTTTTGGTCATTTTTCTCTATCAGAAGGTCACATATCCCATACAGGTGTGGCATACTGTTTGGAGGCAAAATGACTTTTGCACATATCCCGTTCACCTTTTGGGATGTAATTTAAGAAGGGACCTTTGGTAAGGCACAGCACATATTTGGGCACAAAGGAGGAAGCAGCCTGACAAACTGAACAAAGCAGAGACATTTTCTCTCTCTCCTGAATGTAAAAACAGGGAAAGTGCAAAGCACAGCCATGCTTCATAAATTCCAGCTGCTGTCACTCAGCAGTGGAGAGGAATACAGGGGAATATCTGTTACTTCCAAGCACCACAATGGTGGGGTTTTGTCCCCCCCTTCCTGCAGCCCAAGGCAGATTTATGTTTAACCCCACTTGCTGTGAAAAGCCAGTGGCCAAACTTTTTTTGACTGCTCTGGGAACAAAATGTGAATCTGCAGTAAACAGCCTCAAAGCATGTTGGTGGGAGGAAATTCTCCAATGCTCTGCTTCTGCAAGATGGAAGCCCGGAGAGCTCCTAAAAATCTAGGTACATGTATCCAGCTACTCCCCTGATATCCAGAGGATCTACACCAGCCTCCAAGGACATCTGATATTGTCCTCACACTACAGAGAACTTCTCATTGCCCACTCTTCTAAAGTGAGATTGTTTGTCCCCAGAAATTTGGTTGCAGGGCTGGGGCACCGAGTGTTGTAATCACAGTCTAGTCAACAACGTTATTTCTACTCAGTTAAACCATCATCCAAATGAATTATTGCTCTATTTTTGCAGTCAGACCCTCTGAACAACTTTTCCCCTTGTCTTTCTAGAATGGGAGATTTCAAGCCATTTTCAGTGCATTACTAAGATGTACAGAATATATTGTATATATGGCAGAGAAATGGGACAAAATGAAGCTACTATTCCCCCTGAGCAGTTAGAAAATACACCAAGGTTTAGCAGAAAGCAAAACATGGCATTTGAGTGTTTCTTGTCAGGGAGGAGAAAGTTGCAGCTAACACATAGGGCAGATGTTATTTTTCTGTGAGCTGTTGCAATTTTTTTGTGAGTTATACAATTCCTTAAGGCTCTTTATTGCTGTTTTTTGGTTAATATGAACCCTTCCTCTGACTGCAGTTGGAGCTGCATGTGTGGAAAATGACAGCATAAGCTAAGAGCAGAAAATCTGACAAACTGGCTTGATTAGCTTTCATTGAGCTTTGCAGCACATGCCTTCTATGTGTCTCATGAAGCTGCTCCTTAAATGAGGAGGAATTATTTCTTGCTCTTCCTCATGTGCTTTCCTGAGCATGAAGGAAGGAGTGGGGACAATAACCTCTGTACTGGGATCTGACAAAAGGGCTAGTTAGAAAATATGCTAGTTAGATGGTATTTTGAATAAAATAATAAACTCTGTTTTTGTGAGAATGTTTCCATAATTCTGAGACTGTTGGTTAGAGAATATCACTTCAATTTTTAATCTTTCTGGGACAGGAACTTCTCTTGCCTTTAATGACTGCACAACACAAGAGAGTGCCTGGTTTCAGACGAAGAAAACAATCTAGTACTAATGAATAGGAAGAAATAAGAAAACATTCATAGCTCTGAAGTCAGAGAAAAAATACACAAAATAAGATTCTACATGCTCAAAGAAAAAAATTTGGAACCCTAATTAAAGAATTATTTTAAAACCCCCCAAGCCTCTCAATATTTATAAAGCATTTTAGGGTATTTCTAAAGGAAGATGATATGCACCCAAAAAAGTGCCACAGACAGATTTCCTGTATGTTTAAAGATTAAACCAGAAACTTACATTTTTAAACTCTTTGATGAAACCAAAATGTTGTCCACTGTTATTACATTCCTTGAATGAAACATTTTTGCCGCTGTTTAGCACATCCCAAGTAGCAGCCCCTGTTAGATTGGAATGCTCAGTCTGGAAGTTTATTTATCAGAGGCACATTGCTAAAACAAAATCTGAGTGAAGGTCTGATGATTTCAACATTGGATTAAATCAACCATTAGCTCCTACAGAAGTGGAAAGGCAAACTCTGTCTCAGTTAAATACATGAAAGCATATTGCCATATTGTTCCACCATGGATTTGTGATTTATTACACTCTTTCTTTCTGCAGTTGAGAGAAAGAAAGTTTCAGTTCACACTGACTTTAAGCCCTAGAGTCGAAAATGTTAATGAACATGCACACAAGATTTTGCTTACAAAGTTGTGTTGTGTTAGGTGGTTTGAAATTAAACTAAATCTCTACCCAGATTAATAGGGTAAAAGTGAGCTTGCTCAAAACATAACACAGATTCATTTAATTCATAACAAAGGGTTCACATTAGCTCTGGCTGGTTTTTGTTTTCTTTGAAAAAAATGCAGTTTTAGCAATACTGAAGTGCTTTCTAAATTCATTGTAGCTTTGCCAAATTGTCTGGAACAAAACCATGATGTTGAAAATGCTGTAATGTTTTATTTCATCATTTTAAAACCAGAATGCTTGAAATCAAAATGATTTTTTGTTTTGAAATTTCCTTTAATATGCTTTAAAAGTAAAGCTGCTTTAAAAACTTGAATTTGGAAGGATTTATTCAAAGTGAAACACTTTTTGATTCTGCAAAACTGTGGGTTTTTTCAGAGACATTTAATTCCTCTGGCTTTAATGACAATTGAATTCTCCATTTAGTGCAGAAGAGGTGTATTTTTTGCTAGCATTAGTTTAAAAAGCCCTAATAAAGATAAGCCATTTCCTAGGAACAACTGTCAGCAAGTCCAAATAAAGACAATACAATATCCAAGGATTCATCTTGACCTGCAAATCAACACAAAACTGTCCTCAATGGGATCTGAATTTACATCTTTTATAGCTGTCTTTTCTTTCACAAGGACTAGGCTACATGAAATGAATCTTTTGTTTCATTTTTTTTTGTTTTAAAGGGCTAGATTAAATACAAAAAAAAAAAAATCTTTAAACCCAGATTTTGAATCTTTAAACTCTGAAGCCAGAGATAGATATTATTCCCATTAACTAAAACCTTCCCTGCTTATTCAAGCCCTATTTTTCTCCCCTCCCTCTGTCAGTATAACATTACCAGCAGTTTTATAAGCCCCAGTTTCCTTCTCTTCTATATCATGCTGTGCTTTTCCTCTTCATTTACTGCATGGCAGCATTTCTTTTACCACATAGGGCATGTCTTCATCTCCCTCTTCATCTTTGTTCTCCATTTGTAATGGTTTTGAACTAATAATGCCACTCTATAAGCATGCATACCTTAGAAGAGCAGTTTACTTTCAGGTAATGGAATCTCTTAATTATTCTTTAATCTTTTCCCAGAAATGAAAATGCATTGATGAGGCATTCTAGTAGTCTACCAAATTTTGCATGTACTACCAATATGCCAGCTTAACCACAGGGGGATTGACAACAATAAATCTGTTATCTGTTCTGTAAAGGGAGGGAATGGGACTAAAAGACTGGGAAAAGAGATCAAGGCCAGGCAAGGTTTTGATGATTACAGTTGTGAAAATTTCTGCAGAATATAGAGACCAGGGCTGTATTTACAGTCTCAGCAAAAATAAGAGGCACTCAGCCAGATCTTTGGCTGATGTAAATCTGCACAATGTACAAAAATCATTAACACAGGGAAGGAGCTGGCCAAGTGCCTTCTGCTTGAGGCATAACATTCATGATTTAGCAATCTGTGCTCTGAGTGATGGATCTGGGCTGATATGCACCAGGTGAGAATCCAAGCCCTCATCTTAAAATCAAGATGGCCATTGCATGCCTTAAGTAAATTCTGTGCAGTTGTTGCTTGGGAAAAAAACCCCAACCAGTTATTGTTTGCTATCATTTCACTTTTGCCTCAAATTGAAATGTATAAATCTGCCTGCTTACCCTGGCCTCTGCTTTCAGAAAGCTCACTGTAGTAGTTATCTATTGCCTTCTTGAATTGCTGTTTGATATTTTATTGGCCACCCAGAAGGGCAATAGAGCAAATAACATGCTGATGTTAAAACACATCTTGGGAAGAACATTTTGGTGTGTGGATATATCTGGGGGTGCACATGTGTGCTTGTTTATAGCAAAACCTTTGCAGGGAAAATATTAAGCACAACTGGACCTGAAAGGTTCCACTATTTTTTTTTTCATGGTCTGTATTCATCCTGAATTAAACCAAAGCAAAAATCCCCAGCTTGGAAAAAGGCTGCTAAAATTTCATTGCAGAAACTCAAATCCTCATATTTTCAAAGAGCCCAATCTCCCTGCATCTGTCAGATGTTTAGCAAAAAGTGACACTAATGTCACCTGCACCAAACAGCGCCAGGTTCCAGCCTGGATCTTACCTGTGACCAGGTCTGATTCCTGTTTGGCAGCAAAGCTGGAATTAAAACTGACTCCAGGTAAGGTTCTTAGCATTTCTTGGGTCCTGGACCTGTTAAAAGAAAAAAAGGTAATTTAAAAAATTCTGCTGGTGACCAGGGCTTGGACTCTGAGAAAAATTTTGCCTTGGTTTGGGCAATATTTCTTTGGACCTAACAGGCACTGTGAACTTCACAATTTCAATTAAATATCATAATTTCTGCTGTAACTGTGTGTCATCAGATGGTTTCTGACCAGCCTTTCTTTCAGCCAAACTCCACATCTGACAAGCTCTGGCTGTTTTTCACAGCACATTTTAAGTTTCTTTGCCCCTACAAAGAGATATCCTCAAGTATGCTTTACTTAGAAATATTTCCAACAAAACATCATGGTCTACCAATGGTTTAATTCTCACTGAAATTTGTATAAAATTTCCCATATCAAAAACCTCCACAGATTTTAGCATATGTAGTCAAGTGTTAACTGTGCATAGGAGGCATATGAAAGCATTCTGGTTTAATTTGAAATTTGCTCTGTGCAGGATCATCCGGACTTTAAAATCTGGGATCACTTTGGGTGTTCCTCAGCTGAACCAGAGCCATGGGGAGCACAAAATAGTAGGGGCTGCTAATATAGAGCTTGTGAATATTCAGTGCACTTTAGCCTACGTCACTGGATTTAAAGGCAGTTTGTAAATCAACTTCCCATTCTGTGACTTCCATTGCTGAGTCCAGAAGTTTAATCTGGGCAAAACTTCCAAAAACAACAGGTACCAGCCAGTTATTCTCGATATTTCAATGCTAAATAAGAGATGATAATTAAATCTAAATGGTTTAAAATTTTTTTGCTGTGTATCTCAATGTATGGGCTGTGAACGAATGAGAGCAAGGGAGGCAAAATCAGCCCTTCAATGTAGCCAATGTAATAAATCCTCTGAGGCTAATCATCCTGCCTTCCCCCACTAACCTCAGCCCCATGCTAGGCCAAATAGTGAAAGCAGATGTCTCATGAACAGGTAAAAAACAATCTGAATTCCCATTCCCCACAACTGAAACAAATGTTGGGTTTGGGGTTTTGATTTGGGAAGCTTCCAAACTGAACTGCATGAGACATTTCATCCAAAGCCCTTCAAAGAAACAGCCCAAAAAGAAGAATTCAATTTAGCTGGCACAAGGAGAGAAGATCTATTGTAATATGGAAGAAATTCAAACGCTAAAGGAGACCCAAATGACATTTCAAATTGCTGTGATTTATCTTGCCTTGCTTACCTATATTTCTTCAAAATAGCAAGCTAACAAACCCAGTTTTAATGCTTAATACATAGAAATCCTCCCATTTCTTTGTCTCTTTTACCCTCTAATTTTCTTTAAGGAGCTGCAACCAAAAATGCTCCATCTTTGGTCTTAGAAAACAAAATCTTTCCTCTAGAGTATGCTATGATCTTCCAGTTGTTACTCTTGGCATCAATCTGTGCATGAAGAATGTATTTCTAAGGTGCTTCACTCCTTGAGATAACATAAATGAAATAAGAAAGATATTATATTGGAGTGGCTGAGATAAGAATTCTTCAGGTCCCTATGTGTATATTGCAAGTTTATTTTCTTGACTAAATACTTCAGGAGCCTACAGGTACAATTTACACCCATGACAGAGAATGCCTGGAGTAACACACCAAGGGCAGACCAAGGGCAAGCTGTGTGTAAACTGGTGCTTGTTCCTCTTTTCTGGGAGTATCTGGAAGAGCAAAATCATCAGGTGAGGCCACTTTGTCTGAATTTTACATCTCTTAAAGGCACTTTTAGATCACAATAATGCTGCCAGGAAAATAATGTATTAAACGTGGGAGCAATGTGGCTGGACAAAGCTCAAGGTGAAGATTGTGCCATTTCTAGTCCTTCACAGGACTGTGGAGTTTCAACAAAATATTAATAGAGTTTTTCAGTGACATGTTGGAGTTTTTTTCAGAAAATGGCTGAGAAGGATGCCTTTTTTTCCTTCCTTTTTCTTCTAATGCTTGTACCACTGAAACATCCCTCATTGCTTGTGCTGGTCTCATACCTGCATCTCTACAATTGTCTCTACAATGCCTTCTGTTGTTTGGGGATCTGCAGGGGAGATAACTAGCAGGAAAGGAATCTGATCTCAGTGGGTCTTTGTGAGAGTTTTGATGCAACCTTTAGCTAATTAGTTTCATTTAATATAAATTCTCATGGCTGAAGTTCTCAAGAGACAGGAGGACTGTTCTATGAAAGGAAGAACTCTTATCCTTAGCAACATTTTTGTATGCAGTACCTTCTTGGGGGAAAAGGGGTAAGAGGTTGGCTTTGGAAAGCCACTATTGCCTGAGCAGAGTTGGAGGGCTGAGTTTTGTGCAGTCACTCCTGTGTGATATAAGAAAGTAGTTTCTAAAACATGACCCCCAAAAAATTCCCATTGATTTGCAGAACAAAATCAAATTACTCAAAAAGCTGTGGACACTCCACCTAGTTACACTGATGGTGCATTGTAGCAAACTTTCACAGTCCTAATAAGCATAACATGGTTCTGAAATATTTCCTTGTCTTTCATGGCTTCCCTTGACCACAGCCCTTGCAGTCAAGAAATGGGTCCCAAAATGGAGGGGAGAGTTGATCTGAGCAGCCTGCAGGAGGCACAGGGAAATCAGGGCTTTTCTGTAGGTGTCTGTGCTGCCCAGCTTGCAGGAGGCACAGGGAAATCAGGGGTTTTCTGTAGGTGTCTGTGCTGCCCAGCTTGCAGGAGGCACAGGGAAATCAGGGGTTTTCTGTAGGTGTCTGTGCTGCCCAGCTTGCAGAAGGCACAGGGAAATCAGGGGTTTTCTGTAGGTGTCTGTGCTGCCCAGCTTGCAGGAGGCACAGGGAAATCAGGGGTTTTCTGTAGGTGTCTGTGCTGCCCAGCCTGCAGGAGGCACAGGGAAATCAGGGGTTTTCTGTAGGTGTCTGTGCTGCCCAGCTTGCAGGAGGCACAGGGAAATCAGGGGTTTTCTGTAGGTGTCTGTGCTGCCCAGCCTGGGATCCTCTGCACCAGGATCCAGGCAAGCCCTGCAAGGACATGTTTATGTAGTATAGGTAAAGGGAAAGCAGAGAACCACATTCCTGTCTGATGCTCAGAATATAAATCTGTCAGAGGAGCCTTCGGAAGAGGTTTTGGCCGGGGAGTAATGAAGTGAAGGAGCTGTAGGTGAGTACAGATGACTTAGTAAACTAAGGTAATGGCTGATTGGGGAATTAGCAGCACCGGGGAAATTCGGAGTGAAACCTACCCTGAACTTTCTCTGTGACTGTGCCACTCAAGTTCACTGAACACGAGAATTTCCTCAGAATTAATGGAGATACTGTAGAGAAAATCAAGTCTTCCTTTCTGACATTTTTCCCGTCGCTTGCAAAGCTCCTTCCCTGTTGCTTCCCCCTGGCTTTGGGTGAACTGAGTTGTGCTGGTTGGGAGTTTTCACAGTGCCCCAAATGCCACTGTGATGGGGTGGGAAAGGGCTGAAAAAACAGCCAGGCTCTTTCTATTGAAATTCAGTCTTAAAGGGCAAGCGATGCTCAACCAAAACCTGTGTCAATTTGAAAAGCCAGAGCTTAAAACACAAGAACAGGTTCTCTTTCTGCTGCAAGTTCTCCACTCCAGAGGAGATCTGGGATTTAATTGATTTAAAGTAAAGCTGGATTTATTTAGTTTAAAAGGAAACTGATTTGTTTCTGGTTGAGATGATAACCCTTATGACCTTAAAATAAACAGAAAAAAGATGGCAAAAATGTCATTCTGCTTCATAAAGCCTGAGCATCCTAGGCTGATACACAGAGCAGCACAGAGGAAAATATTCTGCCTTTTGTATTGCATTGTGCAAACATTTTCAAATAATCAAGCACAATCAAAAAATTAACAACTTCATTCTGAGAAATAACACTGTGATATAATTTTATTTTTGAGTGTCTGTTTATTTCTCTTCTTTCCCACTCCTTTTTTTTTTCCTCTCATCTCTGTATATTTTCATTTCTCTTTCCCTTTATTTTTGCTCATTTTCTTAGTCCTTTGCCAACTGAGTCCCTCTGCTAATTTCTCTGCTCCTTTACTCTTATTAATTCTCCCCACCCAACTGTTGCCTGGGTTAACTATTCTGGTAAGGCAATAGGATTGGAAAAGCCAGCACTTATTTTGAGAAGACCTTATGGGGAAAGAGGATTCATACTTCAATCTCAGGTGAGGGTCTAAACATTTCCCAAATTCTCTGACCCCTAAATATGAATATCATTTGACTTTGAATAATGAGCTATTCGTTCATCTCTATATAAAACTTCATGTATCCTGACAGTTCCCTATTGCCTTCCTGTCTGAAGTGGCTCAGGAGTATAAATTATTCTAGCGAAGGTTGGCAGTAATTTATGCTCAATAAATTGACTATAGATCTGCTTGTTTCAGTAGGTAGCATGGGAAGGACTTATACATTTTGCTAAATTCCCTCATTTGTTCTCGGACAGACTACTCACTGTCCTGGGGCTGATCATGAGCCCCAAACCTCTGTGATGGGCAGGCACTCCTGTGCCTTCAGTAAAACTGCTCCTGTGGCAAGTTACTGCTGTGAGGAAGATCTAGGATGGCCGCTGGAAAGTCACTGGCACAGCAATGTGGAAACTGGAGGTTGTATTTTACAATATATGTCAAGGGCAACTAATGAAACAGCAAAGACTGTTGTTAAAATATTCCCCTACTTTAACTAAAGAAAGTTGTTGTTTCTTTTTAGACTGAGTTTTCCCACAAGAGCATGAAACAGCCCATGTTGTCTTTTGTTTCTTTTTTTTTCTTTTCTTTTTTTTTTTTTTTAATGTAAAATGGACTAGTTCCTTTGTAGGACTTTGCAGAAAAGGGTGATACAATCCTTTTGTCCAAGATGCAAAAAGCAGAAAGTAATTCATCACCTTTCAAGTATAATTTATTATGGGTCAGGGAGAAAGGTTTCACTCGTGATCATTAGGTTTCAGCAGTGCAGATGCTGGACATGATGAACCAATGAGGCTTATCAGGTGTGATAATCAAAACAGATTTTCTTTTGTATCTGCTGTCTCTCTCCCTTAGGGATATCTGGGTTTTGGACACTGACTACGATTTCATAGATACAGACATAGTCTTTATTGTTCTGTGTACAAATTATCACCTGATATTTTAAATTAGAGTGATGGAAACAAATACCATGCCTGAAGTTCAATGCAAGTTTTTAACCTGCCTTCCAGGGCCCCGTGGGAGCAGCCAGGACAGATCCTCCTACAGGCACAAGCCCTGCTCATCTCTGTCCACGAGTGCCTGGAGCTGCAGGAAAGCACTGACTGGGGCAGGCACACACATTCTATGGCTCACGTGTGCTCAGGCTGGTGTCCTGGCATTCAGAATTCTGGTATGCACAGAAACTTAGGGCCAGATCCTGCTGTGAACACTGCCCAGGCAGATCCCTGTGCAGGGGATTTGTCACTGCAGACAAAAGTCTTTGTGTGGCTGCAGGGATCTGTCTGCAAGTAAAAATCTGGCTTAGGGTAATCAACATAATTAAAGGGCCAACTTTGCACTGTGGTGCTATTCTGGCTCCATGGATTCATTGCAAATGTGTCTGATGAATTCAGGGAGTCCACAGCACCACCTCTTCCATCCAGTTACCCACATCATTCAGCTTTTCTTTGCAGTTTTATGAACTTTGCTATCAGCATTGCACTTGAGCGCCTCACCCCTTACAGCTTCCAAGCATTGTGGGGTGATCACACACAGAGAGATGGGAAAGCAAAATGCACACTGGGGGATTTGCTGACAATGTGCTTTCAGGGCTTGTCAGTCATATGAACTGAGGCACCAACAGCTCCAGGTACCTCACCCAGCCCTCAACCCAGATCACTGTGGGGCAGAGGAAGAAACAGATTCTCTGACACCTAACAGCCAAACTCTGCAGATTGGTATTGAAATCTCTGAGTTTCCCTGAAGGCAAACTTGGACTAGACATCTCTGTGCATCTGTATCACTAATTCTGTCAAAAAATTTTCCAGTGAGAAATGAGTTTCAATATCTATACAGATATATATATGTACTAGAAAGACACACATGTTTTCTTAGATACACATATGCACCCATATCCATTTATTCTTATACAAAATTATCTGTCTCTCAGAAAGCTGCCTGTGGTTGCAATAGCTGGAGATTCGTGAGTTATGCTCTGAATGTTGGCACAATCCTGGTCTTATGGGAAATCAAATCATTTGTGACTGCAAAGCCTGATAGAACAACAAAAGTCTAGTGTCAGCCTCTCCTCTCCTCTCCTCTCCTCTCCTCTCCTCTCCTCTCCTCTCCTCTCCTCTCCTCTCCTCTCCTCTCCTCTCCTCTCCTCTCCTCTCCTCTCCTCTCCTCTCCTCTCCTCTCCTCTCCTCTCCTCTCCTCTCCTCTCCTCTCCTCTCCTCTCCTCTCCTCTCCTCTCCTCTCCTCTCCTCTCCTCTCCTCTCCTCTCCTCTCCTCTCCTCTCTTTTTCTCTCTTTTTTCTTTACAAACTTCTGAGTCCAAACGACACTCCTTTTTCTGTCCTCTTTTAAAGGACATGTTACCTCTACAGATTGAGTTTTCCATCTGAATTGCACTGGGCAGTAATTGGGGTTATCTGTAAGTTTGAGAATGTTAGACTCTAATAGATGTGAGCATTTCAAGGGAATAAAAATATGTCTCACGGTTTTCCAACCACTTTTACAGTGATTGTTGTGGGGTTTTTTTTGGTTTTTTTTTTTTTTTTTTGGTTTTTTTTTCTGATGGGCAAAATAATTAAATGAATTATTTCCCCTTTCTCCTTTACATGAGTAGCTCAGACCTCAGCGAACATGTGCTCTCTGGTGCCAGGATAATGGTCAGCTTTTACTGCCACAATGTCAGAATTTTCATTTTCTGCCCCGCAACCAAAAAAATAACATCAGAATAAGGAAAATATCTCTCCTTCCACTCTCCCTCTATCTTACCGTAACTAAAAGAAAGATTCTGTTGGATTAGATATATTAAAGTCCCTAGAGCAGTCTAGAATTAGGTGTCCTGTTTGTTTCTCACACAAATGAGTGAAGCTAAGCAAATGTCTGCTTACCATTTCAAGTAGGAATGAACTTAAACTGGACATCAATTATGGCTGTTGCTCAGCTTTGGGCTTTGCTGCCAGATTCCCAAGCAGTTGTGAGGAAGCTGCTGCAGGGATCAGTGCAGGGGCATTCATTTCCCACCCAACCAGCTCATGGGCTCTACATCCATTATAACTCAGGCAACTGCTCTTGGGAGTATTTCTAAGTGCATAAGATTTACCAGATCTGGAGTTTGTAGGGCCTAAATTCAATGTCTTCTCTAAGAGTTAATCCCATATGTACTGAGATCCCCTGTGCAGACAGTGCTGATTCATACAATGTCACCTGCCCACTGAGCCATGCCAGGAGGGCTCACTTGACTCCCCAGATCATCCTCATTCATATTTTTTACATACTAGTTCAAAGTCAGTGATTCTTTGACATTTCCTCTTGATCATTATCTTTTGGGGTTTTTTTTTTTGTGCCTTTAATTGTAAAACAAACATCAACATGTTCTGGCTAGTTTGTTGTTCTTTTTTATTTTTTTCCCCAAGTAGTTGGCAAGTATAAAGTATTATCAAAATTCCTTCAATGAATGGACAGTGAGACTGAGGAAATGTTTTTCAGGAAAGGGGGGAAGGGAAGAAGAAAGATAAGGTGCTGTCCCTCAAACTCTATATCAGATAAGGATGTTTCCTAAGGAAAAAAAGCCTGAATTGTAAGAGGAGCAGAAGTATTATATATTTAATTGCAGCAGCTACTGGTCTTTCATGATGAGAGCCTCTAATCAAGGGCTTTGATTATAAGGGACACTGTTGAGATAAATATCTTATTCAATGTTTTGAAAAGAAAAACTCCTCAGCCTGGTCTTTTAAGAACATTTAGGTACTACAAACTAAAACTGTGTTGTGAATCAAGCCTACCCTTTAATGAGGATATCTTTTGCTTTTACCTAAAATGTGATATAGTGTCCAGTCTATGGAAAAACTGCTTCACCCAGACACTGGCAGAGGAAAATACTTAAGCAAACAGCAAATGAGAAATGCATTGAATGCATGGCTGAAGTTGACCCACCAAGCTGGGGCTCTGTTCCTTCAGTGGAAAAATTCCCTTGAGCCACAACACAAGGATATTTCCCAACTCTTAACAGTAAGTAAGAAAGGCATAGCCTTCTTCCAGATTCCTTCCCTTTCCCATTAGTTTTACCTCTTTTATAAACTGAAGATTTTATTCTGTAACTTCACAGAACATGTAAATTGTGTCATTCTAGCAGTATGTGGGTCTATTCATATGAACAGGCTTGTGGAAGTGTTTAAAAATTGATGGTATTCTAAGAGAGATCTGCAAAGTCAGTAAGACCATAGGAAACTTGTGATGCTTCTAGTGCAAGAGTTTTCCACCCCTGGCTCCTGTCCATATGTGGTATTGTAAAATGTTGCAATATAGAGTTCTCTTTCAATGGGTTAATGGCTTTTTGGTTGGGTTTTTTTTGGTGATGTTTGGCAATTTTTAGAAAGAGGCAACACAAAATACATACTTGAGAACAAATCAAAACAAAGTTGGAGTACATAATTACTCTACATGGTCTCTTTAAAAAGTAAGTATGAAAAAACCTCTAAACTGTGATCAGTCTAACCACCTAAACTTTATATTAAAGTTTGATTATCCCTCTGTCATCTATTTAATGGTCTTTATCCATGCTTAGACATGAAGCCCTTGATCACATCTACTTTCTATGCCAACCAGCTGCAAATTGAAGAGCTTGGCCTTATGTCAGAACTTTTTTCATCAGTTTTGGGATGCCCAGTATATTATTCTGCCTCCTGCTGACCAGGCTCCTATTGCTGTGTTTTGTGCCCAAGTGCTGAAAGGGGCTTGTGCCTAAGGGATGAAAGAAATGTGCAGGAGCCTGAGTGAAACCCAGCCCCTTGCTGCCAGCTCAGCACAAGGTAAGCACTGGAAATTCCAAACAGGAGAGCACAAGTGAAGCATTGCACAGCTGTAAGGCTGACCTGCAGTTCAGAAGATTAATTGCTTCCCCTTGGGATCTGATCCAGGCTGAGTGAGCTCAATGGGAGCCTCTACAGTGGAAATTAATTCTGGGCTTCCCTGATTTCAGGAGGTGACTGGATCTTACCACACATCTCTTCCTTATGAATGGGAATGCAGGAGGGTTCCTCCTGCTATTGCTGACTTTTCCTGTCCATCTCTTAGAGCTTAGAAGGGAGTTGTTTCCTTGGCTCTTTAAGTTCCCAGAGTTAAACCCAGAGCTGGCCTTAGGCTGTGGCTTTGAATGAAAGTGCAGCTGTCGTGAGTAACACACTGACTCAACAGATCCATTCAATAGGAGCACTCCTTTAAACCATATCTACTGAATTTCCTGATAAAAATAAGTTTTTACTACTGTACTTAGCATAGCACAGCCCAGCTAATGGAGAGGGAGCAAGACTCTCTTCCATCACCAAGAAAAGCCTGCTCCAGCTGCCCAGTCCCTGCTCCAGGTGATGAAGTGTGAATCAGACAGGGTGCAGCTCAACTTTCACGTGCAGGATTAGCTGGCAGCATTGCTGGAGAGAAAAATAATCTCTTCACCATTAAAATACACAAATTTGATCTGGACTCAAGGGTGCACCCTACAATGCCATTCTTCACAGAGTGGCCTTTCAGCTAAGAAGCACACTCGAGCCCATTTCCTACTTCTTAATGGAAGAGCAATTGCTCTACTGCTCTGTTAATACTTTTTCCTCTCAGTTTGTTGATAATTCCAGGACAGTTACACTGACTTCTTTCTTTCCTTCTAGTTATCCACTGCAAAAAAACCTGAAACCCAATTTCTCAACACAGACCACCACTTGTTGATTTACCTGCATTAAATGTTCAATGCAAACCTAAACTACAAAAATATTACTCCTTCCATTTAACTTCAAGGGTGATTCCTCATTCAGCTGCAAAAAAGAGGAGAAAATGAAAGAATCTGTTTGAAAGAAACATCTCAATACTGTGGGCCAAATTCTGCTCTCAGTTCTGCAAAAATGTCAAATTTAGGTCTAGCAAAAATAAATCAAGAGCATGTTTAATTATTAGCACATGAACAATTCTTTTTGTCCTCACTGGAAGGGCTATATGATATAAAATATGCTCATGGGAACACCAGTACTTCCATACTCCAATTTAGCTGCAAGCCTTTGTGTCTGGCTGGAAAGTAGTCAGTACTTGAAAGAATAAAATTCAGAAAAGATGCTGAGCACCTAAGAATTCCTGAAGAAAACGTCTTCCTGAAGAAAACATCTTCCTGGAGAAACACTGATTCCAGTGTTTTATTTATTTACGTATTTTTTAATCCAGGTACTTTTATCCAAGGTTTTAAAATTCTCTTTAGAATCAGATCTAAACTTTCAAATCATGACTAAAGCATGAGCCTTGACCCGATTTTAGTCTCAGTATCTAAAGCTGGAAAATCAGCCTCAGACTTTTCTACATTGTTCACATAGCAAAGAATGGTCTTCATGAGAGCAAAAACCAACTTAAAGCATCTTAATTCAGATTCAGCAATTTTATTATTTTCTGAGGAAAAAATTTCAGGCCTAATTGTGATTTTGAATAAGAATCTGCACATCACAGCATAGCTGTGGATAGCAGCTGATTTTTACCAGAGAAAAGTCACATCTCTGAAAACTGTGAGTGTTAAACCAGAAAAATGTTAGCAAGCTAGGCACAACTGTTTAGTAATCTTAAAGTTCAAATAGAAAAATTCCTAAAGCCCTCTTCATAGCATTTTATGTGGTTAAACATTGTGCTGGAAAGACAGGGCTTCTCTTATGATAGTTAATGAACTCTCTTTCCATTTTCAGTTAATTTGCCTAAGCTTCTCATTTCCTTAATGTTTTGGTTTTTTTTTTTTTTTTTTTTTTTTTTTTAATTAATAATCTGTAGCTACTCAAAACCTCCCATTTATTTTTTTCCCCCCAGGCTGGGTTGTACCCCTTTCCAGAAGGCAAGTCTCTATGTAAACATTACTTGTTGCTACCCACTTATATTTTATTTCTGTGGCTCACCACACTTTATGCATTTATCTGGCACAAGTGCTTCATGTGCTAGTATTCTATGGCCAGCTGAAATACAGCTGTTTTGATTTTTGGGAATTTTTTTGATAAAAAACCAACACCCCACATCCTCTAACTCAAACTCTAGTGAATCTCTCTTGCCATAGCTACATTACATACTTGAGATAAAACTTTTTCATTGAGATCCTTTTCCATGAGTCTGATCTCATGTTTGAAGGCAGCCTCACAATTCCAGCAGACTGGGTTTCTCTAGGCCACAATTCAAGATTTCTATTTCTTCCTCCACCTCACTGCTCACAAAAGACTTGAAGGGAATGAGGCAATAAATACCCGCAAAGAAGTAAATTTCCCAAACCAGCATGGTGATGGTAATCAAAACCAAATACTCTTACAGTAAGTAGAGTTCTAAATTAATGAGAATTCATGAAGATTATCCAGAGATTTGCTTTTATGGGTTTTAAACAGAAGTTGGGCAGACACTGCACTGACAGGATATTCTATAAATCCCTTGTGATAAACAAGTAATTGACCCCCTCTATAAGATTAACATTAGAGGTAGATGTGCACCCAGCCTCTGGGCCTTTCATATCCCAGAATTTGTGGGATATGCACCAGGATATATTCAAGTGAGTTTATTACAACAAGTCTTGAGTTTGTTAAAAACAAAATTCGTTCTACAGCTCTAAAATTTGCTCTTCCTCTGAACACCAGAGCTCAATGTGCTCATTCAGTCTAGAAGAAATGTTTGAATAAGGAAATACCTTCTGGCATGGAGCATAATCATTGCAGGGAACCCACTGAAGCAAGGGATGACTTGAAGCTGCCCTGAAATCACAGCACAAGCACTGAACAGGCAACCAGAGTATGCTCTAAGCTCTTATTCTAGGTAGTCTTGAATCACCCACATGAACATCTCAGGAATATCACTTGGAATTACAGGAGGCTGAGCATGGCAGAGCATGAGTTTCCTCTGACATAGTAAGGTGCCTATGCAGAGCCTAATAGAAAAACAATACTTAGCCACCTCTGCACAAGAATATTTTATAGATTTTTCTCAGGAATAATTTCTATCAATAAGTACATGCCCTTTTCATCAAGCTTTTTAGGATAAATAAAACAAAAATGTTCTATGATAAAGTGCACAGATTATTGCAAAGTTGGTGGAATAGTTAATGCTGTAAGGAGAAGATGGTTACTTAGAGGATCAACACTGGGGAAATCCAGATAAAGCTCACATCAGCAGATCCAAAGGCAAGAACATACATTCAAGGACCAGAACTGAAGGCCATGTTTTGAGAAATAATAACTGATATAGTGGAAAGTGGGAATTCTGAGAAGTTTCTTGCATAATAACACTTCAGCAACTGCACCTGAGCTGCCAGTAAAACCCTGTGTCAGAGAGGGCTGGTGCAGTCCTGAGGTAAGTAAGCTAAAAACAGTCAGGAGAAGGCTGTGCTTCTGTGCGGTGATTAGACTTTTAAATGCAGCTGTAAAACATTTTAACTAGAAAGACATTGCAATAGGACCTGCAAAATGTTACCTCATGCCTTTGGAGCCTATAGCTCCATATTTTTCAAAGGATGGTAAAAAGCTCACTGGTTACAGAAGAAAGAGGCTTAAAATCTATTCAACGCCTAGAAAAAATGCTGAGAGTCAACAACTTGAGGCACACTTTTAGGCATTATAATCACTTGGTCATAATACCTAAAATACCTTTGGGGAAACTCAGGATTTACCACCAAAAGAAGAATGAAAGACTGATGATGTTGAAAGCATATCAGACAATACAAGTAGTAATAAAAACCCCCCAAATAGACAAAACTTCTTGGCAGTGAGAGCCATGAGAAATGAGGGATTCTTCATTTCTTGATGTCTACAAAATAAAACTATATTCCATCCTCAAAATTTTGCTCTGTCAAAAAACCAAAAAAAAGCTTTCATCAGGCCCAAGTGATTGGTCTCAATGGAAGAGTAACTGGATGAAATTCAGTTGAATGTGATACTCAGGAGAATAAACCAGGTCATTTGAAGGCATTTCTGCTCAAAGCTCTGTGAATATTCATAAAAATCAGGATCTTGGAAATGCAGTCAAACTCTGCTTTTGCTTTGCCTTTAAGCTATGTGCACATATTTCTTGTGCACTAATTTAGAAAGTCTGAGCACAAATGAATCACCAAGTTTCCTCTGGTTTCCTAATACCATCCAAAACCTGTAGAGTCAGATCTGAACCAGCTCATTTTAATTTAAAATATATTTTTATTCCAGTCAATTTCAACAAGCTGTATGTAAGTTTGCAAACAAACTTGGTCCTGTCAAATTTTAGTATGTGCAATTTTCAAAGTGCTGCTTTTAATTGTATCTGCTGTCATCATGTCTCAGGGCTGCGAGCTGGGCTTCTGGATACTATAATAATGCACATTATTATAAAAATAAAGAGCAAAATAGGAAGTTTTGGGCCGCAGCTGCAGGGCTGTTGCCAAATCACTAACCTCCCCCTCCCCCCAAACTGCAATAAAAAATCATCTCCAGAGATTCCAGCACTGAAGGCAACAAAGTACAGTAGTTACATTTTGAGATGGAATCCAGAAACTGCCAAAATGAAGATATGCAGTCTCCACTTGGGAAGAGGCGCTGAAAGCCCAAGTACATAGCCTGACAAGTGAATCATGTCAACAAAAAGAAAGCAGCAAAAATCAACTTGTAAAAAGCATCTCTGTGTGTCAAATTGTTCAAAGCAGTGGACACATTGCTGAAATGAGTTCAGTAAAGATGAACATCTCATCGTAGCTTTCGGGAGCTGAGGCTGCATACCAGAAATGGAATGAAATTCCATATCCCTGTGCAGCTGGACACATAGCAGGGATAAAAGTGTGGAAACACTGCCTGCATTGGATCCACATCCTCTGCACTCAGGGGAGAAGTCATGTTT
This sequence comes from Ammospiza nelsoni, assembly GCF_027579445.1. Classification (NCBI taxonomy): domain Eukaryota; kingdom Metazoa; phylum Chordata; class Aves; order Passeriformes; family Passerellidae; genus Ammospiza; species Ammospiza nelsoni. Next base: position 31,352,624 of record NC_080639.1, read on the forward strand.
GATGTCCAAGGCAATTGTAATGAATATATATAAATATGTTTATTCTTAGAGATGCACTTAAAGAGTCTGTATTATTCCCTGGGATGTGGGAAGGATGCAGACTGGGAAGGATGCAGACTGGTTGCTACTGATAATGGATAGTGGGAAAGGTGGGCAGTTTTCCTAAAACCTCTTTGCAGACTAGGATGACTTCTGCAAACCAATTTAGCTTGGTGATTTAATTACAAGGCACTATCTGTAATTCCTGTAAAGCCTGCTGCAAAAATCCTGCTTGTCTGCAGACATACAAGTTATTGCAACTTCAGGCAGCAGGACCTTTCACTAGAAAATAAAAATGCCCATATGATTTTTGGGATCTATTTCTTAACTTTGGGGATACTAGGTGTTGAAAAGCCCTTTTAAACAGCTGCTTTTTGGTTTAAATGACATTTTTAGTGAACCAAAAAGCAGAGGAATCAACTCTTAGTAATCTTGAACATTATCTAGTGGATAGCATAATAGATTTGCAACAGCTTTTAAAGAATTTGCTATAAATAAATTAGTGGCAATTGCTTTGAAAGGATGTGGCATAGAGATTACATTCATCCATCAGGTGGCTGTGTTGCCTTTATTGGAATAACACAGAATTGGGTTTGTTTTCTTGCTTCACAAAATAACTAGTTGAAAGGTTTGTAAAAGTGGAATACATTTGAAAAGCAAAACTAAGCCAAGATGTAGTAGCTACACAGATAAGAACCAACAGTGATTTAGAACAGTATTATTACTTATTGCTCACATGAATATTTTCACGTTTCAAATGTAACTTGAGCATTCAGCAGTGCTTGGATTACTGACGTAAGTGCTGCTAGTGATAATATGCCTGTTCCAGTGATATTTGCTCTCAAATGATTTACTCTGATTCTGAATATCTCTGAGCTTTTATAACAAAATATGAGAATGCAGATTATTAGAAGTTATGTAAAAGGGGCTGATCAAATTACAGATAATGTGGAAAAATATACTGAACCTTAAATGGTATGAAAGTCAAAGATGAAACAATCTCACATGAAAAACCAAACCACCAGCAGAGAGAAATACATTTTCAATTGATATGTATTAGAGAAAAATAGTGCATGTAATTAAGCCCTCTTCTTAGCAATGTTTTTGCAAGTCGAAGGATAATTTTCGATAGTTTCTATATTCTGGAGTAATTTAGTTTTGTGTGGTGCATTCAAAGAGCAGCCCTAGGAGCCATGGAAGAGCAGTTCTGAGAGCAGTGTCAGGGCTGGCCCTGCCCAGGCACACGAGCACATCACAGCAGCACCAGCAGAGCCTTTTCTGTGCCCCTTGGGGACTCAGCCAGCCCAAACACACTCTGATCCTGCTGAAGGAATAGAAGAAAACTAGAATTTGGTGCTCCCATTATTCCCTCTCATTGCTTCACATGATGCAGTGGACAAAATATTGTTTTATTGCTGTTACATTTTAAATGAATTTAAACACTGTTAGTGTCTGTGTCTCTGATTCATTCAGTTCCTTCCTCACATGCCTGATGACATAAATAGTCCTGACTGAATCTACAGGGTTATTCACCCTTTTAGAAGCAGGCACAGATTTAGTGTCTTTACCAAAATAAGATACTGATTCCCATTATTTGTGGTTCAGTCATTTCCTTTGTCATTCTTTTCTCTCACTTCTTTTTATTCAAATAAACCACATCTACGTAAAAAAGAGAATTACACTAATAAAATGTTCATGTCCCAAAATGTTCAACTTTCTCACTCAGGATTTGCCTTAGCTCACAAGAATAGTCCCATTTGACTCCAGCATTTTTTAGTGCAAGCAAGTAGGAACACTAAATGTCAGACTCTGTCATTTAGGCACTGACACTGATAACTGACAGGCTTGTGGAACAAGGAAACAAAACTTGTAAACAAAAAAATAATAAACACAGCTCCATTTCTATAATTGGCTAAGAAGCTGGGTGCAAAAGGTCAGAATCTAGACAGAAAGAAGATTAATATTTTCTCTGTGTCCTTCTGTTGTCTGTATCACCTGGAGCAGGCAGACCTGGACTTTGTTACAGGTAAATAATTACAGTTGTATCTGTCATAAATATCCACTTGAAGGGGCTACTGCAAAAAAATTGAGATTGTATCTCCAAGCAACTGTCAAATGGCTAGAATAAATTTAGAGGGCTTGAAATACTGATGTACACTTTCTATCATAGATATCTCTTGGTCTAGACTTTCAGGCTGCATTTTGACAGAACACATCAGATGACTGAGAAATTAGGGACTCAGGACCAAAAAAATTACATAGTGTTGGCACTTGTGGTTTGTGTCTTCCTTACCTGTGGTTCTAGCAAACAGGAAGTCATTGCTTCTCAGCAAACCCAGAAATATTAACAGGACATATCCTTTTGCATTTTAAACACAGAAGGCAATAAATCTTGGACCATGATGGCAAGCCTAAAGAGGTCACTGGGTAATGGTAAGCATAATATCTGTACTTTTCAGTGCTACAATAAATCTGACAGTGCTCTTTTTTAAAGTTGGGATGCTTCTGTACAGACTGAAGATCAAAAGTTTCCTTGCCCCCCAAAAGAAAAAAAAAAAAAAGAAAAAAGCACACACATGCACTGCAATCACCTGTTTTTAATTTTACATATTTGGTGGAATAGAGAGTGAAAATAATATGCCTGTCTCTTTTAGTGTGGGTGATATTCTCATAAGCCCTGACTGAATGAGAAAAATCTGTCCCTTATTTAGAAGAATAGATAGGAAAGTCGTTCAGACTTTGAACTTCCTTGTGTATTTACCCCCCTTTCTTACTTTCCCAAGCACGCATTAAAATATCATTATGGGGGTTCCTTCTCAGGCTGACCCAGAGGTTTTGATTTCAGTTCAGATAATGAGTCCAGTGCAGGTAGCACTGACCTCCCTGCAGCCATATCTGACCATACCTGTTTGCAGGGGTCATGCTATTCCTGCTCCAGAAAACTCCTCTCAATATTTCCTGGGTCAGATGAGATGTTCTTTGGGTTACAATCTAAGGCATTAATACTTCAGAGCCTCCAGCTTGGCAACCTTTTCCTTAATGCATAACACATGTAGAAATATACTGTTCCTTGGAATAAAAATCCTGCAGACCCATAACAGTTCTACTACACAGACCTATTCCACCTGCACTTGCAATGCTGATGCTGTCCCCACCAAGCCAGGGAAAAAGGAAATAGGAAATAGCATGCACTGAATTTTTTCTTTATTTGTGTGTATAATCATGGATCTAGCCAAACTCCAGAGACTCTTTCTTTATGGTAACTTCAAATATGAGGTATAGTACTAAAATAAAGGAGAAGTGAATAGATGCGAAGTCTAAAAAAGACACACATATGACATCTTGTAATATACCCCTTTTCTCTTCACATTTACAACTTGCTCCTCCCTGAGCCATGACTTACCTAGCTTGCAAGTCAAGCCACGTGTTATTGCTTAGCAGACTGAGATAATCAAAGCAAGAATAATAGACCAGGATTATCTGGCCAGGCAACCTGAGAAATGAAGCATCACTGAGCTGCCAGCTGCAGTGGGCCAGGAGTAAGAGGATAAGATACCCAGCATCTGAACCCCACCCTAGGGCCAGCTCTGTGCCCTGGTGCTGCCCTCTGTGCCCATGTCTGCATGTCTGAAGCAGAGCTGAGTGTTACCTGTCAATCCTCTGCCTCACCACCTGTGAGACTGAGCATGCATAAAGGTGTGGTAGGGAGCTCTGCCTGCAGCCTTTATGTAGACTTCAGCAGCTATTTACACTGCTTGTTTATATTATTCTTTTCCCACTTTCTCTGTTATGGCAAACAGAAATCACTTGCAGGGAGCCATCAGGGTAAAAGGATCTCACCAGAGGAAGCTCCAGCATTTTGCTGTGGCTCATTTTTCACACTGATGTCAAAGCAAACCTCTGAAGATTGCTGAGCAACATGCCCTCCTCACTGTCCATGTTCCCCACAGACCAGTCATCACCTCGCCTACTCAAACATCTGCTTCTCCCACCTCTCTGCTAATGATACAAATGATAATTTTTCAATCTTCCAGCAATTATCTTAGCCCTTTTTCTCATGTTACCATTTCAGTGCAGCAGGAGCTCCCTGGGAACAGCCACCATGTCACTAAATCTGTCCTTATGACACTTTACTGTCTGCAGATGGTGTGAGATTGACTTTGCTTTCCAAAGTGAGAATTTAATCCTTGGTAAATTATTTTGATTGCATCTGTGAAGTACGTCCATTATCCTATAACCAAGGATAGAGTGTAGATTTATATATTGCCTGATTTCATGGTCTAAATTCACAACTGGACATTAACAAAATATTGTAATGATACTTGTTTTGACAGTGGTCAAATAACTCCTTCAAAGTGCACTGGTATCAAGGGAAGGATTCCTGTGAGATCATAGGTGAGTAGACTCTTGATCAGAGTAATGATGTAAATGAGTATGAATTTTTATGCATATGAGTTTAGGTGGACTGAGTTTGTACATTGCACTTTTGCCCCTGAAAAACAAAGGGACAGCTCTTTTTTTTTCACAAAGCAGTGATTGTGTCTCTAAAGCCTCGTGGAGAGCAAGACTGTGGAACCTGCAATCAGATGTTTAGAGGTTCCTAAGTCAGGTAGAAAGTTTTGCAGCCTCTGTTTGCATTGTGTTTTGAAAAGGGCATGATTAATTCAGTCCAGGACTACAGTGAGGGTTAGTAACATTGTAACTGGAAATACATGAATTATTCCAAACCTCCTGAGCTCTATTATTCAGGAATATCTTCAACTAGTAGATGTAAACAAGCCAACAGGCTTCCTTTCCCCTCTGTCTTACCATGAGTGATATGCCAGTATAATGCATGAATGCCAGTGCAGCACAAGATGAAAACAGGCCCAGCTGCAGCTCTTTATTTGGATTTGCCAGGCAGCAAGGTGGCAGAATTAATTCCATCACCAACAGTGAGGCTTATAGAATGAATGCCAGGAAAATCAACCAAAATAGACATTAGACCAAGCCACTGTTTAAATGCAGTTTCTGTGTTGTTTTCCAATTCAGAAAGTTAGGATCCCTTTAGAGGGATTTAGGTCTTTATGTCAGAAATGGGGAGAGCAGAAGAAGCCTCTGTCAGAACATGCAGCTGATGTAGGTCATTAGCACCTACGGACATGTAAATGTCAACAGGTTATCAAATTACATATCTAAATTCTGCCTGAGGGTAGCATGTTAGCAACAGAATTATACTAATCCAAAGTAAATCTATCTATATATAAGTATTTTTTGACACTGTGCATGTTTTTCTAAAACAAACACTTTACAAAGCCAATTTTGCTTTGTACACAGAAGTCTTCCATTGTAGGACAAAGACAGAACACAGCCTGAGAACCCCCTTTGAACATTGCTCTCCTGACCTGGGATTTGCAGAGCTGCCTGTAATAGCACTTTACAAACAAGTTGTTATGACAAGAATTATTATATTATTATTTTAGAATTCACATCGGGATGTTCACCCAGGACTCCAAAATACTTTGTCATCATGAGTTGTACTATTTTACAAGGCAGAAACTAATGGAAATGAAATTCAAGACCTTACACCTATAGTTGAACAGTAAGTTGATAACTGAATTTGGAAAAAGCTCCATTTCCCCATTTGGGGTTGTTTCACAAGCTTCCTGTGAAGGGAGGAAAAGGAAATTTTTGTGCTTCTGCACTCAGTAAACTTTTTGTCTTTGAATAGCTAAGGTACGCTTAGAGGAAAGCTGGCAAAAATACAAGCACTGAAGTGGTCACTATCTAGTGCACTCAAATAAATACTATTCCTGTTCAGTAAATTAGCACATTTATGAGTTATATACTTTGTCAGCACTTTTTCTCAGCCTGCATAGACCAGATTTCCACTACATCATTCAGAGGTTAGCAGGGAACAAAATTAAACCCTCAGTGTTTTCACCACTGTACAACCTGCAAAGTCATTTTTCAATGCACTTAACAGGTTATCTTGGAACACTCTAATAAATGGTGAGCGTTGCCTTTGACTTTCCCTTAGCAGAACTCATTGTTCATCTAATTTTTGCAACAGATTTCCTACCTCGTTTAAAACTTCAGCTAGAAGTGCTTTCCTGTTACATATTGCAAACAGACATATACAGTGACTCAGAAGCTTGGATCGGGTTGTGTAGTCAATACAGATTTTGGCAAAAGACTGGGAAGCCTTTTTCTGGCTGAAAGCTAAGAATGATAAAAATAGATCCTGATTTTACAGTCACAGTGACAAACTGGCTTCCAAAAGCTTCACAACAGCACAAAGGGAACAAACTAGCAAAACGGAAGTGAACTGGAAAGATATATATTTTTCCCCAACAAGACTCAAATTCACCATCTTTTGTGGTTTACAATGATCTTATTTCATCGCACATGGCATGCGCTGCACAATGACAACCCAAAAGTCAGCTTAGCTTGCAAGCAGCCATTCTCTTCCAAAGCTTTTCTGTGAGCTCAACACATTTAATTCACAATCACTTACAGACTTATACAACCCTATCAAATAACCAAGTCTCCTGAATCATCTCTTACCTACAAGATATAATTTTATTCTATTTCATATGATTTCATTATCTTATTTTTGTCACTTGATCTCATTTTTCTTGGGGTTCTAAAGGATTTAACAACGAATGATAAGAATGAGATTATCAGCACAAAAATAGACAATAATTAAATGTCAGTCATGTCTGTGACAGAACAAATGCAATTCTGTATCTCACTACTTTTGGTGCTGGCTAGTGCAATACTCATTAAATATTTTTACCGTTAATGCTGATAGTTTTGCAGTTATTTCAAACAGATTAAATACATTTCGCTTACCTACCCTTCATTCTTCCTCCTCTGCAAATAAGTTTTTTTCCAGTGAAAGATTAGCATAGCTGGTACCAGGAATTTCAAATGGGATTGTTTATGCATCAAAGAGTAAGTATTAATAACAAAAATGCACTCACAGTATGATTGCTTTGTGATGATTAGAATATAAATTGTTGGTTCTATATATACAGACACACACACACACAATGAATTATGTGCCTCACCATGGTATGTCTCTTGCATTCCTCTAACATCTGATAGTCAGATGCCACATCACACACGAACTTGTCAACTGCTTTTATCACTAAAAACTTTGTCTGTGGTGTTGCAGGAGCTGACAACCCAGCACACTCAGAATCCACCTGAAAACACATCAGCCAGAGAAATATTTTGCTCTCCTAGGGGTGAGGGGGAAGGAGGCAGCCTCTGCCCCAGGATCAAGGAAGCAAAGGCATTAACTTCACACAGAAAATAGTTTTCTTCTTGTTGATGATGAGAGGTACATGCTAAGCAATAAATTAAGTGAGCACAGTTAGTGGTGGACAGAAATTCCTTTCTGCAGGCTCCGCTCCACCACGTATGAGTTATGGGATCATCTCTAACTTGTGAAAATAACTCACATATCACACTCTCCCCATTGCTATGCTTCTTGCTACTCCTGCCTGTGGAGCTGGTGCAGAAGCATTGAGGCTGGACAAGGATGGAGGAGTCTGAGGCTCCATTTAGCAGAAGGGTCCTATGGTAACTCAATCAGCTCGTGAAGTGTCAGACAGTGAAAGGTGAATGGCCAGAGTCTGCCTCTCCAACTGGGCTCTGCCATTCCTGCCCTTCAGCCAGGGGCAAGATTCTCTTGAGCACAACAGCACATGGTTTCACAGGACTGGGGAGGGGCTGAAACCACACCTGTGCTGTGGCCCTTGTCCAAACCTCCCCGACCTTTGGGAGAAGAGATTTTCCCAGGAATACAGTGAGCAGAGCAGCCAGATAAACAAGCAGCTGACCGTGAAAGCTGTGGGAATAAATAACACAGTGTTAAGCACAGGCTAGGCTAAGTATGTGAACCTTCAGTCAAAGTTCTGACCTCAGCTTTTGCAGACATACCCAGGCTCACTTTAATTGCCTGGTTTGCAGGCTGGAAGGAAAGCAGCTGCTGCAGCACAGAGCCCTGAGCAGGTTGCAAATACCCCATGGCTGGGCAGCACGGAGCTCTCTGCTGCTGTGCCCAGGTCAGACCTGCTCCCCAGGCAAAAGAAATCTACCTGTCCCTTTCTGAATTAAACAGCTGAAGTGGAGCAGTGAGGAGCTGCACTGAAGGGAAAGCTGTCCCTCTGGACTTGGTAATGTGGGCAAGGGCCCCTGCAGCAGCCCATCCCCAGGATGGCTGGGCTGGCTTTGATCACTTAGGCTGCTATTCAGCAGCTCCAGCAGCCAGTGTATAATGTCCTTCTCACTCCTTTAATAGGAAAGGGCTGCCTTTATCCACAAGGCAGAATCATGCTTATTATCATGTTAATTAATACATTTCTAATGAGAAGCCGTTTCTGCAGTTTATACAGAGCCAAAGTGAAAATTGAAATGATTTTGCTAATTTAAAAAGAAATTATTTGAAAAATAAACAAGGAAAAAAACTTCAAAGAGACAAACAAAAGGAAAAATACTGGCACAAATGAAATGTTGGTTAATTATCCTTTTGTTCACCCTTTTGTATCTTTCCCCCATTCTTAATTGTCTCATCTAATTAGATTATAACTATTTACAACAGGAATTATATTCTACTTTGTATTGCATATGGGGGTCTTCATAATACAATGCAAACATAATCTACTAATAATAATTAATGAGGAACTTTTTTTTGCAGTGTGAGTTTTTTGCAAGCCAGGGAGCCTAGCATGGGTGTGTAATTGGTTTCTGGGCTTGACTGTATTAATGATAAAGGAAAAGAACTCAAGATTTTGCACACTTAGTTATTTTTTCTCATCCTGTGCCTGGCCAGCTTCCTAAAGCTCTGGATCACTGTTCTCAGGCCTAAGATCATCACCTGAAAGCAATTATTCTCTGTAGGCTGGTACTCTTTGGTATTTGCTGAAGGGAACATGTTGCATTAGGCAGAAATAGCTGTCACCTTTAGGAGGATTGTTCCTCTCCTTTCTGAGGCTGTCCAAGAAAAGGTTGTTCTGCCTGGTCTCAACATCACCAATGCCTGTTTAGGGTCCAAGAGAACAGTGAAGCTGCTGCATTTGTGGTGGTGCTGCAGTGCAATGCATGGGCACCTCTGCTCTGTTGCAGCTTCTTCTAGGAAGATCAGCAGTCCCTCCCCAGTCCTCAGAATCTTTCCTGTGGGTATCTCTGTGTCACATAACATCCTTGTTAAGGAACTGCATAAATTATTCTTTTCCATTATAGAATGACAGGGGAGCTTCAGGAGAGGCTGAGGGCTCACTGAGGTTGTGGCTCCGCACACTCCAGAGTCAGAGGCTTTCAAGAGCTAACAGAAGACAGATAACAACATTTCCCTTCTGCCACCTGTTAATTCTTTTTAACAGATGGAGAACTGGAGAATGGAGAGATTAAAAGCCATGGTACAGGAAACCATAATTTTTCAAGACAGTGCTTAAACACATGCTTCTGCAAGCACAGGCTTCTGTCCCAGCAACGTTGAGGACGTGCTTATAAAGTTTTCTGACCCAGGATTGAAGTTACTCCTTCAGAGTCATAAAAACAGTGGAACAAACTGGCCCCAAAATCCCCAGTTCACATGGTAGCCTTGGCCATATCTTCACAGAGTCTTTTTCCAAAACTCTGGAGGGCTGATAACCCCTTTGGCTCTCCAGCTGGAGGCTGCAGCCAAATCTTTGTCTCAGTTATTTAGATAGAAATGTTGCTTCAGGTTTGGGTACAAGTTCCAGATGCAAAATCAAGTAAAGGTAAAAAAATTAGAAAGAGGAGCTAGAGGTTTTACATTTCAAGTCTCCTACAGTTTAATCTGCTTTAAATAAGAAAAAAAGGCATTTACTTGTGTTTGGATTGTAAGTAAGAAGAGAATCAGATTCACCACAGCTACAATACAGTGCAAGCTTTTGTGGTACTTCTATACATTTTAGCATTTCATACCTTATTTATTTACAATGAAAATGATAAAACTTTCAGGGTTGGATACTAAATCTGTGTGATTTATCAATATATCATTGACTTAGGAGGTAAAATATTGCTTGTGAAGCTGAGAAAAGCAGTGTTAAAATAAACTAAAGTAGGGAGAGGTTTGCCAAAAACTACTTTAATCTTGGCCAACACCCTTAATTGTGCTGTGCCTCAGTATTCTTTCCTATTCATGTGTTCAGGAAAATTATCCTCTCTTCTTCCCAGGCACTGATTGCTTTACCTACTTTAACTAACTTTTAGAAACACTGAGGTAATGCCTTAAGTACCAAAATCCCCTTCTTACCTATTTCAAATTAACCCCTTGCAGAATGGCACCTACTCCAGCTCTCCTAGAGATTTGGAAGCTCATAACAGCTGCACTTCAAATCATCCAGGAAATTCTGGATAGTGCCCATAAAGGTTGTCCTACAGGCTCTTGTAGAATGATAAACAACTAATGCACACATTTCAGGTACTACAAAAACAATCCACAAGCCCTCCTATGCAGCTACAAAGAGATTTTAAACTGAGATAGGGAATGCTGTCACTTGTACCTGGGCCCTTCCAGATGTGCTGCCTTTTTCTCTGCTACTCACATGTGCAGAAGTGAGACCTCCACACCTCCTTCATGGTTTATTTCTCTTTCTCTGGTGCAGGTGGTGCCTGGAGAAAAGGGTGTTTGCCACTCTGCCCCCCCACAAAAGTGATGTTGCATTTGCAGGGGACTTTCATTTCCCACTGCTATAAGTTTAGCAGAAAATGAGTTTCACCTTTATTTCCATAATGTCTCTGTATATCATGGTACGTACACTTGAAAAATTAAAAGCACTAAAGAAATTTTTAAATGAACCTTCACCTAAGCATTGGAAAAATGAAACAGATGATGTGAAATACAATAAGGGGAAAACACTTCAGTTACCAAACAAATGCTCTTTAGGTTCTTATTCCATTAAAACCTGCATCTGCTTTCAAAAAGGATGTTTTGCTATCACATGCAAATTCCTCATTTTTCAAGGAAATCTTTATATAACCTGCCTATTTGGCCTTTGTTAGTCATGCTACAAAGATTTAGAAGCTTTGAAGATTGTCTTAACTAAATAGAGCCACAAGAACAACATTGCACTTTCTTCCAGTCACTGATCAGGCTTCTAAAGAGTAACTAATAATGTGGATTTTAAAGTGCAAAAAGCAACACGAAAATATTTAATAGTAGAACTAACAGCACAGCATACCTTATGCAGAAACCTGTCTGCTTTACTTTCCTTTTATCAATATTACCAAGAAAGTAAATTTGTCACTGCACAGTTGAAAATATCTCAAAGATCTACTTTAATGTTTCATGCCACGTTTGCAAAACAAGAGTAATAAAAATAATGACACCATTATTACTCTTCCCTCTTTGTTTTCAGTTCATCACTTGCATATTTGAATAATGAATTATATTCACATTATCTCTACACTTTTGCTCTTGACTTCCTCTGCTGGCTGAAAGTAAAGCTATTATCCAGTTGTCAGCTGTGAAGAGCCATTCAACAAAGCAGCCAATGGTCCTGACATGTAGATATACTACTATGCAAAATTATCTGGAGTACAATTTCAAGCTATATATGAGAAAATTACCAGCCAGCATAAAAATGAATCTTCAGCCAAGGTGAAATATTAAAAATTTCATCAGGGCCACTTTAGAACATAAATAAGTAGACAACAGAATTAGTTGTGAATTAGGCACAAAAGGCTAATTAACACTATTGTATCATCTTGATTGACTTAAAGTCTATTAAATCACTATTTTATTGTCTGAATCTCTGAACCTTACAGGAAAAATAGAACCTTCTTCTATTAAGAGGCCCCTCTTCATTCTCAGATCTGCAGCTTTTGACTGAATTTCATTAAGACTCATTCCAGTAACCAATACTTTGCACAAGTAATTTCCTGATAAAGGAGTGATTGTTTGTATCATTTGATTTATACAGCTTTTTTATTAAGTGCCATGTTAAATTATAAACAAATCATATAAAACAAAACCCACACAATTTTCCTTTAATGTCACATCCCTTCTTGTAATTATAAATATAACTGGAGCTCCAGATGAAGTCAGATTTTCATGATGCAGTGGAGGGGCAAACACAGCTTAGCAGCAAACATTCTCAAGGGCAAAGACTTTCTTCTCTTCATGCTCAAGTGTTTTTGTCAGGAAAGAATAACTGAGGTTGGGAAGGTGAGGAGGTGCCCTCTACCAGACAGAAAGTGATGTCCCCAGGATGACATTAAACAAGCAGGTACAAGAACAGACAGGAAATCAGAGCAAGATACTGTGCTTGCTTTGAAGAATTGTCTAGGAGAAGAGCAGGTGCTGCCTCTGTGGTCAACTTTTACTCATCTGAATCAGCTGCCTCAATCCCTTTTCTGCCCATTAGACCTGCTCCTGTTGGCAGCACGGTATTGAAAACAATCTTCAGACTTTTGAAAGTTAAAAGACAAAGCCCCAACTCATCTTCATTGCCATACAAGGTGAAAATAACTGGTTCTCCATAAAGAGTGCAAAATATATCCCATGGATCTCCTTTGGGGGTGTCTTGAAGTGCATCAACTTATATTGAAATTTAGAGAGGGCTGCAATGATTTGAAATGTGCTTTCATGAATTAAAGCTTCTGAAAATTTATATCTAGGAGAATTTTAGCACTTTACTAACACTGTAACTTAACACTGTAACCACCTCCCTTTTGCACTGATGTGTTAGCAAGCAGAAGAAATTATTTACCTAAGAACATGGAATGAGGGCAATCACTCATCTAAAAATCTCAAACATGTCTTCATTGTCTTCCTGGAAGTCTTGTTCTTATGGGATCAGAGGACAGTAGCTATTCCTGGATATCCAGCAACCTGGCAATAATAGTAACAGTACCTTTTTTTGGTCTGTGGTCATCAGCAAGTCCTGGAGAGAAGAACATCTTCTACATATCAATTGTATGGTGCAGGCAAAGGGAGTTGGGCGCGTTCATGAATGTGCCAAGAAATGTCGACACATGCACAATAACCCCGACATGCCTGGCTTACTGCACACTGGGAATCCATCTCATAATGCATGCATGCATATTTCTGCCTCGGAAATCATGGAGAGCAGCATGGCAACCCTACACAGAAAGTCCTCTTTGAAAGCCATGCTCTCCAGCCAATGTTTAATTCATTAGGTCGGCCTTCCTTAATCGGTGATCAGAACTGTTTAGCTCATGATGCATTAGGAGAAAGGAAAGAAGATGAGGAGTAATTGAGTAACATTCAAAGTTTATCTTAATTATTATTGTTTGTAAACGAAAATCTGGCAATACAATTTTCATTGTGGGCTTTGTTTTTTAGCCATAATATGAGACCAAGTGAGCAGTAGGAGTTGAATAAAAATTAGATTATCCTGATTCCTACTCTGCGTAACTGTTATTAACCATGACCCATCCAGATAGCTCATACAGAGCGAAACTTTGCACACCATAAACAAAAAGCCCAGGAACATCTTTTTCTGGGCAGAAGAGGCAGTGAGACAGTTAACTCAGCTGTAGTCACTTACAGCACAGGCTTCTTGAATTAGATGAGAAAATCCCACACCTAGAACCTACTTAGAACTACCCACACTTGGATATATGCTTAGATGTCCTCGGCACTGAGATAGAGGAGCTCTAGTATTGATTCCCTGCCTTCAAGGCTGTGAAAAAAGAGGGCTAAGAGCAGTCAGGGGATGTAGTACTACAAGAAGAGGCTACCTGAGATTTGGAGTTTGTCTGGGAGAAAAAGGTTTATTCCCAAGTCTGCCTTTCCTCTAATATCCTTGGCCATGTCATTTAATTCCTTCTTCCTGGTTCCCAGCCTGCAAAGTGAAAGCATTTAACTATTTCACATGGATGTTAGCAGCAAAAATGCAGGGAAATCTGAAGAGCCCTGATGATATAATAATGAGAATCTGACAAATGTTGCTGATGTGGGAAAGAAAGAGGTTCAAGGACATCAGAGCTATGCAGACACATCAGAAATTAGAATATGGGCATTTTGAGTTTCAAAGGAAGCCCTTTGGGTCATTGACTATATACTATCCTACTTTGCAAACATTTTTCCTTATATAAATATTAAAATGTATTCCCACCAGAATATAGTGTTCTTATACTGAGGAGTAGTACTTTGTTCTCCTCATGGCTAAGAGGTTTTGCTGTAATATTTAATTAAATAAACCAGAAGATTTCATTATTAAAAAAGAAAAAAGACAATTAATAAAAAATCTGACATACAATCACAAAGTAGGAACATATTTTCCTTTAGACAGATGTGACAAGACTTAAATTCTGCTTGTTTGACAGAAATAGATGCAATGTGCCCATAAATTTTAAAAGGAGAAAAAATTTTGGTCACAAATGTCTTTGGAAGTCCAGAAATATTAAACACTATCTTGACTACCTAGGAACAGACATGAAAGATGAACTTTTTGTCCTACTGTTCTCCCTCTCTAGTTAATTCCATTGCCCATGAGATCATCTGAACCAGTTATTCTTCATCCAAATCCCAGGTTTATCTGGAACATGTGCAGCCAGAAAGACACATTTTAGTGCAAAATCACAACATGGGTAACAGGGTTCTGGTGTTCTTTCAAAAGAATATCTTCAGCCAAATCAACAGTAAAAGTCATTAGTCTGAATTTTTCTCTAGATATTTGTAGGTGGCAAAGTTCTTTATTAAACTTCTGTATCAACAAGTGAATACTTCTCCAAAGTTATATTATTTTTAATTTAGTGCTACAAGAGAAATCAGGAGTTTAATATTGAGCAAGCAAATAGTTTCATATCATTTTTCTTGTTTGACTGTTTTTATCAGTCAGTAAATCCAACCCCAAAGCAAACCAACAAAATCTCAAGGTTTTCCAGAAAATGCAAAGAGCGATACTCAGACTGCCCAGGATAAAGCTGGTAGGCTGGCAGGTATTGACACTTGCATTTCCCTAAATAATCCCCTTTCTTGCCTTTTGTGACAGAGTAAAATGGAGAGGCATGGGAAGTGGTAAATGATGGAATTTGCACAAAACACCTTGCACCAGCCCAAACCCCAGGTTTATAATTTCTACATCTATTTCTTTCATCAGTGTAGTATGTGGTGGTTTCAAGCAAAGTTCAGGGTTAAAATTCATATGGATCAAGAGACTGCCCAAGGAAGCTTCTGTCAGAGCTGGGAACTGACCTCTATTCCCACCACCTTTCCAGCTAACTGCCTTTTCTCTTCATCTTGCATACTTCATACAGGAGTCACTCAGAACTCCTGTAAAAAGTATGCAAGACCTCAGGCTCCATTTAAAAGGAGAATTATATTTGCTACCTGTAGCTTTTTATTAATTCTCAGCTTTCATCTAGAATCTGTCTTTCTCTGTTTCCTTGCTTATTTCTGTACCTAAACCTAGGACATAATTAGTTCTGGGGACAATATCAAGCCTACTAGCCCTTGAAGACAATTTGCATGAGAACCGAGGCAGGTCAGAAGCATTCTTCTTGTAGGGTGTGCACCCAGAGAGTCTCATCCGCCAGGTCTGACTGAGAATTTCTTTCTCAGAGCTTGCTTTTCTCCCTAGAGACTCTTTTTTTTTTTTTTTTTTTTTCCTAAATCTAATCTCTCACAGGTATTAAGTTTAGTAGTTCTGCAAAACTGAAAAGTTGTACAGTCTTCTCCTGGGCCCTGAAAGTGGACCTTGGTCTTGCATTTATTTATATAATCATTGTGTTGCTCTCCTGCTGGTTTCTCCAGTAACCAGACATATAAAAATGTAAATGGGCACCGATATGCTGGAGTGGTGCATCACCAGCAATCACATGCACTGCTGGCTAGATTATACCACATATTCCCAGAATATTAAATATTCCACGTCCACCATATGGTCAACTTATCTAACACCCCATTTACCAAAAAATAGCCAGCACTTAAAAGCAAGGACTTTTATAATTAAAGACTTCATTAATCTTACATTGCCTATAAAACAATGCACACACATGTGGTTACCCATTTTACCAAGTGTAAGTTCAGGTCCCTTGTTTCCAGACCCAGAGGGTTTTACCTCTTGTTATCAATCCCCTACAGAAATATCTTCATCAGTTTTCTAAGGTAAAAGGCACATGGTACCTATTCATGATCAAGGTTAGTGACAAAAATTCCCATTTCTATGCACAAGAAGTATGACCTACACCTAGCATGAGTAAAAGCAGACTCAAGTGCTGAACCTCAGCATTAAAAATTTGTAAATAACCTTGCTTTACCCTGATTCAGGTTCTTCCAGTGTAGCTGGCATTTGGAGTTTCAGGAATATTTAATTATATAGAAAGCCTTAAGGGGCAATAACAAGCTGGTTTCTGAGCTAATGGGAGAGAAAAGAATATGAGATTACAATCTAAAAATTAAATAGAGGGTCATTCTTTTTAATGACTAATAACTCTCAAAGAATTTAAGTTTCAATTAAATTCTGACTCCAAAGGTATTTATGTAGTCATGAAACTATTTTTAAATATTTCACATTCAGAGTGCTCCAGATTCCTCAGTGGTTCTGGATAATATCAGACATCATTATGATATCTGAGAAACCTTGCAGAAGCACTTTTGCTTTTAACCTTTTGTTCAAAATAGTTTTTTTGGTTTTTTTCTATTGATGACTTTGGAGTTTTTAATGATTTCTTAGAAAATTATGACTGTGGAAAAAATAGTGCAAAATTTTGGCCAAACTGGTTACTTGCAATTTTAACTGCTGAATGAAAAGTGGAAGTTTGGTGACTGGAGTATTCAGTTGGGAAAATATTGTAAGACAGACAGCTAACAGGACATCAGGGAATTATTGTCTGTCCTGGAACAAGAATAAAAAAAGGGGCTCTTTGCCCTTGCGTATCTAAAGTGTTCTTTTCATAGGATTGCAGAAAAGGGAAATAGGAAATGCATCCCTTTTCATAAAGTGGACCACAGCACAGCACAATTTAAGCCACTGGGATAGGTCTAGGAATGCATAAATGTAATACAAGTCTAGGGAAATATTTGACAACATGCAGCCACATGATGCTCAGACGTCAAACCCAAACCCTTTCTCACATTAAGCACAGAGGTTTAACAGCTAACATCTTGCATTAATTGATATAAACAGCTCAGAGGTTCTCAGGTTACAAAACATTGGGATTTTCCTGGGGAAAAAAAAAACCCTGAACACTTCCAATTAGGACCCAGCTGATGCTGGAAGTAAGGGAGTGTCTCATCCCACTGGAGCCTGGAGCACTGGGATTCTCCACGAAAGCAGAGGTCTCATCTCCCCAGTGTGAGAGAAGTGACTTGCCCAGCTCAAGGCATGAGTTTCTGTTCCAGCAACTCCTCCAAAAGGACTGAACTTCCTGCTCTGCTGGTGCAGCTCACCTCCAGATTACCTTGGACTTCTTCTACTCTTGTTGGAACATTAAATGACTAGGTTACCTCACATTATGTTTTCCTCCTAAAGACTAAACCACAGAATATTTACAATGAGGTCTTCCATTCCAGTCCAGACTGTGCTCAAACAATGGGGCCATTTTTTTTCTGCTGTCTGATGGATGCAACATATCAGGGGATTACAGAGTTCTCTTCGCAGGATAAGAAGAAAATAATTCTCTTCCCTGCTGAACAACCAAAAATTATGTTGGGGGAACCCTAATCTTGAAACGATCTTGCTGATCAAAGATGACATTTAAAGTTATCTTAGAACCTGGATTGACATCTGTGGTCTGGCAGCAAGCAGCACAAGGGCTGAAGCTCTCATTTCTCACAGCCCAACATCCTGATGTGGTGCTCTGTCCTTTTAGGACAACTTTGTGGTGAAGGCATTGCTGCTGCAGCCATTAGAACCTTGACTTAGAAATGTGGGGTCTTGATAAGAGGTCAGAAAAGAGCTCCTTATCCTCATTTCAGTTTGCTGCTTTGTTTTCAGGATGAATTGCTGTAGTTTTTGGTTGTAAGAAACTGAATTTTAATGTCACCTTTTTTGTAGGGGGATGAAAACCAAATAATTAATGCACATTCTTATTTTCATGAAATCATAATTTATTATCCAATCTTGGGAAAATTATAATAAGAATAAACGCCAAAATTATAGAAAAATAAATTTGAATCAAGAATATAACTTGTTCTAGTCCTGCTAGAACTAGTCCCAAGCATAATGACAATATTTTGTTTGACTCTTGTAAAAAATCTGGACTAGATATCTTTGCTGTGTAGTCAGTATTTCAGACCTTCCCCAGCATACTAAAGACAGAAGGCAGCATATATTTGCTGCTAGAAAAATTCTTACTGGAATATCTGTAATTTTTTAAAGAACCTGTAGTTCAGAATTTGTGTCTGTAACAAAATTACAAAGGGAAAAGATGCACAGGAAATTAAAAATAGCTTACTCCTGTTTCATTGAGGTATATTGGGCTAGATATCATACATTTTTATAGCAAAGGCTTCCTAGACTCAGTGAGCAAGGAAGAAGAAATGACGTTTTTAATAATTGCATTTTATGTGTATATATTTATGAAATTTTATATAATTTGTCCACTTTACCAAATGGGAATTGGAGATCAGTCTGAGGTGCTAGTTAATAAAGGATGAAGCTAGGTGTTAAAATTTCATCTAGAGGAAAAAAGCAGTTTGATGCCCCGTGGAATATTTGTAGAAAAATGTGGCTCTCAGGTAATCACCCTTGAGAGTTCAGCGCTTGGTCCTTTGGAGAGTCCAGGGATGCACAGCACAGCCAGTGGTTGTCTTAAATGTAAAATATTCACTCCAGCCTGCTGCAAAGTGCTTCATCCCCTTGGCGTCAAGCTGGGATTTCTCCTGAACGTGTGTGCCCACTGTGCCAGAAACCAAGAGGGCATTAAAACCCCAGGTGGCTGAAGGCCTTCACCTCACCAGCCTTTAGGGTTGTCTTGACTCCTTCCTGGAGAAAGGAGAGTCTCAGGTTTGCTTTTTTTGCTGTCAAAGATTGCTGTATTGAAATGGGCCACTGCCCTGGACGCCACTGTCCAGCCTGTTGGGGCTGCAGGTGCCCAGCTCAGGATAAAGTGCTGAGAGCAGCTGGGTGCTGACAGAGTGAGGCGATGCTCGGGAAAGGGTTCTCAGGTTTACAGCCCTGTTTATCCTCCAGATTACAAGTGCCACAGTAAGGATCTAGACCTGTCAACCCCCACGAAGAAACCCAAAGCAGTCCTCAGTGATAATCTCACAGGCAGTCAGAGAGCCCATAGCAAAATTTGCAACTAAATGTGAACAGCTCTGCTCTCACAGTCCCCTACTGCCTCCTCTTACTGGGGACACACTGCTAATGGAACACTACAGTCTAGCTTTGGGTCTTGAAATTTGAGATAGGACATTCAGAATCCATGGACTTAGAAATATTTATAAGGGTATGAGGTGAGCAGAAAGACTATAGCTCTCTGTTCAATAGATTAAGCAACACCATCCTCAGCTGGCGTACACTGGCATAACCATTTACACCAGTGAAGGGCTAGCAGGATTTGATGTTTCTAAGAAAGAAACTGCAGTTGAAATCAAAAGCCAGTTAGTTTAAAAAAAAAAATTGATAGTGTTTCTGCTTTTAAAGTGGTTTGTGGTTTTGGTTGTGATTTGATGCAACACAGCAGGAGAAATAACAATTATGTCTAACACACACATGCACAGGTTACATACACACAATATACACATATATTAACATAGCTCCATTTTCTTCATTTCCCACAAATTAAAGTGACAAGCTCAATGTTAGTCCTTTCTGAATTAATCCTGTCTGAATAGCATTAGTGTCATCCTCACTATACACCACTAACCGCTAGGCTATAAAATTTATGATATAACATTCGGAATTAATCTGCAAATATATACTAATTCACACTGACCTTTTTTCAAGCTGAGGCCTTTTTAGCACTCACAGTAGGTTTAACATTGCCCTACTGAGTGTTATTACGGAGCAGTCAATGGTTCTCCATAATTACATCATGCAAATGACATTTGCTTTTTTGTTTGAGCTTATTCCCTCCGATGTTTCCTTCTTTTATCACACTCTTCACACATCTGTGTCCCTGAAATGGCAGTGTAAACTCCTCCTCTTTTGGTCCCCAAGTTCCTTTTTCTGTCTTCCCTGGCTGTCAGGCAGACGCTGCCAGCAGTTTGGGCTGGTGCGACGGTGACACATCCTTGTGACATAGGTTATGTCGCCAGCTGGCTGGAACAGGTGTACACTGATTTTACCATCAAATGGCAACACACACTTGGCTTCCTACCAGCGCACAGGCATGAAAAACCTGTTCCCTTAAAATTTCTCCCAAGATTGATGGGCTGTTCTTTGACACGGCATCCAGCAACAATTTCAATTCCCAGATTGTTTCTCACCATTTAGGCTCATTCAACAATAGCAGCAATGGAAAGTCATGGAGAACTTCTTGTTAGTGGAGACAAATTACTCAGTCTTTTCCCCTCTTTCTTCAGCAAAAACAAAGTACAACTTTGGCTGAAGTACCCAATTGCTTGTGAAGCATGAGTACCCAATTGTTTGTGAAGTGACACCTGTTTTTGTCTTTTAGAAAATAATTGATGCAAAGTATGAAGTAATATTTTGTAACATTCCCATCCAAAAGGCAAGGGAGGTAACAATGATTCTGAATATCTAACTGCTTAATCCAACCAAGCTAAATCAAGGCCAGGATATGCATCAATAGCCAAATCTGGTCCCAGCTGTTTCCTGTGAGCCATGCTAGTGAAACCACTGCTCAGCTGAGGATACAAGGCAGAGACGAAATACAGAAGCTGATCTTCATCTCTCCAGCATCACCTACTCTGACGGTGCACTTAGGATAGTGCAGGACTCAACACAGCTCTAAAGTACATTTTTGAGGCTGAGATCATCTTCTTATTCTGTTCCCAGAGTAATAAGTGATGCTCTGATTAATTCTGCGATAGAAAATAATCTAATACTAAAAATATCTCAACTTCCATTAAGTCAGTTCTGCAGTCTTTAAAAATCCAAGGCAATTATACTAAGTTATACCTGACAGTATGTCTTGATTTGTGGATACTTTGGGAAACCCTTGTTCTTCACAGCTGAGGAATTACACTTTCCATTAAAAGCCATTGCTTATATTATCTTGTTAGGGCATCTCACAGTAAACACTGGATGGCAAAGCAGACTTTTTAATGACAACTAATCAGAAGGTCAATGGCTGCAAGTCACAACTAAAGTAATCAAGTTAATAAGACAGTGTTATTTTAGCCTAAAAGCAGCTGAAAAGCAGAGGTGCAGGAGGGAAGTAGTACACAGCTCTGCTGTCGCTGCTCTTAATATTTCTTTTCCTATCAGCATGATTTTCAAATTTCTTTTCCACAGCACCTTTTTTAAATTAAAATTTTCCCAGGGAAATTGCACACATCACATTCCTAGCAAACTGCTTATCAAATAAAATTACTTGACAATGTATTCATTACAACTATAAAGAGACTTCCTTAAAAGGCTTTTCTATTAAAAAAAAAAAAAAAAAGGGTGTTTGTTTGTCTTAAGTATTTAAGCTTCTGTTCTGATACACAGCATAATAGGGCTGGTGCCATGGTAACTACTGTGTGGCTTTTTAATTGAACAGCTGACTTCCAGGAGTGAGAATTGCTACCTGATTCTCTGCTTTCCACAATTTACCGAGGCTCTATCCCAAAGAAAAACAATGAATTAGGGGCTGTTAGCTCGTGTGGACTTGACAGCTATGTTTTCTCCATGCAGTAGTTGTAGTTCATACAGAAAAGGTCTGCAAAAGCTGCCAGAGTGCACACACATCCAGTGACAATAATTTTATTTGAAATCAGCTTACAATTGCCTTTTTTAAAATGCTTGGTCTGATATTAAGGACAGGAGAGGTCTGAAAGAATTCATTAAGTCCATATACAGCCTAGTATAGGAAAAGGTCTAAGTATTATTACATGTTATGTATAATTGTACTATAAAGAGGACTTTTTCCTCCAAGTAGCTAATTGGGATGCAATACTGGTTATTTTAAGCTTTATAAAAGAGTTCTTTGCATAATAGAGTGGCTGTTTCGTGCAGCTCCTATGATAAAATTCTCACCAGTCTTAAAATGACAGATGTAATATTACCTTTAATAAGTGTCTACCGATGCATGCAAATTGAATTAAATAGTGGGAGTACAAATTTGTCCGATAATTAAGATAAAAATTCATGTCAGCTTAAGCCCTGATGTATATTAGTAACCCTGTATACTGCTTTTTCTGCATTCTCTACCAATTACTTTTAGTGTCGAACTCTTGATTACTGTAACATGCAGTCCTTTAAAAATTTATAAATGATCTGTAGAAAGTATAAAACAAACAAAAGGCTTCTTTTTAAAGCACCTTCAACAAAAAAATATTATAACTTCAGAAGCACAAACTGCTCAAAGTTCAATACACCTCACATAGAAAAGCTTCTTCTCAGAGTGTAATAGAAATGGAAAATAATAGGTATAGATACAATAGTAAATAATGTGAGCAGCAAGCAATGTCTTCAGCCTGTGAAAATGGTCACTGTTTCAGAAAAGGTCTCTGTTGCATGTCAGGACAAAATTCTACCACCAGCTCAATTTTTCCACAAGCCAGTTATGAAATTTAGCTGTTTGGCTTTTGTGTTATTCTCTCTTTGAAAATATACCTGGAACTGGAATTTCAACATTTTTATAGTTAAGAAATTCACCTAGGACATCAAACAGGCAGCTCAGGTGCTTGAACTTGGGATTAAACAATTCCTGTAAATGTCCCAAGTCATGAGCTCCTCTTGGATAATACTTTACATGCTTTCATTTTTGACCTTAAATGCTTTCTTTGATGCAATGCACCTTATAAAAATGTTATATAAATGGCTACAACCCCTCATAAGTTGTAATTACAATAAAATGTTTTTCAACAAAACCCTATAAAATCTCTAGTAAAAAAATTCTTTATCAGTTGTTGGCATAAATGAATGTACTAAAATTGCCTGGAATATGAATTTACATTTTCTACATTTTGAATCAGGAGTTTCTTAACTAAAATATTTTTTACAGAAATGACACATCTTAAAAAAACAGAGTCTAGGGTCATTTGAGGCTAATCATTGCACTGTAGAAGGAAATTTGTGCTTGAAATGAACAGTGATCTTCAAGATAAAGAATTCAAATTCAGAACACTAAAAGCCTGATACATATTTTGGAAATGAGAAAAAAATTGGAACTTTTTCCTAAAACATCTCAGTTTTATTTTTTGTGAGGACCTAGAGCCAAGATTCTCATATCTCATACCAGTGTTGCTGATGTTCAGGGCTAAACTCTGGAGAAAATGTCCATAGTTGCTTTGCTGATGCAGTGAGGTGTCCCACAAGGAGAACCCACCCACTGGCTCCAGACTGATGGAAGTCTCCTGAAATTAGCTGGTCTTCCAAGTATTGCAACATTTGCAGCAAGACATAAGAACAAGACTGAATTTGGATCTTGGATTCAAAATGTGTCTACCACTTATGTTAGTATTCCTTGAGCGCTAAGTATCAGAAAATGTGGCTTTGGATAAACTCATCATGGGTTTAGTCCCTTTTTGTGTAAGATTCAACCTGTATGTATTCTCCATTGATGGTTAAACACCTCTAATGAACTTTGCAGACATGTAGTGAAGTTAAATATCTGTCAAAAAAAAAAAAAAAATCACTTGGCCTGAAAATCCAGTCTCTTTTGTTTAACTGCTTTGCTATCACTGAAAAAAACCCAGCCAGTAGTTCATATAGGTTTACAGGCTACATAGGTAGAACAAACACTTTTAAAGTGGAAAACCAAACCAGACCAGAAACACTGGAAGACAGTTCAGAATGACTTAGACCCACCCTCCAAGTGAGAGCTGAAACCCACCCTTCAGCTCCAGGCTTACAGCAGAGCTCAAAATAATTTCAGACAGGTGTGCACAGCACTGCAGCACAGAGCAGCAACCACCTCTGGCCACGATGTTGCACTGAAGACAATTTTTTTTTTTGTTACAGGAGCCTGACTTGCTGAAATCTCTGACTGTGCTCCTAGACACATTCTTGTTATTTCTCTGCCCATCTGTAAAATGGAAATGATAGTGCTAGGGATGTAATGAGGATAAATACATTAAAGATAATGAGGTGCTCAGACACAATGGCAATGAGAGCCATGTGAGTAAGCCTTGCTTAGGTTTGTGTACCTTAATAACAGTGTTCATTCTGTCTCGGCTGTAACACTATCCTTGGCAACAATTTAAGTATTATAAAGAGTCATACTGTATAATGAGTGAGATTATAGAGCTGAATGGATTTGGAAGCCAAGACTGGCCTAACAGAGCAAATACCACAGACCCTGTCATTAACCCTCATCCACCTTTCCTGCCACACCCAGTGGGGAGGGCTCTGCATCCTGCCTGGACAGCCCGTGCCCAGCCAGCCTCTGCTCCCTCTTCAAAGCCTCCAACAGCTGCAAGGAGAGAGGCAGGATCCATGCCCAGCTGAAATGGGTGAGAACACAGTTAAAATATGTGTCTGACCTTATTTAAACCAGGACAAAATGTTGTCCAGGATATTTCAATATATTGATGGAGGGGTGGTGATCAGAGGAGGTAGAATCACATCCCATGCTAAGAGATCTCTCATGAAAGAGCGAGCCCTGGAAGGAGACCTCAAAACCATTCCTGAAAATGTTCAAATACTGTATTTTTCAGTCTTTTGACATTAAAAAATATTTTCCACATTCTCACAGTCAGTAGACAGACCAAATACAAGAAACAAGATAGGGTTTATGACTGTTTGAAGTTTCAGGAGTGAGCCTGAGTTTTACTTTATTCTTTGCAACCCTGTGAGGAGTCCCAGGCTCAGTCACTCGAGTCCACCCAAGGTTAATATGGCTTTGCAGCATGACAATCAGTGCTTCAGGCAGGTGTTGCAGCAAGGAGACAGAATTATGTCTCCTGTATCTGTGCCAATAGTACTGAAGTGATTGCCTAATTTAGTGCAATGTCCTGATGCCTCTTGACATGTGTGTTGATTCAGTCAGACATTTGGTGAATTTATCTGGCTTATCCATTGACTATTCCAATGGTTTCCATACAATGATGTGGGGGAGAGACAAAACAACAATGGCACAAAACCAATGCAAGGAGCCAACAAGCCATAGTGCAGCAAATGACCACAGCAGGTGTTGTAAATTGGTTCCTCAGCCAGAAGGAGCTCAGCCATCATCTTATCCAAGGGCTGAAGGAAGGGACTTTTGGAAATATGGAGTTCTCACTGCCTTTTGCTGGAAAAGGACATAAAAATACCTCTTCTGGGTCAACACCAGAATGCTGGTTCAGCATTTCTATGAGGGGCCATATAGGATAATTTGCAAAAGATGTGCTGCCTTCTCTACAAGGCACCAACACATGAGAGGAGAGATTATTTTAAATGAATTGAGTACAGAGACACTGAGCTGCCCCCTCCCTGACTATGTGAGGAATAAAGTCACTGGAAGGAGCAGTCCAGGGTTGTTCCTGGTGTTATGCTCCCTATTGCCTTTCATCGACTGCAGCAGAAGCTCCACCTAATTACACCTGAGATTAATTTGTCCTCTCTGCTGTACACATAAGAGAGGAGGGTTTATTACAGATTGGTGTGTGATGGCCTCTTCTCTGTACTCCTCAAAACTAGGGCCCATAAAATGAGAATTGATGGCGAGAATCAAAGATTTAACATCCTGATCTTTGTTGGGCTTCTTGCCTTTGTTTTTTAATGTAGTGTGGTTGGTGAGTTGATATACAGAGCTATTCAGAACTACAAATGACTATTTATCCTGCAGCCAGCTAAAAAGGTTCAAACTATATCACAAATGAGGGCACACCAGGAAAATGGCTAACTGTGGTCTTTAATTTGTAAATAATGATTTTAGACCATGACCCTTAATAGGACACTGTCACTTGTGCTGTGATTTATGTCTAGTGTGATGACATCAGTACCAATACTGCTGATAAAAGAACACTTATATTGAAGCAAACAGGATGATGAATGGAGTACAAGTCTACTTACTCATTTCATTACTGACTCTTCTGTTCACCACAGAGCTAATGTAGCGAGTCATTGTCTGCCTTGGGAGTATTTTGCAGGTTGAATTTAATGGCACAAGTGCGTGATATGTACTTCAGTCCTAGTGCTTGAAATGGCACAATCATAGATTAAAAAAGAGATGTGTATGTGTTCAATAGTTTATGTATGAAACAGAAAATAACTTTATGTCAACTTCTTAAACAGAAAACAGCTAGAAAGCACTTTGCTTATTTTTCTTGCAGAGTTTCCAAGGTTTATGAGAGCACTTAATTCCCTAACAAGTTAGATTTCTGCATATGTTTTTTGGAATGGACAAAATTAGCAAGTAGCATAACCAGCACAGTTAAGTATGACATCTGTGCTTTTTAAAGATGCACAGTATTCTTTTTTTTTTTTAATTGCCACTGCAAATGCAGAAGCATTAACATATAGCCACCTTTAAAATGCTTTCATTAGCAAACATTTGATACTGAAGCCTTTGCTGAAGTAAACGGTGTAAATGTTAACATTAACCTTAATCAGACCTATTTCCTAAGATATAAATACTATACTAATGAAAGAGTCTGCCAGCATAATCAGGAGGGCAAAGAATTCCCCTAGGACTCTTCAAGCATGTGTATGTCACCAATAATTCTGCTAACCCTTGAGTGCTAGTGACTTTGAATGTAGAGAAGGGGAGGTAAATGCAGTTTTATTAGTGCAGTTTTATTGCTATGGCCAGCTGCACTCTTTTCTCTATAAAAGGTAATTACTTCAAATAGTAACAAGCTAATTGATTGCTAATTAAATCAATTGGCACACTAACCGCTGTCAGAAAGTGACAGATTAGCTGGTCACATGACAGTGTGTTAGTAATGAAAAGTGGACATGGTCTGAGTGTGATTGACACGGCAGATGAAAAGTGATCTGGGATCTCCTAGGTGGTCATGAAGAGGGCATGGAAAACATGATTGATTCAATGGTGACTGTCAGGGAGGAAATGAGAATTGAATGGGATTCAGTGTTGCCCTGGAACCTCACCACATGATGCTCCAAGTTTTTTCACATGTAAATAAGCTAGACTGGGCTTTCTGGCAAATGAAAGGCAGGATGGGGGAGGAAAAATAGGAGGAACAGAAAGTGAAAGTCAAATCAACAGAACTCAGAAACTTGTTTGCTTTGTAAAGGGGAAATAAACCCACACATTTTTCAGTGACTAAGAATATGCCCCTATCTCTTATTTTCATTAATTTAGGAAGGCCTTTATAAAAAATAGAACTGATTTTTGAGCATGTTGCTTTAGTTTACAAGAACTCTATACTTTATGTAACAAAGGAGAGGAAAATGGAAAGGGCTTTATGTTATTAATATTGTTCTGACACAGACAAGTACATATGCAATTATCTATGTCTCACTCTCTCTGTGTCTGTCTCTTTTAGATATTTACATATATATATAATTATATAGCAAGTGTCCCAAAACTGATTTCCTAAAAATTAGAAGATAATATCTAATATTTAACATGCTTTTATCTCCCAAACTTAGTATTGTAAAGTAGTCAGCCTCTCAAAGCCCAGACTTTTAAAATAAAATCAAAAAATATTAATTTTTTTTGCTAGAAGACATTCCATACTTGCTATATTGTTGTTACCATCAACTTGAGTAAGTATTTCTGAAACACCAAAATTTTTATATAGTCTTTGAATAAGAAATAGTCAGTTAATTCTGAGCATAATAATATGCTAATAAATGGGTTAATACTCAGTGGCTCCTAACAAAATGCTGACATTTAACTGTAACTGCAAAGGTATTATGCAGATACTTCTGAAAAGGAGACAATTATTATTGTTTTATTAACATCTAAGATGGTATGAGCCAGGGCTTGTGTGCTTTATTCATCCTTTCTGAAGAAAACTGGCGCTGCTAAGGATGAGTGCAGTTTGGCAATGCACCCAAACCCACTCTCCCTGAGGGTGTTTCCTTCTGGGAGAACCCAGACCCAGGGGGTTGCACAAGATGTGTGGACACAGTCATTAAATCCCACCACTTTTTTAAAAGGAAATGGGAGTCTGGCCTCATCTCCTTTCTCATACTGCCCTGCTTAACTGCTTTCAGGATGGTGTGGGAAAGAGGTGCCACTAGTTATGAATGATTTTACTTTCTGCAATAAAGAAAAGAATTCAAAATAAAGATGCACATCTTTCTTTTGAATGCCATAGCAGCTTGTGAAGACATTGAATGAGGCCATGGCTGGGTGGGAAGAGACGTTTACACCACCTAGAGCCTTCTGCTTTGGCTGACTGATACCAAGTGGAATTAGAAGGATGCAGGTGATATTTTGTGCCTTATTTTTTGGACAGAACTTTCACCAGCGCACACCAACATCATCTCATTACAATGAGTGGTGGAATCCACTCAAGAGAGTAAAAGCTAAAGTGCATGTTCATGTTCTACCTCCCTTAATTCCTGCTGAGTCTCCTGCAGCTGCCATGTTACCATTTTCTGCCTTTAATTTTGTTTCTTTCTTTTGTGTTTTTGAGTGGATGTGTCCTAGCATCTCTCCTCCATGCAGGTACTACCCAAGAGGAAGGGAAGAAGGACTTTCATTCACAAGAATTACAATTCATTTAATCTAAATAAGCCAAGCCCTCTCAGTTAATTTCTTTCTCTGACATGAAAATTAAAGCAAAGCGAAAAATATTGGGAAGAATCCTATAGATACAAATTATACTATCACTTTAATGTTATGCTTGAATCCATGAGTTTTTACATGCTCCAGATTGTGCTGTAGCGTTAGAGGACTGATAGGCACCATCCTTGGTTAGGTAAAGCACACATTGTATAAATATAACAGTATGTAGCTGGAACATATTATGGGATCATTGCTTCCTGTCAGTATTTCTATTTAATTCCAGTTTATAGATTATGAAGGATCTTTTCTATCAAAGAACTTTCTACTAGGGTGAGTATAAATGGTGAAATTATTTCTTGATATTAACTTTTTCAAGGACGTCAATTCTTGCTCTTACAAATTATCCTTGCACTTTCATGTGTATATTCTTTAATCACTTACACAAATGAAGGCAAAGTTCATGCACACAATATTATTAGAGACTATTTTTTCAAATACTCTTATTCATGAAGCATTTATTCATCAAGTTTCAGCCAAGTCTCTCAGACCTATAAACAAGAATGGGCATTATGCATAGTTATATGTTTTGTCATTTATTTCATCTCATGAATCAAAGCCCAGAAGTTATGAAATATATCCAGCAAAAAAATCACGCAAACATTTGGCACTGAATTTGAAGCCAGGCTAACTTCTAAGCATGGTAGAAATCAGTAATGAATCATAAAAATCTTCTCTTGAACAGTAGGGTATTACAAAACGCTCTGGAAGTTCCACAGAGAGCATTGGAATATATTTCTCAGCTTCATAATGTGTATTTTTGTCTTTTAAGGTGAACAATTAAAGTTTTTTTTCTTATACTGATGGCTTTCCCCCACCTAATCACAATGCAGTTATTGCAGATGAAATTACCAGTCCCACTCCGAATTTGACCTGCTTCATTTGAGCACTACTAAAATCCAAAATAAAAAACTTCCCAGGTTCCTACCTCAAAAAACACAGACTTATGAGTCAAGCCATGCAAAGCTGGGAGTGGTACTGATAGAGGGAGAAGTCCTTTTGTGTTTTCCATTCAATCACCTCCTTTCTCTGGAATGTGTGCACCAAACCCTACATGTGAGTGGGGCTCACAAGGCACCCACCCCATGCTCAGGCAAGCTGATGTCCAGGGTGGCAGTGGAGATCCAGAACCCCATTCCCAAGGGAAATTGCCCCCACTGCAGGTAGACCCTGGCTGGGTACCAGCCTTGCGCAGGATGTGCAGAGGTTCCTCTCTATTCCCATCTTCCCACAGGTTCCATCCAAGTGGAATTATCCAGCAGTGTTTGTGGCCCAGCTGCTAACCAGGCAATGCGTGTGTCCAGCTTGAAAACCACATCCGAGCCTGTCGTGGTGTGCCTGCAATCAAGTTGCATATTTGACAGGCTGGCCAGTGCCTAGTCCTTATTCCACCAGCTCTCTTGGAACAACCAGGACACTGATTTACACATCCAAACATGACATCAGGCTCCCCAGGTAAGTACATGAGCATGAGAACCTTGACCCTACCTATTTACCCAAAATCCCAAATGAAAGTTTGTCCTGTGACTTGAGTGAGAAGCCATGTCTCTTCAAATTTGTTCCAATATTTAGAGACAACTTATAGTTAGTTTGATTGCTGCACAGGAAGAAACTGTGACAAGGATCCTGCCTTTCAGTGTGTTGCAAATGCGTCCTTTCAATGAACTAACAAGGAGTGGGAGGGAAAAATATTATCCCAGCTTGACATGCTACCTCACTGATAGAAATAAAATTGAGTTAAACTTGTGTAGTTCCACTATGCTGCCATTTACAAGACAAAACTGACCCCACTCGTGGCTGGGTTATTTAAGGTCACAGAGCTCATTCTCTATAAGAACAACAAAAAACCCACTGATAAAAAAATTCAAATGTAAAAGACATTTAAATAAACATAGTAGTATCCGAAAATTTAAGGGATTTTTATCAACATGGTACCTGCTTGCCTACTTCCACACATCTAAATATCCTCTTCTGTCATTTATAAGCAATGGCTTGTCTAGTTGAGTACTTGAGAAAGATAAAACAAATCCATTAATGGTGAGAAGTCAATACAACATAAATTAAAGCATGTCAAAACCCCATGTAGACTCTCTCAGCTAAAGGGGCTGTAGATCAAATGAAGCCTTCATACCCAGATTAAGCACCTTAACCTATGCACATAGACATCGTAAGTTTTCTTTACTTGACGGATTTTTTGAGCATCCACAAACAGAGAAGTTCTCTTCAGCTCATGTGGAATAGGGAAAGCAAATCCTATGATTTATTTCAGAGACTTTATTGAAGCCCCACACTGATACCCTTGATACTTTTAGTGACAAAATTCCCATAGATTTCAGTGGAGTCATGTCTTTTACCTCAAACTATTTGAGTTTATTTTAGCAGAAAGGAGTCTGAGGCACTGTCAGACTTCATTTACTATGTATTGTTCAGCATGAAAAGAAGAAAATAATCTGACTCTGTTTGTCTGAGTGCCAGAATTGTCTTACATCAACAGTACAGAAATATTTTGAAAGGATTCCCAGCCATAATTTTGGGTCTAGTCTAACTTTTTTTTATTATGAGTTCTTAAAGACACAAGAGTCAGTGCTGCCTGGGCATCATTTAACATACTAAAACTATATGAAATGCCTGTGTCTGCTGGGTGAATCCCAAAGGATAACATTATGTACAGGTGGAGCTTCAATGTCTCTCTTATCCACTCTCAACCTGCTTTGAATTCTGCCATTTGCTCCCTGTTGTGAAATTCAGTTTGTTTTTTTTTCCTTTGGATCTGATCCAAAACTCATTAAAGCCAGTGTGAATTTAAATGAATGGACTTTGCATCATGATTTTAATTAAAACCTTTTACAAGCCCAGCCCTCTGAATGTTTCACCCGTGCTGAAACACTCTTATCTTTCCTTCTTGCTCTATTAATGACACCAATCCTACCCATCCCAGCACAGCCTGTTCAAAGACGACTTTTTCAATTACCATCAACTGCCATCTCTATGCTAATAATTCACTGATTTACATCTCTCTAGACCTGTCTCTGTGTGCAAATTAAGGTCTTGGTTTGCCTCTTTAGCATCTTCTGGTATTTAGCTATCACCTAAAACTAAGTAGGGTAAAAACATAATTCTAACCTTTCCTTCCAAGCTTTCTCTTTCTCTAAGAAACATCATCATCCTATCTGCTTCAAACTTGGAGCTAACTTTGACTCATGTCAATCCCCAGATCTTTGGATGCCTGGATTTTGATAGACCTGGATGGTCTAACATTTCTGAAATACAGAATCACTCCAAGTGACTTGAGTTCTCATCATATTGCCTCTCAATAAATGCCACGTTATTTTCTTAGATCCAAAATTTATTCCACTTGTATCCAGTAAGAATGCTACCAAATCTACTTTTTTTTCCTAGCCTGTTGCTTTTGACTATGCCTTTCCCTTCTTGAATAACATATGAACTGCACTTCACTTTCCAAGCCCAAGCCAACACAGGAGAGATCCCAGAGCAGTAGAGTCACTTCTATGAAATGTTCTTGTCTCTAAGGGAAATAACTTGGTGAGAAGGAGTGGAATTGGCATTTCTAATGACAGAAATGAAACCATCACCTCTGTTCAATCCTTATCAATATCTAATTTCCTTATAGTAAATACTTCGGGTGGTTTTTCTATTAGGTGCACAGTAGGGAAATGTGCTGTGGTGAGGTTAACATATTGGCTTGTAAACAAATTTTACTATTAAGTACTTGCACCAAAACTGCTTTGACAACTTTCTTAGCAGGTGGTAAATGCAGAATAGAAGAGGATCTATTTAAAAATAATTCCACTCTGAAATGAATTGGAAAGTGCAGATACAGCTTGTAAAAACATCTATATTCACCTTATTATCCTCTCCAACATCCCAGCCAGAAGTTCCCTGGTCAATGTAATATATTCCTTATCTTCTCAATTCCTCATCTTTTTTCACTGATATGTTGCAGTTTCTTCATTTTGGTCTCTCAAATACAGCATTCAGCTTTCAAGACATGGGAGCATAGATCTACCACAAGAGTATGAAGATGTTTTTTCTTTTGTTCTCTCTTTCTCTAATAACTTTTCACATTCTACTTTATCTTCTAATGTGAGAAAACTATATTAGTGTCTCCTTTTTATGTGCTGCAGATGATACTGAGAGAAGAGAAAGAAATTGTTTGAAGGACTTTGCTGCAGGCAGGTCAGTCCAGCCTTGGAATTGTTGGGATATATGAGTAGGGACTGAGAGCTCAGACATTGTAATGACAGGCACAGGGTGAAGTCCAGATAGGAACAGAACAGATATAAAAGCAAAATGTAATTAAGGAAGGATTATAGAAGAAAGAGACAATTACATTTTTGTACTTTCCAGTGAAGACAGAGAAAATAGCATGGGTTAGTCCCAAGCATAGAGTGATCAGCTGATGCCTGGAGTCCATGCAGCAGCTCTGCCAGCCCTGCTCTGCTCTATCCCTCCCTCTGCCACCACTGGGCACCCCCTGGGCATCCTCTGCACTTGTGCCAGATACTGTCCTGGGTTTATGACACAGACAAAAAAGCCTGCCAAGAATCTAATGCTTGAACAGGGTCCCAGGACAGTTTTTAAAATTAGACTTCCAACAATAAAAGGATGAGGGTGTAAATCTACAGGAAGTAGTTACTGCAGACTTTTAATGAAAATGCAACACATCAAGTTCACTAGAGATAACTGGATTCAATGCTTGGGCTAGGAAGCCCATCATTCATGCAAGGAAGCACACTGCAGACAAATCTATTCATTTTCAGAATCAAAACATCCACAAGACAGTTTGGTGAAAGCTGTGTTTGAAAGGGGTTTGTACTGCTTTGGGCTGAGGGGAATTGGAGGAATTCTGTTATTTAGACAACTAATGGCAAGTTCCACCTGGGAGAGGTCATCTGTTTTTTGTTTTGAACCCAGAATTCTTTGCCCTAATAGCTGCAATACATCCTATTTGCTGTGGAGCAATTTGAACAGATTGAGATAGTCTAAAAGTCAGGATGACTCAATCTTGATTGTGAACATTTGACTTCCAAGTATATGTCCTAAAGTCCTAATCTGCATAGATATGGATTTACAGATTACAGACAGAACTCCAGTGACTGGAGTCAGAAGGTTGACTCTTTTTAATTTTCTCTTCATTTAAGCTAAACTCTTTAATTTTATTTACCTTCTGTATCTGGGTAAGTGCTAGACTTCTGAAAAGCATCAGAAATTTTTAGACATTAGTGCAAACAGATTAGCTTCTGAAAATCTGGATTTTAGCAATTGGTATCCAGCCAGAATCAACCCACCACAATCAGCCTCCATCTACATGGCACTTCATATCAAAGAAATAAATTCCTCTTACACAGAGAGGGATTTGCCTTAAACAATCAAATCTGAAAGTGGAAAGAGCATAGATTTTTGGAAAGCACCCAGGGAAGATGCTGAGCCTTTGTCCAAGAAGTGAGATATGAAAGAGGAAATTCTCTCCTCTGCTTGACGGGATCAAACCTATATTGCTGCCCAGCCTCTAACTTTTAAGTTAAACCACCAGAAAAAAACATTTCAAAAACAAACCTGGAATCAGTTTGACCAGGGACAGAGCATGCAGTAGTGAATAGAAAGGTAACTTTCCCCTGTCTCTTATGAGAAAGTCAACTCCTTTATTTGGAGCAAGCCATCAAGAAGTTTGTCCAATAATACAACAAATTCTCTTTTGCAATCTTCACTAACTTTTCTTATACCTGTTTTCATATTGCCACTACTTATTCTTACTATTTCTTTAATTTTCATTTATTCTTTAAATTTTTTCTTTAAAAAAATTTGTCTTCTCTAAGTGGCTTTGGTACAGTTCCTTTAACACTTAAGATTTTTACAGTCAGTCTGCATTAATGCAGATCATCCAAGGCAGAGTCATCTTTTGATGACAGGAAAGTTGTAGTCATCAAGAAGAGACTACAGCTGGCATTAGCAAGGGGGTCAGAGATTAGAAACTCATTAACAGATTATTATGAAGCTTCTCTTAAAGGTGACATTCAGGCCCCAAATAGTGATATTTATTATCCTTATTTGATGTTGGAGAACCATCAATAACATTTGCTTATTGGTTATCTACCAAGATTGAGAAGTTTCCATTCATAAGGGATAATGAATCACACACTGAAGAAGTTCCTCTCCCCTGTGAGTATAATTAAATATTGCATTAGCTGATCAATAACAACTAGATTTAGAGGGGGTATGGGACACTATGCCATTAGCCTGATGACAGGAGCAGTTCAGTTTTTTAAAATTTGCCTTTGAGAAAAGAGAAAGATGGTCAAGATTTTCCAAAACATGAATCTGCATACTTTTCTGAGAGACCTTTTTTAAACAGGGAATTGAGTCATTCGTCAGCATCCAACTGGCTGAAATAATCGCTTTTTAACAAGAACTAAATGTCAACTCTTATTTTGAAGTCCTTGCTCTATTTGAATATAAATTAGGAAAAGAAAGGAAAAACTGATATTGTCAGTAAAAAAAAAAATTTAAAAAATTATTACATTTCAGTTTCTTGACCCAAACTTCAGGACAGAGGGGACTTTTTTTTACCTGCTGTGAGCACTGCCAGCAGCACCACTGCTCTGTACACCCCAGAAAGGACACCTCAGTCAGGGGCATTTTTGTGCCCACAGGGATGGAGATGGGGGCTTCCTTTGCCTGGTGGAAATTGCCCACATGGACCCCCTACGTTCCTTGGTCATCTGAATTATGAATAGCTTTGCTTTCCAGTGTAGACTGGGTCATTAGCTTTTTTGATGACCAAATCAATTAGCAAGTCACCACCACTATATCAGGAGAACACCAGCCACTGCTGAAGTGGTTTTAGAAATAACCTTGGATGTTTGTTGATTTAACTTCCCATGTTAAGGTCTTTTCTCTCTTTTGAATTTCTGGTGTCCATTTTCACCTTTTTTGTGCCCACAGCACAGTGCTTTATGACTTCCTTTCCCAAAACAGACCCCAAAATCACTTCCTGCAAACTTCCTCAGCCTGTTGCTGAAGATATAGCTAAGAAAAATGACCCAAAAATTTTCTTAACTGAGGACAGTACGTTGCTCAATGAAGTAAACAGGAGATTAATTTACCTAGCAGGGAATAGAAAGATCCTGGAGGCAGTTATAAATCTTAAATTTTTTAAACTTCATATTTGATTTAGAGCCTTATAAAAGTCTTTTGCTTTTAGAAATGCAAGTGTGCTCCTATACTGAAAACAGAAAAGCCATTTAGTGCACTGCCTTGCTCAGCTACAAATATTCATCAAAAGTATCATCTTCCTCTCTTCTTGCTTCTCATAGTCTATTGATAGACAAATGGTTTGTCCCTCCCCTTGTGCCTTATCTGCTGCTTCTGTGCACTACAGTCAAAAGATAAGATTTAGTATTGCAGTTGCACAGTAATTTAATAAGCAGACCTTGGAGAAAAAGTAAAAAAAAAAAATAAAAGAAGAAAGAGAAATGTTAAAATATTGCTGAGAAAGAGAAACTTATGGAACTATTCACAAAAAATACCCCCAAAAAATCAGGCTGGGAGCCCTGAGGAGTGATACAGACTGAAGACAATGAGACAGTGGAGCCTCTGAGTGTTAACACAGCAGAATCTCCAAACAGCTTAGGATCCCCCACTTTAGAGATCCTTAAATTTTCACAGTTAAAGGAAATATTTTTGCAACTCAGGGACTCCTCAGCCTATACCACTCTCCTCAAAGTGGGCATTACCACTGACAGTTCACCCAGAGGTGTAAATTAAAGATGTCCTTGGATGATGACTCCCTAGAAGGATTTGATGTCACACCAAAGGAAGTCAGCAGTGCCACTGGAACTCACAGGAGTGGGATTGGAGATTATATATATGGAAAGAAAGCTTTCTGTCCTCATCTTATTATGCATGGGTTTTTGACCAAGAACATATCCACTAAGATGTTGGTCTTCTAAGATATCTAAACCAGCGTCCTCTCTCCAACACCAGAAGCACGTCTGTTGGTGACCTGCCTCCGCAGCAGAGCATTTGCAATGTATTTTCATCTCTATAGTATCCTGAAAAAGTGCAGCTGTTGGTCTTGGTGAGGATTATTAGTATAATTTACAGCAGGCAAAATTTATCAGACTGTTGCGTCTCCAAGCTACAAACCAAAGGAAAACAAGACTTTCCAAGCACCAGACCCTCTCCTCATCTCAATCTCTTTTTTGCCTGAAATATTCTCCTCCATGACTTTCTTTGTTCTTACAAACTCCCTTCTTCCTCAAAGACATCCTCGGGACTGCACTGGAGCCAATTAAAGAGGAATCACAGGAAAACAAGCCATAAAAGGTTGAACACCTCAATGCACCACAAGAGCTATTTTGTCTCCCCAGGATCTGAGCTGGCTGATGCAGGACAAGGCAGCCCTGCTCAGTTTTTGTGCCTCTGTTTCACTTCAGCCACGACCTCAAGCACTGCTGCCTTTTCCTGCTGTGTGGTGGCTTCTTCTACATTAAGGAATAGAAACCCAAAACCTGATGTTCAACCCCTGAAGTTTCACTTGTGCTTTGTACTTCACACTCTCAGGCACAGCCTGACTTTCACCCAAGTACTGCAGAAGAAAAAAATGTGTTTCAAACACAGAGTTTTACTTAATACAATATTGTCAGCCTGAGCAATACTCTGTGAAACACACCATAATTAATCACCAGTATTAGCCAAAGATAAGACCAAACTGCAGACTATGAGACTGAAATAAGCTGAGGTCCAAGGGCTTTAGGTGTCTGTACAATTCAATTTCTTAAAGAAGACTTAAAAGAACTAATAAAAATCTCATTTTGGGCATCAAAAGCACAGAGTATGCCTGCTCACAGCTCCAGGGTTTCAGAGATGATGCACAGAGATGACTGTCTTCTACACAATATGATAAAACTAATATTTTTTCACACACAAATAAATTTAAAAATAAACATTATTTCTTGTTATTTAGAAGTAATATATATATATATATATTTATATATATATAAAATCATCATAAAATGAGGCCTATAAGCAGTTGACAACTTTAAGAATATCCATCCCATACATAAATGGGTGGATTTAAGTAATTAAAATCTACATATATGACAACAAGGCATAGATTTATTTTTTCTCTCGCTCAGAACACAGTTTATTTTGACACATTAATTGATTTCTTACAAGAATCAAGTGGTATTTTATTCGGAAAATGTTACAGCAAGAATTTGCTAGTAACAAATCCAAACAAAATGGAATTAAAATTAAATGTGTTTAAATTAAATGCAATACATTGAGAGTCCTTTTTGCATATAGTCTGTAATTTTTGATTTACTAGAGGATCAGATCATAAATGTTATATTTTCATTATGGTTTTCTTTCAAGATTATTATGGCTCCTTTTGCTAGTTCTTGCTTTCAGGGCATCTTCAGTACAAATGGGTGGGGAAAACAAAGGAATAATCCTTATCAGTTATTTAAGCTGATATCTTGCACTACCACTGAAGAGATATTTTGATGATACAGTTTTCATTACTAAAATGCTATAGCATAATAAATTAATTCTATGTTGTGCACTTATCTATTAGACACATTACTACAGAAAAATAAAAATGTTAATTATTCATTATCATCTCTCTGATTATTTGTTGTGGCTGATAATTACATTGAATGTATTTTATATCAGTAATAACCTTCTGTCTACATTTACAACATATCATATCTGGGGGGCTTGTCAAGCTTTTTCCCAAAGCCTTTTCTTTATTAAGACACAGACCTCATGAGTACATAACCTTTATGTTGAAGGCTGATTTTCCTCTTTCATATAAAGAACAAATATTATAGATTAATTAATCCAATGTGATTATAATTTAATCACACTTCTTCTGCAGTCACAAGGGACTTGGTTATTATTCAGTGGCTCATTCATATTGTTATGGAGAATAAATGCAGTCATAAAAATATTTCTGTGCCACTTAATTCATACCAATAACCAGGACTCAAAATCAGTAAACAAAACCCACCATTTTCCTTTCTTCTACAACACAGAAGCTTTGTGGTCTCACAGGCTCTTTCCACCTCTCAGCCATTTGCATCTGTTCAGCGTCTGCTGTAGAGCCTCCATTTCCAAGCAGAGCAATGCACACTGCTCCCTTTCCAAACAATAATTAACTTCATTTTTTAAGAGGCTGACTCAAAACTGAAGTGTGGATCCTGTGCACACCTGACCAAATGCTGCTTGCCCCAGCCCATCTTTAAAGCAATGACTTATGCATTCCACTCATGTCTGGCCTATTCCACTTGATTTTATTGTCAGAGAAATGATTACTTATTAATCTAGCTTTTCTAACATTTGCTTTTATGCCATTTCCTTAAAGTGTAGCCTGGATCATATCCCTACCACCATGGAAATCCTCTTGGATTATTTCTATATCAAATTCTATGAGCTCTTTGAAGGCTGAATCCTCTCAACATTTATTTTAGAAGGACAAGGAAAAAAAAAAGAAATTTCTTTTCATGAGACCTTTGAACAAAGTGCAATTTGAAAGTATGAATGAAATTACTGTTTAATAAAAAGTGAATATTTGAGCTTTTTGACCTTGGGACAATGTTGTTTCATTAAATTAATCAATTTTAAGTTTTTACTGGACTTCAAGAAACTAAGGTAATAATTCAAAAATGCATTAGATGGAAGCAAATTAGCAATACAAATCTTTCTCTTCTGTTGCATCTAAGAAGTCTAGAAAGAATCAAGTGCTAAATAAATATTACCAGTCAAAATGAACTGATCAATAAAATGCATTCATATCAGAATGGAGCTCAAATGCACAAGAAGCACACAAACAATTAAATTAGTTGTATGAATATGACATGGAGAAAGGCTTAGATCTGTGCAACAAATAGGCAGTAGCCTTATGGCTGGGTAATGATCAGAATCAGCTATTTTAAAAGGAAATAGTAAATTTCCATTATACTGGACATTTCAAATCTATCCTTCCATAATTTCAAAACTCTGCTTGCATTACCGCCATTTTCTCTTGCACTACACTATGAAAATCCAGGAGACTCTTCAAATGTGAGAAACATCTTTTTAAAAAATGTGTTTATACTAATTTCTTCACCAAAAGCTGTTGTAGGAAAGCCTAGGTATGGTTGGGGTTGTTGACTTCAGCAACCCAGCAGAGATGAAGCTGTTGCAGCTTCATGCTCAGGCCTGTTCTTCTCCAAACTATCTTGATCCTGGACGCTGCCTCATGAAAAGAAACTTTATTTTTTCCTTTTTTCTAATAGACTGAAGTTTTTTAAGATGGTGAAAATAACTTACAGGCATAGAAACAACAGGCAAAAATTCCATATGGTAGAGTTCCCTTGGTACAAATTGATTTTTCCTCCAGTTTTCTTCTGTGCCATTGGGATAGAAGCGTGAGCTCTCAAGGAGCTGGGACAAGATTTGATCATTTAGCATGTAAAGAATATTGAAACTGGAGAATCTTTGGCGTGGGACTTTCCAAACCTTTCATTGCCTCAGTATAAAAATTACCTGGGTGGTCCTCCTTCTGCTCTACCCCAAGCCTTGGAATCAGCCAAGAAGCATTTCTCCTGTTGCATCTGAGGTTTTAGACACATTATCAGATTAGATGAGCAGTTTTTGCACAACCAGTTACACAGGTATCCTAAATGCCAAACAATAGCTTCAAATAAACTCAGCTGATCTCAGATCATGTACGATATGCAAAAATTATGTTTACAAGAACTTTCCAGACATGATCAGAAATGAATTATAAACCTAAACCTAGATGGGCAAGAAGCCAAGA
This sequence comes from Ammospiza nelsoni, assembly GCF_027579445.1. Taxonomy (NCBI): domain Eukaryota; kingdom Metazoa; phylum Chordata; class Aves; order Passeriformes; family Passerellidae; genus Ammospiza; species Ammospiza nelsoni. Next base: position 31,393,215 of record NC_080639.1, read on the forward strand.
TGGAAAGATCTGAAGACAGAATCAGTGGAAAAGTATGATTACAGTGTTTGAGTGCTGTATAGACAAAACTCTCTTTAGCAGGATATACTAGGTGGATATACAGTAGCTCACATCCACTGTGAGATTTAGATGGTAACTTTCTTTATGGTGTTTTGCAGCAGATTTTGGACAGTGTTTTTGAACGCAGAGTGCAACAGCATGTTCTTGAGCTCTTACTTCAATTGGTGCACAGAGAATTGCAGGAAGCACCATCTCTCCTGTCCTTTTACACATCTTTAGTGCCTGTTTTTAACGTGATCAGTAGTCTCTATTTGCAACATACAGATCCCAAACCTGCTCCAGTTTCTCATTATTTTCACCAGCTACTTTTACGCATTGTAAAGGACAAGCCTGGGATTGGGTATCACTCCAAAACAAACCTGAAATCTCAACAGGTTTGGGAATTCAGCAGCTCTACACAACCTATATTCTTTGTTCTGTTATTATTCTTTGCACACTGGATACCTGGCACGATGGGCAGAAAGCATGGTTATCTATGTAACACTAATAATACAGCAACAATAATTTCATACTGCACCTGTAATTGTCCTTCACAGTCCTGCAAACCAAACAAGATTTCTCCACCTCAGAGACTTCATGTACTAGACAGGACAATCTGGTTGTAGACCAGAGTTAATTATCTCTCAATCTCTTTTCCTTAATGTCTAATTCATAATATGAGTGCACAATTTCTATACCAAAAATCAGGCAAATCCAGAGTCTCAAACTCCACTGCAAAATTCTAAGTGCCTGTGCAAGTTATTTTCATTAAATATTCCCTCTCAAATAGAATTGCATATGATGATTACAAACCATTCTGGTCCAGGTTCCAGGAGAAAAGCACCTATCTGTGAAACTGGGAGCTGTGAACATGCAAGCAAAGTAGCTTATGTGTGGGAAAATGAAAACCACATCTGACACAAATACAACATAATTTTATCATCATCCTTCACAGCTCTCTCTTTCCTCCTGTTGCTCAGCCACATCCAGTGACACACCCATGCTCAGGATGCAGACTCTACAGTGTTTGGGGTAGATTTGTTTGCCTTCAATGAAGCTATACCAGGTGGTATGGTGGCACCTAAATAAGTAATTGTGCACAGAATGAAGATATTGTTTACAGACAGTGAGAACAGTTTTTTGCTCTAATTCATTCCATAGCAGGACATGAGAACAGTCCATGGGCTCCCAGTGCTCTGAGAGGGCACCACAGTGGAGGAATTCAGATTCAGATGTTTTATTTTTCTCCATCATTAGCATCATAGCCTGCTGACCCAGCCCAGTCTCATTTTATGTCTGCAGCCTGACAAGATCACAGCTTGGGATGACATGGCTGTAAGGAAAGCTGTGTTGCTTGTCAAGCATAGTTTCTTTTAAACCACCAGCCTGAGAAATGTTTGCTGGTGAACATGTTTACACAGCTCTTCCCCTTTCAACATAAAAGCTATTGCAATGGTACAAAAAAACAGTGGTAAAAGAGAGGTCCCCACGAAGTGGTGGCCATTGTAATAAGAGTGTTTTGCAGCTACAGAGCCTTTCATCTAAGGATTTCAAATTCCTCGCAAAGATTGATTAATTAAGGCTCACGGTGAGAGTTCTGTGAATCATCAAACCACAAGCATTTCACACCTCACTGACTTGCAACTCAGAGAAGCTCCTGATGAACATGAGCTGAGTTCCATGAGACTTGAGGGAACCTAGATCAACTCCAGTGGGTTGGCGCTGAAGTTATTTTTCAGAAGTGTAAATTTAAAGGGAAGCCAGGTGAGCAATCCAGAGCGCTTCGTTAAGAAGCACAGTGAGGGAACCTTGGGAAAAGCCTCCTCCTAGATACTGAAACTGCTGCAGCCTGGAAGCTGGGAAGGTGCTAGCAAAATCAGTAGCGATCTCCCACAGGCAATGGAGAAGAAACCTTTAATTCTACTTAAAAAGCTTGGTCTCATTTAGCTGGTACTTATTTACATCAATGCAAAGTTGAATGTCACCTCCCCTTCTTTTTGCAGCACTTGTGGCCGTTGTCCTTGACCCAAAGCAATGTCAGACCAAGGAGGACATTAGCAATGGGCCAGTCTCTCTCCTGCTTTTTGGATGACTTGCACAGCACCTCAGGCCTCCTAGTAGCTCTCCCATCAGCTCATTCCTTCCCACTGGCACCATTGCATCACCTCTCTGGCTGAGCACCTCTCTGGAAGCTGTTCATTTCATTCTCAAGAACATTTACAGGACTATAACTGCAGACATTTTAAATCCTGATTAGTATTTTCTCTGTCTTAAGTGGTGTTATAAAATATTCCCTGATCATGCACAGCTTATAAAGAATGTTTTATACACAAGAATGTAGGCGCCTATTTTTTAGTTAAAAGTAATGATTTGGTTAGTCATATTTTACAGTTGCTAATTACTCTACAAATGCCATAACCTGTCTGAATTGTAACTGCTCAGTAAAAGGTTTTGTTTTGTTTAAGAGATGCTAAGTAATGCAGTGTAATACTACATGTGTCAGGCCAATACATTATAAAATTTAAATTATATATATATATATAAACTTATATACATATTTCTTTCTTTCTGTTATTCTTGGCTGAGGAGATTGAAAGTAAACCATTTCTTGATTATCTCCGAACTCTGAGCTTTCTCTCTTGTTTATCTGGATGCAAATTGAGCGTAACTGTGGAAATTGTGGTGTGAGAAGACCATTGGGCCTGTTGCTGATTTTAATGACAATACAGTGACCTGTTGGAATACCAAAAGAATGGTAACTACATGAAATCTGTGTGACTCTTTCGATTAAGATCTTTCCTGGCATATATCTGACACAGTCACATTGCATACACACACTGCAAATATGTATGGCTCCACATTATTCCACTGCAGAGCTGCAGAGAAATGCAAACCCTTATCTTTTCAGCCATTGCTTCACCTTCTTTTCATTTGCAAATGGTTGGTGTTGGTAGCACAGATCGGGTCACAGCTTGGGCTCTCTGACTTCTGTATCAGCAGCTCTGTCCCAGATGAACTCAGCCTACCTGGCCTTGAGGTAACTTTGTTAAGCTCAGGAGCAAGGTCTTATCCCTCCATCCTCAGACCCTTCTCCATCAGCAGCCCAGATCAAGTTCAGGAGACGGCCACAGCCAGCTGGCTGAATCTGCCCCTGGGATTCTTCCCCATTCTCTTCTGGCTTCTTTAGCCTTACTTTCAGTGTCCCCTTTGGAGAATCCTTCAGATCTTCTTCCCCAGACCTTCTCTTGGTTTTCCTCTCCCACAGGCAACCCCAGCAAGAAAACAAGAATTGTAGATGCTTTCTCAGCAGTTCAGCAGCTGAACAGAGGAATTAGGATCAGGTACCATGAGTGAATAGGAGCAATGTGTCCTCATGGACAGACAACTGCACTAAGGGGTCAGTGTTTCACCCCTATCCACCACTGCTCTCGCTGGCCAACTTCAGGCAAATCACCTCACCCTCCAGTGGTCCAACTTCCCCCCATTAAAACAGTAACTGCATCAGCTCCTTGTATAATTTACTAAAAATTATGATGAAAAGCTCTAGATATTATTAATTATAGAAGGAACCTAAGAGGTAGGGAACTTTTACTTTCATGAAAAGCTTTAGCAAGTAATTCATTACCGACACAGCTCTGAGCTCACCTATATTATTCCAGAATCCAGAAAAAAACCCTTGTTTTTAAATCATTTTCATTCAGGAGAGATGAGCAAGCAGAGATAATAATGAAATATACCAAAGTCATAAATTATTCTGTGAGTTTCATGTAAGCTGTTTTCAAGACATTAAGAAGTACAAAAGAAATAGTGTAAGAAAAGAAAGTTGTAGTAACAGTACAAAGAAGAAAAAACTACCAAACACACCAGTTCAACACTCTAAATACATCCCCCTTTTTTGTTATGTATTTCCTTTACTTGAAGGCAGTCCAGAATATATGGCAGTAGCCCAAGTCACACAAAGCTTGTGGATATCCTGAATGAAGGCTTTTTGAAATCACATGAAGGACTCAGAGAGGAAGTATCCACTCTCTCTAGAAGAGTAGAGAAAATTCAAACTTTTTTCATATAGGACCAGAAGCCCAAATTAGCATTCATACTAAAACCTATCATCAATGACTTCAGAGTGATGTGAAGTTGTTCTTTTCCTGGTAGAATGCAGACCACAGTTAAGTTTCATGCTGTCAGACTACTTTAAGAAAAGGCATTGGGCGATTTTAGGGGAGGAAGGAAGAGTTCAGACTTTTGACAAAGCTGTAGTGGCTTCTGTTCCAGCTGGGTGGATCTGTACTGTCTTGTCAGGATTTCCAAGCCTCTTCTCCTGGGAGGGAATTTTGATTTAAAAACAGAATGAAAGATGCCTGCACTGCTTGTCTAGAAGAGCCAGTCAAACATCAAAGAGCAAAATATCCAATTTTCGCCAACATGGCCACAGACAGTGACCACCACCATAACCAGGGCTGACTCAGACACACAGGGTGGGCAGAACTGCCTTTATGTGAAGAAGAAAGGTCCCAAAATCACCCTGCCAGTGCTGCAGAGTCAGTCAGCCTGGACATGTGCACCGTGAAATGCAATGCCACACCTCTGTCCTGTACACCAGATTTGCCTGCTCTCAGTAGCTGAGCCCATTGTCCCTGATTCCAGGAGAGCCCATTGTCCCTGACTGCAGGAGAGCCCATTGTCACTGACTGCAGGAGAGCCCATTGTCACTGATTCCAGGAGAGCCCACTGTCACTGACTGCAGGAGAGCCCATTGTCCCTGACTCCAGGAGAGCCCATTGTCACTGATGCCAGGAGAGCCCATTGTCCCTGATTCCAGGAGAGCCCATTGTCCCTGACTGCAGGAGAGCCCATTGTCACTGATTATAGGAGAGCCCATTGTCCCTGACTCCAGGAGAGCCCATTGTCACTGATTCCAGGAGAGCCCATTGTCACTGACTCCAGGAGAGCCCATTGTCACTGATTCCAGGAGAGCCCATTGTCCCTGACTCCAGGAGAGCCCATTGTCACTGATGCCAGGAGAGCCCACTGTCACTGATTATAGGAGAGCCCATTGTCCCTGACTGCAGGAGAGCCCATTGTCACTGATGCCAGGAGAGCCCATTGTCACTGACTGCAGGAGAGCCCATTGTCACTGATTATAGGAGAGCCCATTGTCACTGACGCCAGGAAAGCCCATTGTTACTGACGCCAGGAGAGCCCATTTCAGCCCCTCATGCTCAGTTCCATCTGGTTTCTGCATTTGGGATCCCTCACTAAAGGCTGGTGGTGAAGAAAGGTGGATGAGCTCTTACAGAACAAGTGCCTCTGTCGTGTGGAAAGACACCCCCCTGCTTTTAGCAGACACATCAGATTCTTTGCTGGTTCAGCACTTATGGATCTCATGGAGTTATGCCAGGGGCTGGTTTGCTATTGCCCAATTTCATCAAATTCTGCTTTGTGGGGAGGAATGTTGTCCACGCTGCTGCGAACTACTTGAGTCTTCAGCGTCTGTGGGAGATTATTTCAAAAGTTGTTCTCTTTTTAAGATGTCCAGCTGTAACAAAATATGGCTAGTGTCTGTGGTGGATGGAAAACCTGTAACACAAAAGCATTTTCTCCTCCCCACCTTCTTTCCCAAATTTCAATGAAAAGCAGAAATCAAATTTCTTTTGTTTATAATTTTCTCCTTTGTTCTGTTTTTTGTTTGCATACAGTGACACAGTTCCTATTGCTTTTAACAGAAATTTTATCTCCAAACAAACTGGAGGAAAAGGTCCAACATTTTGTCTGTTAAGAGAGCAGGCCGTTCTGGGAACCATAAACTCCCAAAAGCAGCCCTGCCCAGTAAAGTCAGTAATTTTCCAAGGAAGTTGCAAGTAATCTTTGTCCCATGAATGCAGACAATTTTTGAATTCCAGCTATCATTCACTTATCCCCAGAAGACACCAGAAAATTTGGCATTTAGTTGGAATTATATCTTGACATTATTCAGAGGCTTTAAAACATCAGAATTGATTTTGACAAAAGCTCCTCTCCAGTTTAGGTAGCAGGTCCCTCAAAATTGTCAAGGAGCAGTTGCACTTGAATCCTCTGCAGCGCTGTCAGCAATATCAGCAAACATTGAGGAAACAGGAATATTTTGCATTATTAAGGCAGAAGACAAAGGGATTGTTGATCATAGAAAGAAAATCATGCATATATAAATTATTACTTTGTCTATATTTCCTCTCAGGCAATAGCTGATGCAGAGACAATCAGATATTTGCAAGATACAAGGCAGATATTCAATTTAATTAAAATAGATATTCCCCAAAATATATCAAAAGCCAAGCAAGGTTCCCATACAGACAGATAACTGTATTCCTTTGTTACTAAGGTCCTTTGATTTAGGGTCTCAGAAGAGGGAATTAACTTCTTATCATAGGATAATTTTTCTTTACTTACTGCTATCAACAATGGGACATAAACCAGGAAGTCTCTAAGGTGACAGAATTCAGAATTTTTGAAATTAGGTATTTTGGATGTTTGCTGAAAACAAACCTTATTTAAAATACTTGATGGACAGTGGTTGCTAAGATTGAAAGAAGGCTTTTCCAACATTTTCTGGATACTATTATCCCCAGGTTTCAGCCCTTGGAGCTGTCATGCAGACATGCTCCCAGCTGGTCCCGCCACATCCCAGGCTGGGAGCATTGCATTGAAGTTACTTATATAGGCAAGAAATTATTTATATAAATAAACAATAAGAAGTTATTTATATAAATAAATGACACCCTTTGCAGCTGTGACATGGACAGAAACATTGTGGCAGAGAGGAGCAAAAACTTTGTACCATTAAATACAGTCATGAATGAATATTTCATCAGCCTAGATGCATTTTCTTAAAGAGAAAAACGCAGAAAAAAAGAATTCTGCGGGGTCAAATCCATAGCTGGTGTGAGTCAAGATATTCCCTGGACTGCAAATGGAGTTTACACACAATTTACACCAGATGGGAGCCTGACTTTACAAAGCAGTGGCTGGGGGCTGAATGATATTCTTGAAAGTTGCAAAGCCTTGGATTATGAAATCTCTCTCAATATATTTCCATTGCAACTCCTTCCAGTATAATTTGCTCACAGCAGTCTGAATGCAGAAGAAACATCTATTTCATTATCTCAAATAGTTTAAAAATGCTTTTTAAAAATTCCATTATTTGCACAGTGTAAGGACCCCAAATGCACCCTAACAACTGTTTGACCTGAATATATTAAAAATATTGTAATGTTTTGCTACATATCCCAAGGTAAAAAAAAATCAAAAAAATAAAAGAAAATCAGGGTTCGGCTTATTAGTTTTCTCTTTGCTGCTTCTTATAAAGGTTTATTTGACAGAGCATAAGATAGTGGTAAAATCCTAAGGTAAAGGTTAAACTATGTTTTATTATGTTTACAGGATTTAAAGGGTAAATCAGGAAGTGCTTATTTAACATCAAGTGAAAGTGGTGGATTAGTAACCAGACCGAGACTTAAAAGCATCCTTAATCCTTAAGATCTCTGAGGGTGAAAGGTCACTCTTTAACACCAGGTTGTGTAAAGAATGAAGCAGACAGAAGCTTCTGTTTCATCATTGCCCAGTTAATCCACTGAGGAAATGAGCAGCATTGGTTTTTTGCTAGGTAAACTCCTCCTAAAACCAAGGAAACAGAGGAAAGCCTGAACAGGAAATAATTAAAGAAGGTTTATTTCATGAATACAGTAGAGCAGCGCAGGAGATATTTTAAACTGTTTTAAAAATTACACTGCTGTGACCATTAATTGTCTGCCTTGATTACATTTTCATTGCTCCTTATTTTCATTATTCTTTTAATGATTAAATTATGGGTCAGTATTTTATGTGGAGAGAGAAGCAGAACAAGACAAACAATTTCAGAGGCACAATGGGTCACTTCCAATGGCCAGCAGTTTATATTTTGTATTTTTTGGTATCTTATGGATTAGAGAGCACAAATGGGGCTCATAAATATCCTATCTCTTCTAAACTTGTGAGTTCTGAAAAAACAATTAAATGCAGCTCTTTTATTGTGTTACCACAGTGATGTGTGTCAAAGAAATAGGTGCAGGGAAATATAGTTTGTAACATTTCTCATCTTTAATCTCTACTAAGAGGTGGGTGGCAAGTGCTCACTAGTTATTTCTGCTGAGATTAAAATGGGGTTTGAAGTTCCCAGTAGCTGGAATGAAACATAACTCAAAGCTTTTCTCTACAAATGCAATATAAAATATAGTATGTTAGAGAAACTGTTTAGAGCCCACTAGTTAGTAAATATACCCACTTCTTGTATAGACAAGTCTTAACTTTTTTTTTTCTTTTTGAACAATCAATATGAAAAGACAAAGCTCTCACATATTTCAGCTACTAGGGAAAGAGTATTTTCAATACTAGCAGCCTTTCAATATTTATATTGAGCTTGCCTTTATTAAATCACTGGTGAAAAATAAGAGGATTCACCCAAGCTGTAGTTTCATCATATAAAACAGCACAGACATTTATCTTATAAAATTGCAGAAGTGTAGCTCCATGCAGACTGATGGAACTGAGCTGCATTTGGCATTAGGATCTCATTTTCTTGCCTAAGGTGTTTATGATGCATACGGTTGCTAATAGCTTATGCAGTTCATTTTTTACAGAATCTGTGGTTTAAGCATAGTGCTCAGTACTGCTGAAATATTACTTTTCTTTTTTAAAAATTGCAGAGTGTTTAATATGAATTATGAAGAGTGCTTAGTTGCACATATTTGAGACCTGCCTCATATTTTTCACGGTATTCATCCCTACCTTTGCAGTTCCATTTTATCAAAACATTTTTGTAATTAAGGAAAAAAAATTAAAAAAAAAATCACATTTTGGAAACTAAAATGAATTTTTGGGCTCTTTGGGGCTACTTTCCAACAGATACTCAGAATACTCAGAGTATACTCTTCTGCATACTCAGAACAACAGCACAGAACTGAAATAGCCATTCCATAATCAGAGGGATCTAATGTAGAAGAAATCACTCTTTAATACAAAAAAAGGATTTCTGAAAACATCACATATAATTTCTTCTATCTCCCTGGATATTTTTAGTTTGATTTCCTAAAGAAGTGATGTTTATGTGATTGAATCCCCTACCTGCCTTTACTGCTTCTTGTAGTTTTCAATCCAATGACCACTTCTCAATGTATTTGACAAATTCACAGTAATCCCAAACTTCCTAACCAAGTTCCTAGAAATTTGTTAGAGGATATTATTCAAAGAGGGCAGAGATACTTGAGTTACTCGACTCATGGAAAAACTGAATCAAGTGCTTTTGAGAGTTTATAGAGAGGAGAAACCTCTGAACTGCCTGATGTGTGGGGAAAAATTCAAACCAGAGCTGGCAGCCATAAATTCATATCCAAGCAGGGTTTGTTAGTTGTGGATCTCATAGAAGTGTCTGCTTTGTTTACTGAGGTACCACGACTCCCCAGCCCATCAGCACACAAACATTCAGCAGCAGCAGGGCACAGAGCTGCAAACCCAGCTGAAGCACCCTGACCACAGACATCAGGAAACACAAGCTGTTCCTGGTGAATGTTAGATTTCCAGGTGAGGGATGGCTGATGGCTTCAAAGATTCTGTTTCAAAGTGGTATTAGAAGCATTTAATCAAAAAAAAAGCAATTTTGGAAAACAGAAGGAATACTATTATTTTTTCTGAATAAAACAGATTGTGGAGATAAGCAAAATAATTTTAGAGCAGGTTGCTTGCTTTTTGTTTTTTTGGGTTTTTTTGTTTGTTTTTTTTTTTTTTTTTTCAAATTAGCATCATTTAGCATGTATGTGCTATCTGACATCCTGAAAAGGCTTTGCAAATGCTTATGATAAATTGTACTACTCCTGAGGGCTGAAGTCTGCAAACCACTGCTGTTGTAAGAGTTAGAAAAGGAGGAGAAAACTAAGGAAAAGGGCTTAAAGCCCCAACTTCCATGGCCTGAATTCTCACACAGATCACAGGGCAATAATGCCTCTCCATTACAGAGTTTAAATCACAAAACCAGCCTCTTGCCTGATCCTCCCTACTTCTTCACATTTACAATAAGAATGGGAAATTATTTTCACAAATGTTTGTTTAGTTTGTAATCAGTAAGCTTTGAGACAAAAAGTTTGGACCCCTTTGGCATTACTTGTCTTTGTTAAATGAAATAAAAAAATAAATTCAAGTGGCACAATGAATTATGTCAGAGCCCAGCAGACAAGGAAGCAAGTAATTCTGCAGAAACTCTGTGCTTTAACTAGCTGAGAATCAAGAAATTCCCAGCACTACGTCCATACTAGAACCAGGCATGTAAAATATTACTTGTCTTATGCTTATAGATATTTCAAAACAAATTGTGAGAAAAAATACTTTACAAACATTCCTCACAGGAACTTGGCTTTGGCTGTGTCTTTCTTGTTTTTCTTCAATTTACCCTAATACTAATCCAAGAATATCATGGCATTTGTTGGTAGTATGATATAGCAAAAAAAGACAACACCATGTTTCTCAAATATCAGACTTCCAGATTTGTTTAATAACAACGTGGATTTCAGAATCAATTAATGCTTACTATTGTTCCTGATTTATAAGTTCCAGAAGAAAACCAGTTTAAATTTGCAATAAAAATAATTGTATATAATTTTCTACTGACAAATAAGTTGTCATTCATAAGTAAGGGTTCAGAACACAATCAAAGCATATACTGGGAAATTATTCTGTTATTTTTATGTGATTTTTTGCACTGTTTATGCAATTCAAACAATGGGTCACCAATGTGTTTGATAAGTTATTGATCAACATGAATCAAGAAACCAATACACTGTTTTAATTATTTCAATTAGCAATGGAGAAAATTCCCAAAGACCACAACCAAAGATATTTCTGCATAGAAATCCAAAACTGTCCCTGTCCAAAACCAACAGTTCAGAAAGCAAATCAGTAGAACTTTGGGATCCTGAAAGACAACAAATATCTAAGAAAAATTAGAGATGAGATAAGTGTTATTCACTTTAGCAATACTTATATCAATATGTTGTCTGAGTTCTGCACTACCATTTACACAAGCAAGAGCTAATTTAGGGAATCAAGAATTGAAGGGATGAGAATATATTCCTCATACCAAATAAATTGTGAAAAAACATAAATGCAGTCCCCAGAAAAGATCTTGTCACACTTCAAAGAAACCCAAACAAAATTAAAAATAATTGGAAACCAAATACAAATGACCAGCATCTGGGTTATCTAACTAAGCAAGAAAAATGTGCTGCTCTCATCCTGTGTTTTTGAAGATGCAAAGTGAGAAACAAAACCACAGTATTACAACAGAATTAATTAAGTACTTTTTCCAAATCTAATGACGCTGTTCAAAGCAATGCACCCTGGAACAACGGATGCAGACATGCACCCACTGCTCCCAGTGGGACATTTTCAAGCACCCAAATTCTGGTCAGAGTGAGGGTCACCCCACAGTCATCCATGGAGCCCCCCCACTTCTGCCTCCAAACCCACATGGAGCCCTATAAAAATTTATGGAGCTCCATATGGGTGTACATGTCTGCCCAGGTAAATCACTGGCGAGCTTAGGTCTGTAATTATCATTATTAGGAGTGTCTAGTACATTTTGTATGCTAGCAAAATCCACCAAGTCTGCTGACAGCAAAGGCAGGGCTTTGCAGTGCCGTGTGTGGTTTGTCTGAAGGGCTCTTCAGAGTCTGCTCCCTCATTGCTGCCCCAGTCAACACTCCCCCTGAATCTGCCTCTGAAACTCAGGTATCACTGATATAGCACTAGTGGCAAATAATGAAAACTGATGTTTTTTCCATAATTGCTTCCAGTCAAATAGGACTAGAAGGATAAAAAATAATAATTTGCTAATACAGGAAAATAGAGGAAAAACCCACCCTGTTATTAATTTGAATAGAATTACTGGAAAAATAAATCTTTATGTCCCTTATTAAAAAAAAAAAATTTCCCTTGCTATTCAAAGTCTCTAATTTTGGTTGTCTTAATGTATTTCTCATGTAAGTCATAAAGTATGATTTTTATGTTTATTATGGTTTACACACAAAATTATATCCAAAAAGCTTTATAGGTACTAAAGTATGACATCCTTTACTCCACCACACCCTAATAGTGAGAACATTCATAAAGATTGATAGCTGGCATTTGTCTTCAAGTTGTCCAATGACTGCATGAGAATTAAAATAAAATTATCTTCTCACCAAAGGAGTTAGTTATCCCTGCAGGCCAGGGCTGAGGTGGAGTTATGATGAATCACGCACTGGGAGGATCTCTAGCTTTCAATGAAATTAGTAACTTCCTTGCAAATTAATTTAATTACACCTAACAAAAATCTCTGTTCATGAAACACGCATCTTTGGAGGTCTAAAAATAGCAGATGCACTATTCCTGTCATTAAAAATTTCTGTGCTTTTCTCTCTTTCCCACACATTCTTGCACACTGCCTTGGATGGAGGGAAGAGGAAACAGTTGTTCTAGAAGAGCTAAAACAGAAGTTTTTCCATGGCTGCAAAAGTGCAAGCTGGTTTCTCAGCATGTTTGAATTCATAGAGTGCCTTCAGCTTGAATAGAGCTACACTGAGTCATCCTGATGTGGGGCCTGACCAAAAGTCTAGGCTTCTCCTAATAAAAAGAGTGAATTAGAAATTTTGAAACCATTTGGCTCCAAGCAATGTTTCTTACAGGTACAATTTATGAGAACAATAACTAGTACTGGAAATTTTAATTCAAAAATTCATTAGCAGTAATCATGGTCTTCTTTTTCCACAGACACCATAAAAGCCAAGTCTGCTTGAATGAAAAAAAAAAAAAAAAATCTTCCCCATTTCTGAGCCCTGCATCTGCAGCAAGCCTTAGCATTATCTGCAGAAGAGGTCTTTGAGATAAAAAACGTCAATGGCTGCTTCTGGGTTAATACGAATATTGGACACCTCCAGTATTTCCCTTTGTTCAAATCCTCCAAGACCACAGATTTTGCCCTATTTCATTGCATCCAGGTCACAGCTCCTTTGGCAGTGCCAGCAGGTCCTTTCTTGTCTGACACCTCTCTCTTGGGGGTAGGGAGGATGTTCCCTCGCTTCTACCAGTTATGTTGCAACCTTCATTAGCCATGGAAATGTCTGAATGGGGACATTCTCTGAGGCTTGTTTGTCACGGGCAGGTTTGCTCTGAACTTCAGCCAAGCCTCACCTGGCCAGCACTTTTCATTATACCAAACACAGTGTTATGGCAAAGGACTAAGTTCAGTGCCAAAAAAAACACCCCATATGAAGAGATAGTTAATTTATCTCCCCACATCCAATTCAGGTTAAAAAACTTGATGAATGCTGGTGGCTATTTGTTTCTGGACAGACAAACTTGATGGATAAACAACAGACATATATGCAAGAATACCTACATTTTTGAGAATATTGTGCTTATAAAAATACAAATTTTCTGAAAAAAGGTACTGCTCCTGTGCTGTAATGCACCTATTATTATCTGCAAAGAATTCAGAAGTCCCTGCTCTAAAAAGTATGGCTTATCTATAATTTAAACTGGAGAAGACTTTCCTTTAGGCAACACAGACTTTGTGACACATGAATGAGCAGCTCTGGCTGTGTCTAATAGTTCACCACCAGTACCAGAGCCTTTGCAGCATTTCCACCTCCCTTAAATTAGGGAAGGTTTTCATTTACAATACTCAGAGGAAAACAATATTATTTTTGCAAAGGTAGCCTGGCAGTTTTGTGCTAATCACTGGCAGATAAGCTCTGCTTCCCTTCTTCCCTAGATGGGACGCCACTACCTGCAGAGACAAGGAAGGAGAGGAACAGTGCTCAGCATGGAGTCACTCTGCAAGCACAGGGCTGAATCACAAGATACAGCTGCAAAACCTCAGGAAATCCTTGTCTTGTTCCAGGGCCAACCTCACCTCAGAAGTAAAACATACCCCTCACTTTTTTTTTACAGAGCACCCAAGACACAAAGCACTGGCAGCACTCAGAGGTGGCACCGAGGTAATTTAACAACGTCATCAAACCATGAGTTAGAGTTTGATTTATAATGGTGACTAACCCAATAAAATGGTAAAGCAAGTCAATACGCAGGCTCAGAGGCTTCTCCAACTTTTTTACCCCCTAGTACTTTGATGATGCAGTCATCATAAAGCATTCCAGACATGTCATGCTTGGTGGAAACTATGGAACAACAAAGCCTCACGTGTATCCTTGCAGAGAACAGGTCATTGTTCATTACAGCTGCATAAACCTATTCACAAGATCAGCTTTTTTGTGGTAACAATGAAAGGAGAGGAGTAAAACCCCCAACCTCTTGATCACAGCATGTGATTAGTTCTTAGTAAGAAGGATATTTTTACGTGGAAGTGGTAAATTTTCAGGTGAAACAAAAAATAATCCCAAATCCCAAGAGTTCAAATCCCTGTAAATTGACATTGCTATGCTGATTTACGCCCATTGAGAGTTGTCCCTTCGTAATTTGTTCCAGGTTGGAATTTTACTATGGAGAAATATGCACATTCTTGTAAAGTCAAGGAAAAATACACCCAACTAAAAGGGTAGTTTCCATGTAGTTCTATTTTTGATCACTTTAGATATTTTAGGCTATGTCATACAATCATCCTATTTATGGGATCAAAAAGAAGCAACCCAGATATGGGAATAAAGTTAGTAAAGTCATTGGTCCAGACAGGACTCGGGCTGCTAAGTACATGATGATTGATATTGGACACATTTCTTTCTTGGCAGGGAGTTTTGGCTTTCAGCTTCACTGTGCTGACATCAAGCACATTAAAAGTGAACCCAAATATCTGCTGAAATTCATGGAGATGTTGAAACACTTTCAACTCTGAAGCCAAGGATGTGTCAGCTAAGAAATCTGAAGTCTACCTTAGACTTTTTCATTCAAATTTGGGGACGAAATGCTCAGCAAACTTGTCAAGTCTAAGCAAGCTCTTTTACAACCCACTTCTCTATTTTCTTGTGGCAGTAGTCCACAAGAAACAATCTTCATAAAAGCAGTACAAAGGTCAACTGTTGCCTGTGTTTGACAGCCCTGGATGCAGTCCCAATGCACAAAAGTGGGTTCAGAACCCTAATCTATATTTCACTTTCCATATCAGGCAAAGAAGACAAGTTTTAGGCTCATCTTTTGCTGAGGCAGGTGATTTCCAGAGAGAATCCTCTCGCTCAAGAAATGTATTACACAACAGAAGCGTACTTATTATCTTTAGACAATCTCTCCTCTCTTTCAGGGCTCTGTAACTGCCTATTCTCACTTCTTTTCATGTATTTCCTGCTTTCCCATCCCCTCCTAGTGCAGCTGGATTCAGATTCTGATCAGGCACCCTTAATGGGCCACTGCCCCATGAGCTGTATCAGAATTCCCCACAGAGAAATCTGGGGAATCCCTAAAAGGCTTCAGATCAAAAAAACACAAGTCATGATGTGTTTGTGCCGCTTAACCAAAAACTGCATTCAGGTTGTAACTGGTTGCTCAGTTTGGCATCTGTGGTAATACAGATTGCTCAGTTTAATTATTTTTCTCTTTGGTGTGCAGGTTGCATGCGGGAGTGCTGCTGTCTTCCATTACTTCAAAGGCTGTCAGGATTTCAATAATTTTTAAAATGAACCCACACGGGTTTTTAAGGCACTATTTTTCAAAGACCCAACAAAGTAATTCCACCTTAGTGGACAGTTTCCTATGTGCTGGAAATGTGATAAAGCCAAGTGCTTTTCCCAGAAAATGTCTCTCTGGAGTGGCCTAGCATTAGTATGGTTTTCGTGTAGGCACTCTGTGTTTTTACTATTGGTTTTTCTTAACATAATTAATCAGTTATACATTGGCTTCACCTGAGTGTCCTGCATTTTAATGTTACAATGAATAGTTTGTTCAATAATTTGTTGTTTTTCTTTTTGACCACACCATGGCTTATATTTTAAATAGTTATTAAAACAGGTTGAAAAAACAGTTACAGAACAAGTTTGAATTGAATCCGATGAGCATGCTGATTCAATTACATTTTCAGATTAAAAAAAATATTTTGGAGGAAGACCACAGTAACAATTCTTTTTCCCTCTGTATGGATGGGATTTCAGACATTCTTTCAAAGCTGACAGTCAGACACAGACACTAAAAGGGCACTGCAGCCAGGTCTGTGGTAAATCCTCTGGATATCCATTGAGCTACCCCAGTGATGAGAGCCAGGCCTGCAGCAAGAGCTCGCCACTGTGCTCTCACCCCTTGTTTCCTGGGGTGCTTCAGGTTGCACTGAGCCCCCAGTTCCAAGCTGACAGGCCCATGCAGGAGTGTCTCCTCTGGAAACACAGTTCCAGATACCATTTCTGTTTTAGATGCGTAAATATAATTTCAAAAATAATACTTGCTTTCAACTATTTAAACATCTCACTGTTGGTATTTCCATTAGGATTTGAAATGAGAGTAAGGATTATTGAAGCAATTGTAGTTTTGGGGGAGGTCTATCAGAGAGGAAATAAAATTGCTTATATGAAGAAAATGAACAAATAATTCTTGAGAATACAGTATGATTTAAAGGCATTTTGTGTTAACCTTTCACTCAAAATATGCTGTAAAAAGAGCACAAATAGCCTAAGCACCCTAAGGAGGGATGCTAACCCTCATTTAGAAGGTATTCAAACAGCGAAGTAAAATTATTTGAAAAAGCAATTTAAAGAATCTCATCCATCTTACTGATAAGAGACAATATCCATGTAGTACATATACAAGATAAGAGACAATTTTGTTTATGCTCTAAGACAGGAGAAATCTGAAAACGAGTATTTTCTGTAGCAAAAACTTGAGAATAACATTATTGTTCATACACATTTTTTCTTTTTATTTAAAATCAGCAAAAAGCTTTATTGCTTTTCTGAAGACCAGCCAATTTATACCAGGAAAGACACAGATATTGACCTTATTGTCAGAAAATGGGCAGAATCAAGCATGTTTCAACTGAGTAACTAATGGAAATGTTTCCAGGCACATAAAGAATACAGCACGTGTGAATTAAGATGTGTCCTAAGAACAATGGAAATAGGCACTGAAAGATAAGACATTGTTTAATGGGTTGTGTAATCTGATAGCTGACATCATGTGATCCAGAAGCTGGATTTTGCAAGGTTAAGATATCAATATAAGAAAGTGGAGTGAAATGAATATTATAAATAGTCTCTAATGATGATGCCTACAATGAATAGCTAAAGGTAACTTTCAAGGAAGGAGCTCTCAGGAGTTCAGCTTTAATGCTGGATGTGAGCTTAACCCCCAGGGAAACCTTTTACAGCATTTTTGAGTTGTAGATCTGCACTGTGTGTGGAAAAAGACAGAAAGAACAGAGAGCTGGAAACTCAGAAATCCATTTTGCCAAAGGAAAGAGTTTTCCCAAAGCAAACCAGAATCTCTGAAGATTTATCTGGTAGGATAAGCAGGCACAGTTAGGTCTTACCTGAACCAACAGGCTACCAATTACTTTGTAGTGGGAATGAGAATGCTATAAATACCTTTTGAACTAAATACTCCTTTTGTGACCTTAGAAATTCTTGCAGAAGAGTTTAGTTCCAAATTACCAGTATTTCCCAGCAAAAGACACCTGACCCCCAGCTCAACCATTTGACCTAAAAGTGTTAACAACAGAAGATCCCTGTCTCAGTCTCAGGCCTTGGTCAAGTCAGACTCGGATAGGAGAGGATGATTTCCTAGATATTGGAACATTTCTGAATGAAATTTTCTATGTGAAATTAAGTGTACCAGCATAATTAGGCATTATTTCAACAACAACAAAGATTGTTATGTCTACAACTTGCCATTCAATTTCTTTTTCGTATATTTCTTCCTAGTTTCTCTAACAGTATTCATGGGGAAGAGAAGCAGCAGAAGAATCAGAATAGCAAGACACAATAAAGAAAAAAAGAAATTAAATTAGGAAAAAACCTTTCATCTTCCCAGCCACTTATCTCCCTGAGATCCTGAAAAACTGATGACTTCAGGGCAGAAGAGCCACAAAACAGCATAAACTGAAACAAAGTCACTGGCATTAAATATATATATATATTAGGATTTACAGGGGTAGGAAATATCTTGTCTTTGTTCTCTGGTTTCTGCTGAACCATTTCACATTTCCCTCCTGTTCTCCTTCCTGCCATTCCCAGAGGACAACCCTGGACCAGATGTGGAAGACGCAAGTCACAAACATGACCATAAATACTTCACCATGCAAATGCAATTTCTTCTGTCACATATAACAAAATGCTGTACATGTCAGGCTGCTTATTCACACTCCAGCTTGCAACTAATCAGCACTAATCAGAGCAATCATATTCACACTTCACTGAGCTTTCCCAGATTTATGCAGCAGAGGACTTGGATTTCATCACTGGGGAAAGGAGCAGCTCTGCGTCTCTCAGGAGCAAGAGAGTCTAAGGAAAACTTCAAAACAAGACCAAATTGATTCCTGATGCCATCTTTTCCTCTAAAACCAGTGAAGGATCCAGAAAATAAGGAAGCACCACTCTTCATCACTTTCACGTGATGAGTGGAGCAACAACAGAACATTACTTGAAGTTACCATATACTCTATGTAAAAATTATTTGGTTTTGATAAATCTCTTGTAAGACTTTGATCTCCAGGTCTCATGAGTCATATTACAGAGGAATTTACTGTACTTAATTTAGAAATCATTTGAAAAGGTCCATGACATTCATTTCTCTCTGTACCCCTATGAAGGGAGATCTCTAAATGAAAGAAACTAAACCTAGCAAGGGATTTATGATCTAAATGCATAAGATTATTTGTTTAACAATGAAAAAAGGAATTGATGTAAAAAGAAACCATTTAAATTTCTTTGCTTTAAGCAGCCATCAAGTAGAAAAGATACATAATTAGAGTTTTTAAAGGTTTTGAGTGGAACATTGATAAAGAAAATTGTCGGAAATGATGAATGGCCCAGAGGCTTGGACACTTCTGTAACTTTCACATATGGTTTACTCTGCTTTAGAAATAAACTGACAGACTCAATATGAGATCAACCACTCTCACCTGTATTAGAATTAATTATTCATCTCATCTGCCTGTAAGAACTGAAAATGTGGGCATTTCATCTAAATACCCTTTGTAGGTAACAAAATAAAACAAAACAGAAGAAAGTGTTGAAATACAACTGATAACCACTTCTGAGGGAGCTGAGTTAAAACACCTGAATCAGACAAGGGGTGGAAAAAATGCCCTCTCCTAGATTATTTGTTTCTAAGGCATGAACAGAAATGCTAAAAGAACATTTGCCTTCGACTTCAGTCTTCCTTTAGAAAAAATTTATAAACAGAATTTAATCTTTTCTTGGTCACTTTATTCAATAAAATCACATATTTTTGCTGGGGAAAGGGGACCACACTGGAAATCATTCATCTTTCTTTGAAATATAGGCAAAAAAATCTACATAGTCTAGAAATGAGAATCATTCTGGTGCCTAACTAAAAGTATTCCAGACCTGCATATGGATTAGTATCTTGCAACTATAATTTATTTAGATATGTTAGCTTACACCATCTTCCCCATATTCCTTGGTTGATTGTTACATCTTTATTGAGCCATGATAATAATAAATTGCAAATCTTCCTTCAGAAAGTTCCGGATATATTACTCAATGTGCAGACTTGTTATTGCACTTATGGAAATCTCCATGAGAAGTATTAACAGGGATCTCAGCTGTACTTAAGTAGAGGCAAATCTATCAAACATTTACCCCCACGAGCACAAGTTCTGACATCAGAATTGTTTAACACCACCACTGACCATTTACATTCTTCTACAAGTTGCTACAAAGGACCATGATATAGCAAGTTTTTCATTTTGAGGAGGTGAATTTGATATTTCTGCTTCAAGGTGAGAGGAAAAATCCAAAACAAAGAGAACCAGAATAAATGTCAAGTTTCAAAAGTAAATGATATCACATGCACATAGGCCTTTTCAGTTAAGCAGAGTTTCCTATTATACCATTCACTCTTACTAGGGATCAAATACCAAAGTGAAAACAGCCATCCAATACTAAAAATGGAACATTTCTGTAGCAAAAGATTTGTCTAGCAAAAGGCTCACTTTCAGTATTCCTTTTTTTAATTTCAATCCCAAAGCCACTGACGAATTTAACCTTCAGCAAATTAGCAACTTCCAATGGGAAAACAGCCTGTCTGGAACACAGATCCTTTTCAGAGCTGACCAAACTGATCATCATTGCCATGGACACAAGCTACTGATTTCCTAAGGAAAGCTGTCAGTGACTTAATGCTGAGGATTTAGAGGAGTGGGGCACCATGAGACCTGATAAGAACAGGACTCATCTCTTCCATACACTCTCAAGCCCCAGGAGGAGCTGGGAGCAGACAGTCCCAGGTGAAAGCAAAAGAAATCAGGTGAATAACTTCAAGGTTGCCAGGAGACTACACAGATACACAGGCCATTTGGTAGTTCATTAACAAATGGAGATTAATTAGGAAAAGGAGAGGTGTCTTCCACATTGAAGACACTGGTGCTGACCCAAACCCAAGGGAGCATTTGTTCTTCAATAGAGACATAATCCAGATCATCCTAAAAACATTTCGTGTAGCCCACAGCCCTTGCACAAGTCCTGTCAGCTTATGTCCCCAAAACAGAGAGGATCACCTGTGCTGTCATTAGTAGCATCTCCTGCATCATCCCCCCTCTGATCAGAGCTCTCATCAGGGCTGCTGAATCCCTTTGATGCTCATTGAGGCAAGGGGCCACAGCAGTGGTAGCAGCCATGGACCATGGGAGAGGAAAGCAGCATTATTACCTCCCAAAGAAATCCTCACCTCTTACAGGAGTCAGTATAGTGCTGGTCCCATCCACCCACTGGTCAGAGGGATGGGTGCCTTACTGTTCTCAAACTGGTCACATAATTATGTTCTGAAGTTTTGTGAGTAAAGCCCCTGGCAGAGACTCAGCCTCCCTGGAATTAAGCACTAATAAAGCATCATCTGCTCTCACACCTCCACAGAGCAGAAGTGGCTCCAGCTCCCCTTATATCGACTAACCCTGCTAATGACCCCCTGCTAATGATCTTTGCCAATGACCCTTGGAGATACAAGCTAATGATATCTCCCCAAGAGCTGTAATTGAATTGCACCTTCTGCTCATTAGAGGCCAAAGTCCACTGACTTTACTGCCCTTAGGTGGAGCCTCAGTCTCTCCTCCCTCCCCGGTGTTATCAGGACAACTTGTGAAAAAAAGCACTTTACACAAGGAGGGGGCAGAAGTGGCAGCTACAGGGTAAACAGAGATTTACCTTTTTCCACCTGTGGTGCTTTCAAGAGGTTTATTCCCTTATGAGGAAGTGATGATTCAGTAACCAGGGCAGGACAGGCCCCAGCTGGGTATGTGCTCCATCACAAACATCTTGAGGAGCAATCTGAGATACCCCTCTTTTCATCAACTTCCATTCTCCAGCTGAGGATTACATATTTTGAAAAATTGGGTTACTTTCTGAGCAGGGGATGCAATCAGTAATGAATTTCTGAGCCAAAATATATAAAGAAATAAACTGGATGTATAAGATGCATCCATACAATAGATAAGTTTTGGTGGAGCAGATATTTGTTAGTATTTCATATGCTAAAAAAAACCCTTACAAGCTACAATGGCTGAGGTTTTTAATCATCAGGAAGAGATTGACAGTGAGAAAATTTGGGGAAGAGCCAATATATCGCAATCAAATAGTAAAACTATGAAAAGGCTCATCTAGAATGCCACAATAAAGAGTGTTTATTCCCAATCCAGGTGACTTTCAGCATACCTCTTGATAAATATCCTGATTTTTTGGCTCTGTGTTTTTTTATCCTGTGCCTGTGGGTGTTGTTGGAGCAGGGCAAGGTGCCTGGGAGGATGTTACCTCTGGAGCCATCACAGTTAAAGCTAGCTGAGTCCATTAGGCAGAGCCCTGAGCTGCTGCTGCCTGCCCTGTGATCATCACAGTGCCCTAAAGCCTGTGGCAACCTGCTAACATCTGGAGATCTTGGCCACCACCACTCCCTGTGCCTGCTTTTAGCAGCAGCATCCAGGGGTTTGTGAGAACGAGGGGACGCCTCTGCCTGGGAGCAGGAGTCACTTAAAACAACTGTTAAACCTGAAGTAACAAGAGAGAAAGTTTGATCCCCCTGCACAGGGAACCCCCAATGGTGCTTTGCTAATGATCAGGTGTGTGAGGAAGGGTCTTACTCCCACCTGCTATTTAGTGGAATGAAATAGCATCTAAACCACTCAGAAACAGAGGGTATTTTTGCACACATTCTCTTTAGTCCAAGTTCTCTCATTTTCACTCAATTCTCAGTTCACTTTTCTGATACTGATAACTCAGATGACCAGGACTTTTCCATACTTTAGCTGTATAAATGAGAAAATGGGAACACAGGAGGTTCTACTCTCCAAAGACAGACATGGCTGGCCAACCACATCTAGAGGATATTAATAGAGAGAGAGGAACAATGTTTATTTCAAAATGTATAAGGAGACTGGGGCAGGGAGGAGGGAAAGAAACCCAGAAAGCACAGAAAACAGATATTTATTGTGCTTCCCTATCATAAACATTCCAGCAGCTCTGCCCTGGGATCCTAGCACCATTATACAGCTAATATTGCTTGATTACCCATGCACCACCACAGCTTCAGCCTCCCAAGAACTGAAATCGAGTTTTCTATTCTTAGCTCGTGGTAATTTAAGCTCATTATGGAGGTGCTTGTATTCCATGAGCACAAGAGATAAAGGAAGCAATATAACTTTAATGAGCAGCTGAAATAGCAACCACAGCAGGCTCAGTAGGCAAAAAAACCCAATCTTTTCTCTGATGTTGTCTTGATTTCTGTCCCACAGGTCTCAGCAGTTAGTGCTCTATGTATGTTTTATGAAGATATTCACACACACATATGCTTAATGGAAACAAATATGACATTCTATTTAATAACAGTAGGTACATACCAGCCTGAAAGGTAGAAGCACTCAAATCACGGAAAAAGGAAGAAAGGAAAAGTGTTAACCTAGATTCAGTACTACTACTACTACTACTACTACTACTACTACTACTACTACTACTACTAATAATAATAATAATAATAATAACTTAAGTTAGATAACCATAGATGTTTCCTTCTTATATAAGTAAATGTCTTTAGTGTCTAATGATTCTCACTTAGACTGAGGGAAATGGATGGATGCAGATGTAACTGTCAGCAGCAGTAAGTGGAGGAACAAAGCATTCTGGGTTCTCTTTGATAAATGTTTGTGCACCCCAGATTATTGATTGGGTGCTGCTTTTCTTTTGGTGCTATTTGTTAAGACTCTCATCAAATCCTGTGGTGAAATCCTGCAGCTCCCTTGCAGGCAGCAGTTGTGTCTGCAGAGTGAAGAGTTCAGAGAGAACCTGAGGTGGGCAGACACCCCAGGTTTGGAGTTTGGATCTATGGAAACCATCATCTTGCAGCAAGGATGGCAACTAAAGAACCACTTCACAAAAATATCCCATTGGTAAGTATCTATCTGTCCTCCTCACTCTGTGCTTGCCATGCTGTTCAAAAAGACATTTACAGCCAGAAGTGAGAGACAAGACCTGCAGGCAGCTGTGGAAGAGACTTGCCTTCTTCTCTGCATTAAAATTTGTCCTTCTAACTATTTGGAGTTCCTCTCTCATAAAATAATCACACAAGAATGTTCAGAAGCTAGCATAACTGGTATAACAGAATCTGGTATACTTTAAAATCAATTTGGAAATTAAATTTGGTCCAGTAGTTTCAAAACAGAGCCATTCTTCATTAACTTATTTTTCTCTAACAAAATAATTTTTCTGTGTTTTTCACATGGTTTTCAATTTTCTTTTGGCACACACTCATCATTCCTTCCAATGAGGAAAGCACAGAGGAAGGAAGAGTGAGGACAGAAAACATCTGCTTAGAATAAAGGAGAAAAAAAGCGCCCAACACTTTGACTATTAAGACTTCATGTTTTCAAAGTAAAGGGAATAAAAGCTATGTGTGAAAATCTTCTGACATTGGTACATTCATAAAATGTTTGATCATAGTTATTGCCATAACCTTCTCACAATAACTACCTGTACAATACCTCTGAAAATCCCTGTGCTGAGTCAAGGTGAAATTCATCTCAGGGGCCACTTTCCCCTTGTGTTTGTAAGGAGGACTCCTACATGATTGTATATGGACACTTGACTTCTGTAGCACCTGATAATTACCACAGCAATAATTTGGAGTGTATTTATTATCAACATTTAGGTTCACATCTTCAAAGGAAGCTGGAGTTAGATTTTTAAAGAAACCCCACAAAACCAAATCCAATCCCAGTATATTTGTGGATGAAAATATGCTAAAGGCAGTAATGTTTCAGCATTTCTCTGAAAAGGTTTTGTTCTTCCATTTAAAAGAGAAAAGAAGGAGCATTTGAGGCAAGTATTCTTCACAATAACAGCAACAAAGTTGGTTTTGAAATATCCTGCTCTGTGTTGGAAGAGTTATGATGCAGAGTTTACTGTCAGCTTTCCTGTTCACCCATATTCTTCAACTGTGCAAGGAATTTCATTGATGTCAGTAGAAATGCAGGCTTGAGCCCAGCAAGACCCAGATTAACACCTGAAGATGACACCTGGAGCCTTTTCTAAGAAATGTCATTGCTTTTCTAGAAATGTGAGGGGTTCTTTCTGCCTAAACTGACACTGAAGATTTAGTTGGGGTGAGGAAGGCAAAAAATTGGAAGCAGCTGTAAAATGATAACATTAAGGATCCACCTTAGCCCTTAGGATCCACTGTACTGAGCACACTTTAAAAGTTTTATTTCTGCCACTCTGTGAATGGAGACAATGAGATGGATCCATAAAAACAAATTTGTGGACAACCCTTTTCTTTACTTGTCCTACACTTGGTGGTCTCACATCTGAGAGACATAGGAAATTATTTCCATATAATAGAGGAGATGTGCACAGAATTCCCTGGCAGGTAACCTGGAGATTTCTCTGTCACTGGGTAGAGTTTTCCAGGGACCAGCTGTTGCACCACAGAACTGGATCATAAAATATTCCTCCTGCCCCAATGATCTTCTCTCTGAAGAAAAGTCAGAGGATGTCATCATGAACCAGAGTGACCATCAAATAACAGGGCTTGGGGTTTTTAACATCCCAGGAGGACTTTTGTCATACCTACAGCAGAATTACCATCTTGAACAATCTTTAGAAACAGCAGCTGAAGGCAGCAGTGGTTACACGCCAGGAATCCAGGGATCAGAGGCAGCTCCACAAACCTACCACGATTCCCAAGTGTGTCTCCAAAGAGAATTAAGCTGCTGACTCCTTCTCTTTTGGAAGTTTTCTGAAAAAAGGGATTCACAGCAATCTCAGGTACAGTATAAGAGCCACTCAACATGATTGTATCCTTGTTTTTAGTCTTCAGAGACAATGTCTCAAGGGTTGTCGCATGTTCCTGAGCCACAGTCAGCCCTTGGCAAGACAGTCAGTTCAGTCAAAACATAATTTTCTTCTCTGAACAGGAATGAAAGATTAAGCAGTTGGTTGATTTCTTTCTCTGTGGCTTGGAGATCTCATTGGTAAGAGCTGGCATTCAGACCACTCAAACAAGGCACTCAAACAAGTGACACACTGTTTTCCTTTGAGTTCCCAAACTCCCTCACAGGGGTAAGTGGTGGATTGCTCCCCAACCTGGTCCCTTTCTTATCTCATTCCATGTTTGCTCCTGTGAATGAAATCCAGATGCAGGTGAGAGCTGGATCCAAGCTCCTTGTCGTGACCCAAATCACACTCGTGCTCCCAAGCAAGTTCACTGCTTTATTCTGCTCCAAATTTCAAGCCTTCCCCATAAAGTACCTTCACTTAGGGTAATCAGACTGCATTTGCAAGCCATTAGAAAGGTCAGTGACACACTAAAAAAGCTATTTTTGAATGTCTGGTTCCACACTTTATCTCTTGAAATTCCCTTCATGGCTTTCTATGGCTCGAATCAAACTTCCATTGATTTCCTCAGGAATTGGATCAGGCCTTCTGTGGTGCTTGCCAAAACAAAAAAGCAGAATGCAGTAAATGTATGCATCAGGAGAGCTCAAATAAAACCTGGTTAGATGAAAATATGGTTCTACTCTGAAGACTCTCTCTGTCAGTGTGGTTGTGCCTTTCCTTAGCTGGCTCTTAATCATTTCCTTATCATCAGCGCCAAGTTTAATATTTTAAAATTTGGACCTTTTTCATGTGCTATAACCCTGTAAAATCAGCCTGGGATTAGGAGAGGAAGCAAGGTCTTGTGGTTAAGACAATGGACTATCATTCATTCCCATTTCTGCCACAAACACCCACCACTGACCTTCAGCAAGCTGCTAAGGGAGTGATTTTCAAAAGCACTCATCTTTGGCCTGACTCTGCTTCCTAAGAGCTAAGTGGAAACAGAAATTTACATTAATGAGAAGAGAGAGAGTTTAGACCTAACTGTCACAAAAGAAACTGTTCTCCTTCCTAATTTCCTTCCATTTTAGTCATTTTAATCCTTCTTACACATCAAATCCTTTAAAAGTGGAAACTTCAGCATGAAAAGACACTCCTACACAGGGATTGTGCCATGCTTGGTCTAATAAAAGCTCAATTTTTATTGATAGAATCCTCAAGATGAGACCAGAGCAAGGGCCCACCTTGACTGTAATTTTTCTTCTGTTCTCCCTGGACAATGAAATTCAGACACAAACATAATAAAGGACCATGTTAGGAGAGGTCCTTCCTCAAAACTTTAATCGATATATTAGTTAAGAAATTATTTTAATCATCATAATGAAAGTCAAGAAATAATTTAGTGTAATGCCAAAAA
Source organism: Ammospiza nelsoni (assembly GCF_027579445.1). Lineage (NCBI taxonomy): Eukaryota > Metazoa > Chordata > Aves > Passeriformes > Passerellidae > Ammospiza > Ammospiza nelsoni. Next base: position 31,420,182 of record NC_080639.1, read on the forward strand.
TGTCATCTAGTTTCCTTGTTCCTGTCTATGTTAGGAGGAAAAAAAGCTGTTTTTTATTATATGGCTAAACACACATGTGCTAGATAAATTATAATTTTCTAGCCATATATGAACTTTAGTAAAATACTGAGGAGTTAATATACTCCAACTATATCCTGCAGTGCCACTAGTTTATCCATGGGTAAATGACTTCTTAGCAAAAGCATTTTCTTCTTTTCCTTTTCCCCAGTTTCATCTAGATAGCTGTAAGGGCTTTGGGGTGGTGACTGGCTTTCTGTCATTGTTCCTGCCAGGCTTCCCAGTGTGGTCCCTGATCCTGAAAGACATTTCCAGATGCAATTGCAGTCCAAACAAAGGGATGGTTACTCTGAATAAATTCCATGTAAAGCAATTATAAGAAAACCTTCTATCTAGGAGAGAGTACCATGGGCACTAGAAAAAGTGGATATGCTTCTGTTAAAACATCTTGGAAGAAATCCATTAAAAAAAATTAGATGTCTTTTTCTGTTTTAAGTTTACCAAGAATTGGAACTAAACACATGCCATCTGAAGAAATCCCTTTCTCCCTCCAGCCATCACACTGAACTGAAATAAAACAGATGTGCTCAAATAAAAAAATCTGTGCTTACTTGTTAGTTTTTTCCTTGCCCTTATTACCAACACATATGACTTGCACCAACACAGGTAAAAGCAAGAAATATTCTTCAGAAGTTTTCCGTTGCTGTATTCTGCCAGTACCTGCTGTGATTCCATTCCTACAAATAATGGGTTTCTTCTGTTGTAATGTCAGATCCCAGCTGCACAAAAGCCAAACTCTAAACTCAGACTTCTTACAGATTTGAAAAAAAAAACCTAAAAAACAAGCCCCTAAATCTGAAACAAACACATACAAATTCAACCAGAGATGAATATTTTCAAGATTTATGGTCAGTTAATGATATATGAAGACAAAAACACAGTCTTTTAAAAATTATCAGTTTTGATACAGGCAAATAAAGTACTGTGTAAAACTTCATTCAAATATCCTTTCAGAAATAAGTTTTCAGGATGGGGTTTCATATTTTCATTGTTACATTAAGAAAAATAAGTTGTTTGTAGAACACTGTGCAGTTCATAAGTTACCAGTTATAAACTAATCCTCGATATCCAGTCCAAATCCTAAGGGAAGCTTCAAGGCAGCCACTTCTTTTTGGCAATACAGTGATGAAAGATATATTGTTGAAAACCATAAAGCCTTGGGAAAAATTTAGCAAACTATCTACATAGGAATGAAATGTTGAGAGCTTGGCTCATCAGCTGGGGCTTTCTGGAGAAGGAGGGGCTGCAAATATTTTTGCACAGGTTAGCTAGACAGTCTTGAATACAAAGTGCTGGACATGAATTATTAGAAAGATTTTCTTGTATATCACAGAGGTTTGCTTCCCAGGGATCTGCAGGTGAGGATTAGGTGTTAAATTACTATAAATTGTCCTTTTGTAAATCTTTCAGAGACATTATCACCCCAAATGAAGATTGCATTCAGAAAACATACCTATGGGTATGGATTTAGAAATTCCAGAGAACTCCTGTTCACAAGGGCCCTTCACTTTCACACTTAGCTGTACACAAAGAGCTGTATGTGACCCTGCACAAGCACCCACTGTCCCTTCCTGTGCCAGTCTGGGTGAGCACAGAGGAATATTGATTTTCCAGAACACAGAGAATTAGCAGAGGATTGCACCAGAACAGGCTGCCTCTGCTCTCATTTTTTACCCAAGCAGAGCTCTGGCCAGAATAAAGCCCGCAGGATTTAGTGGAGCAAGGTAGATGTGTCCTTTGCATCAGCTGTAGGAGAAGCCAAGGCATTTTAATGAGAGCATTTCAGTGGACGCAAAGGGCATTTTACAAACCAGTAAAAGCTTTCCAAACATAAAGAACAGTAGTAAAATAAAACTTTTGTACTAGATGAAAAAGTCTTAATTGCCCTCTCTGATGCTAGGAAATAACTGAGAACAACCTGTGACGCCCTTCATGCAGCCAAGGCCATGGAGTCACCAGGCCCTCAGCCAGACCGAGCCTCTCCTTTCTGCCAAAGCTTTGTACATCCATTCACTCACCTCATCAGGCTGTGGGACCACTGCAAGGACTGTCTTTTGGAGGTGAACTGGTGTCCACAGTGCTGCTGAGAACAGCCAGGCACCCTCTTCACGGGCTGGGTCTCTGGAGAGCTCTCAGCACCACTCCACACAGGCAGACCTCCCTGCCTGGGCCCATTCCACAAACAGCCCTCCCTGTGGGCACATCCCAGCAGCAGATGCACCATGGACAGGACAAGGGCTGGCTGGCTGAGCTCTGGGCACTTTATTTTCCATCACAGCAGACCAAGTCAACATATCCTTGGTGAGGATGTTCTCACTGTGGCTGGAGGTTTCTGGATGTTGCTATAATGTAAACATATTAACTGAGGTTGACTCTGCATAGGAATAATGGAAGTGACATGAAAATTTTGTCATGCTAACACTTCAGAGGGAAAGAAACCAAAATCCTGGAGCTGAGGAGTCCCAGAAGCTGTAAAACCTGGAGTCAGATCTGAAGCTGATGGCAGTGTGGGTTCTGTGCACAACTTACTTACAAGATGAATTATTTTTAATTGCAGACTAATTAATGGAAAGACTTCAGAAAGCATTTTATATTTTTGGCAAAATCCTGGTTCCACTGAAGCCAATGACAAACTGCCCATGGGACTTCAATGGGACCTGCTTTAAGGCTTTGTTCCTCCCATCTCAAAAAAGTAGCCCTTTTACCAACTTTGGGTTATTATTGAAAAGAGACATTATTAACAGAAGAATCTTCTGTTCATCAAATGATTGCACTGAGTAAAGTTTGATATAGTTCAGTAGCCACATCCTTCTGAACATGTACTCAGTGGCAGTTTGAAACATATGTTTTTTATAAATTTCTCATTCAGAAACAAAGACTGACAGTAAACCCCAAAAGCTTTGATATTTATATAAATTGCTAAATGGTTGCACTGGAAAGTACATTTCAATTAATGTGTCACAGAGCATCACAGTTGTTTTAAAGTTTGCCGACACAACAGCTTCTATAGCTGTGTGCAAGTAGCTTGGGTTTTCTCTAAATCTGTGATATGGAAAACAGTTTCCTTCCATGAGTGCTCTCCAACAAATGATTTTTTTTTTGTAGATCAGCTTATTTCCCTCAGATCCAGAACATGCAATAACATTAATATTATTTTCACCCTATTACCTATTTCAAAGATATGCCTATATTCCCTCTTGGGTTTTATGTGAGCCCTTTATTCCAGTAAAACCCTTTAGTGAGACTTTATAGAGATTAACTACTAACCAAACACAACTCTGCCCATTTGTGTGCTAGCTTTTTCCTTTCTTATGTACTCTGCTGCCGCCTCTAGGGCAACATTGTAAAACTAGGTTTTGTTCTACAGCAAGCAGAGATTAAAGTTACTTCTCTACATCAAAAAATGCTACAGGAGAAAAAATAGACACTGCTTGCTGGACTTTTTGCTAATTTGGGAAATTAAAATATTAAAGTCATAATAAGTATCAAGTTCAGTTGAAAAACAGGTCTTCCCAGCAAAGACACAACTGTCTTATTTTAGTTCACTGCCTTTCCTAGATTTAGTGAATCTATTCAGCTCCTGGTTCTGTGAGCAAATAAGAAAAATCTCTTTAAAACTGACCTAACTTTCAATTTTTCCACAGATTCAAGCGTCAAGTAGATTAGCAGGTATAAAATACCCCTCAAATGTCAGAAACTGTCTGTGAGCTGGGAACCAGACAATGCACTTTGGTTCCAAACCTTTTGCTCTTCAAGGAATACATCAAAGTGCATTGACCAGCTCGCATCCCAAAGGGTGCTTATGTTCATGGAGAGATTACAGTTTATTTCATGGTATTGATTGCACTGGGCTGGGGGTTGGTAATCTCAGAGAGGAAGAATGGCTGTCCTTGAGCAGGAGCAAAACAATTTGTGTCACCCAGTGCTCCCGTCTCCAGCCGGCACAGGTGACCAGGAGCAGATCTTGATGGGCAGGGATCAGTGGTTAATATGTGCCTCTGCCAATGTATCTTTGCTGGCAGATGTCAGTCATGCTGGTACTCGGGAGACCCAAGACAAAGAAAATTGGATAAACAATAAGGCAAAGCTATAGAAAGGTCAATCTGGACTTGGAATCAGCTAGCAGAGAGCTCATGTTACATCCAATTCTCATTTCTCTGCAGTATTTAATAAAATAACTACCATTCCTTAGAAAAGCCACTTTCTGCTTGAGACTGTCATCTCCTTGGCCCCTCTTGGCTGCTGAAGGCCTTCAGTCTCCTGTTTGGCTGGTTTTGGCTAGTGGGACACAGCCAAGGCAATGTGACCTTTTTTCCCTGACTTCAGAAGCAAGATGGATTTTACCTTCATATTATAACATATAATTAGACAAATTATATACAAAATTGACTAAGAGGGGAAAATCCCCCCCACTGCTTACTGTTTTTTGGAGGCTTCTCATTCAAAGATGTAAATCTGCTAAATTCACTCTCATGAGCAAATTGACATTTCTGTCTCCCTTCCCCCGAAGTCCCAGCCAGCTACAGCTCCTGCAGAACACTATTACCATATTAACACACCTTATACTGACTCCTCATCAAAAACCAGCCACTAATTAGTAAAATTGACTGAAATGGAAACACAGTTTCTTCCACCTCCTCCTGCTTCACTCACCAGTCCCTCTGCCCTTCAGATGATGATATTTTCCCTACTCAAGCTCACCTTGTCTCCATCAGTGCTCCTTGCAGCCCCTGTGACCCCCTGCATGGGCTTCCAAATCTGCCTAAGGCTCTCAGGTGTTCTTCTTATCCCATGTGCCTGCCACTGCCACTTCTGTTCATTAGGTGCTGTTCATTCTTTTTCTTTTAAATGTTGATCCTGCATGTTAGCTGATCTCAAATTATTCAGTGGCCAAAGCCTGCTGAAGGAATAGCATGGGCTGATGCAAACCTCCATGATCCATGGCGTTTGGATCACTCTCTTGCTGACTCACAAGGGCAGCCTGCCTTGCTCATGTGGGAAACAAGTTAAAATATTGACCACCCCAACTAAAATGAAGGTCCCAGGGAAGACAGTGGGTGTTTTTCTTTTCAATTTGCTTAGGTCAAAATCCCCTTCTCCTCAGCTTCTCACAGGCAAGCTGAGCATTTATTGTACAGAAAGCAGGATTACTGAGTCCCTGCTGTAACTAGGATTTCCCCATGGAAAACAAATCATCTATTGAATCCAACTTCCTTCAACATTAAAAACAGACACATGTATAAATCATGTTAGCTGAAAATGTGTGGAACACCTTCAGTTTTTTTTTCTTCTTATCCAACAATTATTTCCTATGTATTTTGGTCTTATTTCATAAATGTTAATGCCCTTCATTTAAAACGGAATAAATAAATTGCAACCATCAGAAAATGGTTATGGAAAGTTATTCCAGAACTTGGTGTCTTGCAGTCACTGTACAATAAGCTATTGCTTAAGTTGCTATGGTTTTTTTCCTTTTTCATTACTATTTTTTAGCAGGCAATTATTTCTGAAGTCATATGGAAAAAGTTTGATTAAAAGCATACTTATACAAATGAGTATATTCCTAAATAATGACCCCTTCTGAATAGGGTCAGGTCTATTTTGGCTCGGATGTTTTATTTATTTATTTTATTTTAAAACTGAGTATTGCTCCTTCAGAGTTTTCCCATTACACTAAATAGTGATATATGAGTAGTATGAAAAATGAAATCTAGAAGAAGCAGTTTAAGAAAAGGAAATTTCCATAGGAATATGGATACAGATTTACAGTTGCTGTAAGTGATGATTCCAAACCAGAACTCCTCAACTGATAGCGTTTGAAAAATATACTGGAGAAGACACCTCTAAAAGTGTTTCATGCATGAAAAATACATTTTCACTTATTTAAAAAGAATTTTAAAATCTAGTCTTTAGGCATATTCTTACACTTTTTCCTGCTTGTAATAACAATTATTATTACTCCATTTTTATACATAGGCTTTAAAGAAACTTAATGTTATAAAGAAACTTAATATATCTAGAAATAGAAATGAACAGTGAGAAAAAAGTAATCTTGAGCACTATTCCCAAATCCAACACAGGAAAGAGCAACCCAATGGCCTCTTTCAACATGTGAAGAGGGAAAGATGTAGAGCAAGCAGAGGAGGCAAAAAGGAGCCAGGATTCTTTGGTCAGATTTTGTTCATTCATTCTTGAAATGGGAATAGAAACAACTTGCATCCCCTGGGTATTGCTAAAGACTTAATTATGGCTTTTTTAATGATGTTTCAATTATAATTGCATGAAATGATAACTGCATATTGCCACACACACACAATTATTCATTTGTAGTCCAGTAACACATTTCCAGTGTAGCCTCATCCTCTGAGAAATTATAGACCCCACCCTACAGAGATTACAAAAATAATAATAATAATTCATTGTTGTTTAAAAGTAAGATAATCATATCTACCAGATGGGCAATTTGTAGGAAGCCATTTCTTGCTTTTGGTGCAGGAATAGTTGGGTTTGTAAGCACACACATCCAGTTTGTGCCAGGTGCCAGTAGATGGAGCTAAAGAATACACAGGCACCTTTGCAGGTTTGGAGGGTCAATGGAGGAGAGAGTTCTCTTCTGCTCTGCATCTTGTGCCAGGATATGAGCACAGCTCAGATAACACTGAACCTGGACTTGCAATCTCACCCCAATTCCACTGCCAAGTTTGCTCCCAGTTCCCAGCTGCACGGGAGCACCAGCACTGCCAGGAACTCTTTGGTCACTGCCCACCCTGCAAGGCTCCATAAATCTTCATCTTTCTCCTGACTGCCCTTGTGGAAAAACCCAGTGAAGAAACTTCGGAGTTTTACATACTGCTTCAAAATGCTATTTGAAATTTTAGTTGTTTCCAGTAAATTTTGTCAAGAGATTCTTAAATTCTAATTTGGTTACCACTGAGCAATAATGGGCTCGCCTAATGTTGCATCTTTAGTGGTGACCTGAAATTCATCTTGTCTCATACAGAAACATTCTGTGAAGCTTTCAGATCAGTGGACCTCAATAAATCAAGGAAATTGATATCAAATAGATGAATTCTAGAGCTGTGCAGGGCATGATCTCCTTCCCTTCCTCCTTACCCTCCATCAGGGGCTGTTCCTGTAACATCCACATTGGACAAAAAAGCTATTGGACTTTTCTCAAAGGAGAAACCTGAAATAAAGCCCTTATCATTCAAGTGAAAACTTTCATGTGTAGCTGAGGCTCCTCCTTTTCTTGTAATTTTCTGCAAATAATATTCATAAATACAGAATACTTCTAGAAGAGATCAAGGTGTGGCTGCTGAATTAAAATATTGTTCACTCAGTAAATCCTTACTTTACAAACAGAAGTGCATTCAAAATTATTTTAGAAGCAATTTGCTGAAACCTTGTCTTTCACAGCTCTTAAGACCTGGCTCAACAGACATCTTCCAACAGAAGCTGTTACTGGAGGTTTAGATGTATCAGCAGCTTTCCCCACCGTGATCAGCACCACGCTTCAGATTTTAAAAGTATAGCTATTTTTCTCCAAGTCATCTTGCTCATCTTAGCATCCCTTTGACACAATAAGGGCAATTTAGCAGAGTAAGGAAGGCAAAACTCTCCCACATCTCAGAGCACTGCTGGTGCTGGGGATGGAATTAGAGACTATATTGGAGCCACAAGGGCACTGCAGAGCTTGGGGGCCTGGAGAGCTGCCTCAGTGCAGCTGGGAGCCAGGTCTCAGTCGCCTGAGGTTGTTAAAACAAAACCAATGCTAATTTTCATTTTTGCTTGGGGTGATTTTCTTTACCTTTACTCATCCTCTTGTATGAGTGCATAAATAAATAAATGCATGCAAACTGCTGGGGCTTGTCCCCAAGGTGAAGGTTTCTGCCCCTGGAGTCAGACTCTGGCCATGCACAAATTAATGTGACATCCAGCACAAGGGAAAAGAAGGAGGTCAGCATCTGCAGAGTGGGAATCTGAGGATGTGGTGGTTGGAGAGGAGCATCCATCAGACCCACAAATGGTTCTGATGGCTGTGTAAAGAGCTTCCCACCCATGGGCAGTTCTCCCCTTCTCATCATCCTTTTTGCCTACCCTGAGTGTCTGCCTGCTCAGCTACACAAATTAGTTTTGTCTCACCTGGCAGCTGAATAAGGGCATGAGGCTTAAGTGGAGCATTTTTTAACAGGCATTTTTAGACAGATTGCTGCAGGACTTTGGGGGTAAACTCCCTTGGCATTAGAGGCATGAAAATTTCTGTTGCTGCTCCACATGCTGCTATATGCTGATCCAGCTGATTACTCTTCACAGACTGCATAAACTAAGAGTTTATTTATAGCTACATAAATACATATAAACTTCAGTGGGTTAGCTGCTAAAGAAGGCAATGGCAACTTTTTCCAGAGGCAAATCCCATGCCATGTAGGTCTTTGAAGGCCAAAATCCAGTGTAAGAAAACTGCTGGCCATTAGGACAGAGATTTTGGAGCAACAGGAGCTAAAAGATGAAGGGACAGTACAGTAAGGGCAGTACCTGCTCTGTAAGTGCTCTAACTTGTTTTAGGATTGAAAGACAGTACTCCCACATTTTACTTTGGGTATAAAAAGTTAAAAGGAAGAGAATGAAAAAAAGAAGGTTGGGTCAACAATATCTTTTCTTTCAAGGAGATGTTCCTTTCATCCCTCTGTCTGGGAATGTATATTAAGAAATACTCTGCTTCTTGCCATAGTAAAGCCTCAAAGAGATAAGTAAGTGACACCCTGGTAACTGCTTATGACTCGAGAGGAAGATTTTGAATGCTGGCACATGGTGCACACTTTACTGTGGCAATTGTGCAAGCTCAGATTTATTGGGACAGTTCCTTGTATCAGTCCAAAGACTGTCACATCCCGTTCTCACTAGTGTCACGTAATTAATCTTCCCTTGACTTAGAGTCAGACCTCATCATTCTAAATACCATAATAGATTTTTAAATGAGAACATTAATAACAAGGTCTCTCTATTATTTACCTTGGCTGGAGTGATGAAAGCCAAAAAGGAGATGGCTACTCCCAAGGGCAGGCGATGAGAGGCGTAAGAAGGAAAAGAAGGTTGTTGACCTTCCTGCAGAAGAGCCCAGGGAAAGGGGATGATCTGCAGAGCTTCAGTTCATCACTGAAAAAGAGTTTGTTGTTGTTATAATTTCTGTTAAGTACTTTGGAAGCACTTCCATACAATGGTGATGGGGGCCATAGGTATACTTAGATAGCTCTATTAAACAATAAAGCATAAAGGTATAATATGTCAGCCTTTTTTAAAATAAAGAGAGCTATGTTGAACTGGAATTTCTTCTGCCAGTAATCAGACTTAATAGTTTATTTAAATTTGACAATATAAGAATGCTGAGCAGGATTTTTGCAAATCAGCTCCAGTTTTTGGGTTGTATTACAAGAGTTTAAGTAAAAAGCCAGAGGCAACAATTCCATCTGAACAGACTTTGGTAAGCTGGGAGAGTACAAGATACTTTGCATTCCATGCCTGTATCCTTATTCTTTCTGAGATTTATGTAAAATGCAGATATTTCTATAGATATGGGAACACAGTACACAAGGCAATGAAATTGTGACACCTCATTCACATACCAAATAAGAACAGAAGTAGCACAATATCAATCCAGCTTCATGACAAGAACTGTGAAGAGAGTAAAATGGTAGAAAAAAACCACAACCTTGTATAAAGGACAGGGTTAAAACTAGACTCTCTTGCTACCTTTCTGCCTCTGCACTCCATTAAAATGAAAGGCCTAATAAGAAATGCATTTCAGAGTTCAGTCACAATTATTCAAACACTGCTGAGGACATGGAGTGAATGCAGATTACCACAATTTCAGGAAATCAATGGATTTTTTAGGGAAATGCAGGAATGGTGCCACAATCAGAGGCTAGATGCATGTGACTGATGGAGAAAGTAATTCTCCATGGAATGGCAAGTGGAGGGGATCAAGGATCTTTTACCAAAATTTATACTCTTGGGTACTTCAGTGCCCTTTACTGGCCAAGGTGATGTTATCCAGATGGAAACACAGGACCTGAGCCAGGTTTGTTTGTACTCTAGCAGGAGCTGGAATACCCTCCATGGGAGTGGTGACCGAACATCGGGGTGAAATCCTAGTGGAGAAGACCATTATAGAAAAAGTGGAATCACACCAGGTTGAATATCCACAACCTCAGGCTGAAGTTATCGAAAACCGCAGAAGTACTACTCAAGGGTAAAGATCCACTGAGGGAAGGTGCCTGAAACACATAGTAAAGCATTCCTTGCTCCTCCTCAACGACTCAAAAGGTCCCTGAAAGCCAATAGAGATATGCAACAGAAATTGGCCACAAAGAGCTTACAGTGCAGGTGCTGGAGTGGAGCAAGGATTTTGATAAGCAAAGTTAAGCCCAGCTGACAAGTTCTGACTAGAGTGATCAGCAAGGAAAACCTGGGAATACAGGCACCGCAGTCAGATTCTGAGATACCTGGAATCTCCAAATAGCATGAGAGATTTAGAAAATGTTTTCAGGACAGTGTGCTGGTCTTGGTTACTATTTACAGGTGAATTCTTCAGAGAAGGTAGAAAATACCCTAGTGTTTTAGTGTTGTAGACATTTTCCAACCTCTCTATTTTTGTTTTGTGCCTTCTCTTTTAATAACAATTACAGGAGTACCACAGCTAGGAGAATCAGAAAAGGGGACATGAAATATGGTCAGTCAGAGTGACACACTTTACTTTTATTATTTCAAATGAAAATTTTGATTTGAGAGCTTTTGGAGGGTACTATTCTTGATTTATCACAAAATATGTTGAAATTGATGAATACCATAGATCATTGTATTCCAGAATGGCACCTTGAAATGTTAAAAGCATTAATCTAAAATGATATACTATATCCAGAAACTGAAATGGGTTAGAATGATGTTTCTTCCTTCCAAAAATTCATTGAATTAAATCCACCACACCAACTTTAGCTTCCTAAAAGTTTCTTGTCTCAAATATCTTGTAATTTGAAAGTTATTTCCCAATTGTTATGTAACTTGCAAACAGCATTTAACAGACATAGATCTTTAGAACCATATAATCACCATTATAATATCCTTTTCTGTGGCATATTTACTCTGATGATTCCTTGAACACTTTGTAAATCACAAAGTGGTATAGTCAAGCATGCTGCCAATTCATGACAGCAGCAAAAGGAAAGGGACTTGGTGAAAACAGCTATTTGGTTTTGTGTCTGCTGACCTGAGAGAACAATCCATGAAATAGAGTAAAGGAAATGAACACAAAACAGTCAGGACAGGACTGTCTAGAATCACTTGATTACCCCAGACTCTGTAGGGGTGGGAGATACTGATAGAAAGAGAGATATTTACTATATCTTATTCTTTTAAAAGTACCCAGACATCCTTGTTAATCTCATGGATAAATATATGAGTTACCTGTAACTCATGGGTCACAAGCTGTCCTAAGGAATTTCCAGTTTAAATAGACATGACAGCCAGAGAGTAGGAAAGGAGGAATATTATCATATCCAGTCATACACAAGGTTTGGAAGCACCTACAGATTATGTGCAATCAGGCTCATCCCTATCACTGGAGGGAGATTGGGGGTATTTTATCTCCCTTGTGTGCCACATGCCACGAGGTGATGCTACTGTGGCAATACCAGTCTCTGTCCAGTGTTCAGAGGAGTCTGGGGCAGACCTGAGAAAATAATCCGTCTTCAATGCCCAAAGCACTGACTGGAGTCAGACAAAGAAAAAAATTTCCCTGTTTCTGTGATCCAGCTCCTCCTATAACAAATATCCACTATGCCTTTGGCTGCTACAGGAGAACAGACACACAGCTCAGAGACCAGCTCTGGAGAAAAATACATCACCTGTGAGTGCAGTAACTTTAGAGTCACTGTTAGAGTTCCCCCTGAACTCTCTAAGAGTTGTGGATCTTCCTGTGCAGCCTTTTTTTTCTGCTCAAAGTCCCAGTGAAGTCAATAGCAAATGCTGTCAGGATTTGCTGACAGCAAATCAGCAAATCAGAACCACGACCATGTGCTTTGATGGTTCCTGAACAGAATTGTGCTCAGCAGGACTATTTATTTATTTTCACTACAAAAAAGGCATTTAAAACATCTTGAAAGCTTTCTGTACATGCATGTATAATACCCAAGGCTCTGTCCCCCAAGACTTACATGCCCATAAAGTAAATATCAAATAGCTACAGCCCTGAAGACAATCCAATGTACAATGTTTTGTTCTTGCTGCCTCTTTCCTGGTACTCTTCACAAAACATTTTGTACCCTGATCTTCAGGCTTCTTTAGCAGAAAAAGTGGGTGGTAAATCCTAGACCAAGAAGCAAAAGGAGTGGGCCTGTAATAGTGATTTAATGAATGCCAAAAGTGATCTCTTGCCTATGTGAGCTAATTTATCATACCAACAAGACCAGGAGTGGCTGTAGCAGTGGTACAGCTCTGAGGCTGCAAAACCAATCTTTTTGCCAAATTCCCCAAAGGAAAGAGAGAAAAGAGCAGCTCTGTTTAAAGGATCATGATAAGTCACAATTGTCATTACTGCATTTCAGGGCAACATGGTTTATTTAGCTCTTTAACCTTGGCCTATTTGTTATCAGCACAGTTGAGAATAGTTTATATTCATTAGGAGAGTTGTTTATTTTGTAACATAATCCTTTTCTTTGTTAACATGAAAGCACAGCAGATGAAGCGCAGTTCATCCAGGTCTGCAGTGTTGTTCCATAAAAAATGTCTCTTGATAAATGATTGCCAGGATTAAATTTTATGGTGCAGATTCATACGAAATTTCAGTCTTGTTCCCATATGATTCTTACATAATGGGAAACATGCAAAACATTCTTAAAAGTGCAATTCCTGGTCATTCAGTAAACGCTCCTTTCTTGCATATTTCTGGGCAGTAGAAGAGATGTTTACATATTTTGTGGATTTATGAAGCTTGGAAGAATTTGTTTTGAACATGTCAACATTTTCCTGTAATTTAGACACAGATTTTTACCTTCATCCCTAAGGATTATTAAACAAAAAAAGCCAAAACCAAAAAGTATACATGTTTTTGTTTCTCTCTCATCTTGCTCACACCCAGCTTCAGGAAAGACTTCAGTACACAGACAAGAGAGAAAATTCCACTAGAATGGGTCGCTGCTGTTTTATGGCACCAATCTTGCATTTCCATAAACAGCTTGCAAATCCTGCTTCCATCCTCAGGCTTGCAGGTTACTAACACAAAGAAAAAGAAAATTCTCACAAATTTTCCTCCCAAAATCCCAGCATCTCTGAGCTTCAAGGTAGGTTAAAGAAGTGGAAGTACAAAGGAAACAAGGTTTCTAGTCATCTTGAAAATGTATATTTAGATGACTTCTTCAGTCTGCCCTTGAGCAGACACATTTATCAAGTGGAAAATGTCTCCTCAGATAAACTAGATGTAATACCAATAGGGAACATCAGAATGTCTGTCAAGAGCATTGCACATGCTATTGCTTGGGGCCATGTTAGTAAAGGAATGTTAACTCTTGGAATATTGGATCATGGGGATTTAATACATCTTCAAACACAGAGAACCTAATTTCATTGTAAAGCACTCAAATTTCTTTTGAAACTGGTGTTGCTCTCTATTTGCAGTTGAGAAATTGATGGGTTTTTCCTGTCCTTTCCTTGCTGTGGCCCTTTATAGCAGATCAGGAGTGGCCACTCTGCACTTTGGGGAGTTTTTTTCAGTGTGCCTGAGTTTTTGCTCTCCTTCCTTTCTGCTTACCTGTGCAGAGGAGGTGATACATTTGTATTTCAGTATCATTCTCAAGTATAGAATTAGCAGACATTTGTTCTCTGAGCAGAAGCAAGGACAGACCAAGAAACATCTAGCACAGGTTGCTGAGCACATTTTATATGAAATAAGAAGTATCTCTTTGAGTGTGAAAAAAAAAAATCTGCAATGCTCATATTAAAGGTGAACTTCTGAACCTGAAGTGCTCATGGTAGGAATATCTTGTTCACCTATTCCTCTCCAGGAATGTTTTCCATAAAGCTTTATGATGGAACACATAGTAAACAGAAACAATCTCCATCATTCACAATCATTTAATCATGCTCAGGGCACACACTTCATCCCAGCTGCACTCTGGATTTTGGGTTTCTCTCCCTCCCATCCACTGGGCACAGATAAATTTAGGTAGGCTTTGATGTGTTTGGACTTCTGCTTCTAAAAGAGGGAAGGGAAAAGTACCTGAAACAAAGTAATTTCTATTACAAAAATACCACGTGTGGTCAGGCTATTTATTCTTTTGCAAGAGAGGAAAAGTAGGATTACACTTATAGATTTAAGATGGTTTATTATATGGATGAAACAATAAGGTAGCTCTTGGTACGACAAGATCACCAGGTGAATTTCTTAAAGCTGGTTGGACTAACCTGAGTATGGAGCCAGCAGCTCTCTGCAATGTTTTCAGGACACACAGTGAGGGTCTATGTGAGACCAAAAGCTCATTTCAACCATTCTTCTACATTAAAAGGTCTTGATTCCAGCAGGATTTGGATTCCACAAGAGGAGCCTTCTGGGGCTATAACCACACTTAAGGATCTCTGGAAATGCCTCTTGGGTACCCTTTGTGCTTCTGGAAACCCAACGCCGTTGAGGGATGTCCTGAAGTTTTGTTCTTTAAAGGAGAGCATAGCTGTGGTTGGTGGGGGCTGGCAGGCCCAGGGGTGGCAGAAGCACAGTAGCTGCTCTGGCCTGTGGCACACAGGGAGCGTTTGGTGTCCCCTTGTGCTTGCCCGCTGCTGTCTCCTGACACTGGGCAGACCCTGACATGGAGCGCTGGCCCGGCTGTCGGGAAGCTGGAGCACATCTCTGGGACACCATGAGAGGCTTGAACCAGGCTGCCCCAGGAGCCAGAGAGATGTTTTTCACAGAGCATCCAACACCCACCTCTGGGACAAAAGGACACAAGAGGAGTGATTTATGTGCTAGCACATGAAGAGCCATAGTAAAAACCTGGCTTCCTGCTAGGATGGCACCCACTTCTGAACTCATCCAAGACCAGCATTGTTTCCATCACACAAACCTCTAGCTTTGGCATCACTTAACAAAGAACAACTTCAGAATGAAAATTAACTTTGCGTTGGAAACTGGCCTGTGCACTGCTATGCCTAGGAGCCAGCCCCGCCTTCCTCCATATGTATTTAAAAAGTTGATCTGTTTTCAAGCAATAGAGATCTAAATGGGTCATTGCTTATTTGTAAATTTGAGATCTGCCCTTCTGTCTCTTGTGTTAAAGCTATGTTTGTCCCAGGCTCACAGTTTTTTTCTGAGTGCCCACAAATTAGCAGCGATCCTTAATTCCACCACTTCCTAAGGGCTTAAGCTTTTGTTGCTTTCTGTTTGCTTTGGGTTTTTCATGTTTTGTTTGGATTTTTGGGGGTTGGTTTTTTTGCTTGTTTGTTTGTGCTAAAATGCACCTGAATATTACAGTGGTATATCTAAAATAAAAAAAAAAAATTAAAAAAAGACTATGTTACATATTTGAAAGAATAAGATACTGTGAATGTTTTGATATTGTTTTGATATTGTTGTTTTCTGGATAAAAGAGAAAGAAGAATTTAAAAGTCTCCTCTTCAGAATTACTTTTTGTGCCATGAAGCATGCCTGGCAATCATTAAATACAGAATGAGAGAATTATTTAAGCAAGCAAGCTTGGAAAAACCTATAGAACCTTCTTTCTGTTATAATTCTGCCTATATTTAGCATTACATACCACAGCATTTTTTAAAAACTCCTTCTTTTTCTCCATATTTGGAAGTGTGTCCAATATCTCCTCATGTCAGAGAAGAGCTGTGAACTCTCCAGCATCCCTGTTTTGTACATCTGGTAGCACAAGGATGGTTAGGCAGTTTAGGAAGAATAAAACCAGTATTCTAAGAAAGGATCAGGCCATCTGACTACACACAAAGCAAACAGGCAGCACCAGCACAGCCAAGGGTTTCCATGAGGTTTCAGGTTTACTGTGGATAGGTGCAGCAATGTGGGAAGGAATTCTGGTCTTCCCAGAAAGCGCTGGCCCTGTACCCACCAAGCCACTGCTCACAGCATCACAGCCCTTGGCTCCAATTCCATGTGGGAGAGAGGTTTTGTGGAAAAAAACCCAACTATCCAAACAAAAAACCCTGCCCAGTCACTCTCACTAGATAACATAAGCACAGGACTGCCCAGTTGCTCATAAGGACACTAAAAACCCCAGACAAATATGTGAAGTTATTACTGGAATTGAACTACTGACTCACTTAAGGGCATTCTTCCCTCTAAGACACTTCTAGCAACATGCAAGTTCAAGGAAGGACGTAATGAGATCAGGGAGTGATAATGCACATCAGATTATGTGTGTGGTTAAAGGAAAATGCAGCAACCAAAAAGAAAATCAAACAGAATTCTGGGCTGCATGACAAAGGAAACAGCTTCTTTTCTTATATGTACACAAAGCTGCTTTTAGGATATTGTGTATGACTTGAGGCCTGGATGATATGGAGAGAATGATCAGACACTTCTTTCTGTTAAACCTCAAGACTTAGTTCCCTGAAGGTCTTGAGAAGATGAGAAAAATAAGTCCAAGTGTTTGAAATTTAAGAAATTTTGGTCAAATATTACCTCTTTTGTTACTGTTTCTCTGCCCTTCTCTTGGGACTCAACAACATCTTGCAATAGGCACTTCTGATGTAGTGATCACAGAGATCACATACAGTGAGAGAATTTAAGATGTAGGGCTTAGATATCCCCTATACTTCTACTCCCAAAGCCTTCAAAAATGAAAAGAGGCATTAAAAACCAATAGCATTGAAATGTAGACTGAGTTCAACCTGGGAATTTCCACCACCATCTCTAGATTCAGCTACTGTTATGGAGACATGAAGCCTACCTCCAGCACAAAAAAAACGATGAAAAAGAGAGGGAGAATTTTAGCTCTGAAAGCTCTGAAATATTTAATTCTTGGAACAAGGAGAAGAAAGAAAAATAAATTACTTGGAGGCTGATTTTGTAACAAGTGATGGCAATATGAGCCAAGCAAGAGCTGCCCATCACCTCCCAGGTGTCACAGCTTGGTGTCCCTCCTGCCCCTCCCTCTCAGAAAGCCATTTTCCAAGAGATCCCACAGTGCCTATCACGTGGGAGATCAAAATAAAAAATATGGACAGTAATGGCCCATAAAGAGCACAGGGGCATGAAGCATCCAAACCACATCTGCCTCAAAGTACTGCTCTGCCTTGACCAGATACTTGATTGCATCAAGCTACTTCCAATTCAATATTTCGACTCAATGCATTCAGAGTTTTAGATGTGGGTCAGTTGGATTAGGAATTACACGTTTTATAAAAGCCCTCCTCCACTGAAAACAAAAGACTAGCAATACCAAGAGTTTTCCCCCAGCTAAAATTATCAGTTTTGCGAAAGTTGAGTGTTGCCAGAAGGTTTTTGAGAGCTTGTCAGTCATAAAGCAGAAAACAAAGGATCATATAACCATACCAACAAAGAGGTCCAAGATGCAATTATTAGGGCTGCTGACCTCTTCTTCACCCTTTGCCTGCATAAGGGGGAGATGAATGCCACTTACTGCACTAAAGGGAGAGGTCAGGCTGTACTTGGCCTGAGAATAGAGCACTCAGGACATCATCTGCATTGAAAGTTTGGAAAAGAGACCAAACCCAATAAAGCTGAAGTAACATGACGTCTTGAAAGTTATAATGAGACTGACAATGAGCAATCAAAACAAAGCATCTGTTTTCTTCCCCTGCTACAAGGCTCATTTCTATTTTGCTGGTTATCCCAGGCCGTCTTTTTTCCCAACTCACTGCTTTGATTCCTTCTGCTTCTTCCCACTAATTTGCCCATGCAAAACCCTACCAGCAAATTGGCAAAGGCTGCCTTAACTTGGGGTGAAATACTAGATTTTACTCTTTGTAAAACTGGTAGCAAGCTTGACTTTGACATTAACTGCTTTGCAAGACTGTGCTGTAAGAAAGGAAATGCAGGGCAAGGCAGGTATATTATAGCAGTGGTGTGTAGCCCCTGAATCCATAATTCCTTGGTAGTTTCTCCAATAAACATCCATGTGTCATGTGTGTCCCCAGAACTAAATGCTGAGAGGGGCTCCTGGCCCAGCAGTGAGCCTTCAGCGCTGTGCTGGCTTTTTGGAGCTTTGATAGTTCAGCAGAGAATAGGAATCCTCATGGAGAGAATACTGCTGACCTGGTCCCAGCTCCTCCTGCTCACAAACTGCTCTGGGGACATTTTTATGCTGGCAGTGTCTGCACTTGTTTTCATTTGCTTGCCATATTCTCCTCACCAGTGGATCAGCTATGGCACGAGGGAAATGAATGACTCTAAGACACAGATGTTTGAGTAGTTGGGGTTTCCTCCGCTTTTCCTCTTCCTGTGGTCTGCATTGATTTTGCCAGAATTACAGAGCTCGCTCAGAACACTGGTGACAGGTGAGGGCAGCTGTCATTTCAGAACATGACAATTCGCTCCAACAAGACAAAATAAAGGTAAATTAAAAAAACCTAAGAAATCAAAACACCTCACCCCCAAGTTACCCAGCATCACTCAAGGGGTGGTCCCAAACACATAGTCCAGATAAGGTCATCTGCTGCCCAGCACCCCTCCATGCCTCCAACCATCAGGAAAGAAGAAGCTGATGTGTCACCTAACAGAATCATCTCATAAATCTTTTCTACCATTTTTGATGGTGGCAATGACTTTGCTGGGGAGGGAGGAACAGTTCTGCTTATTTTATTTTTAAGTGTTTATGGAGTTTTTTGCTCTTTTTACATCTGTGATAAGCAGAACTTTTGACTTCTGCAGGTATTTTGCAATAAATGAAATGCAAAATCTCTTTTGGCAGGCAGTCACTTTGGATTTTCCAATATCTATTAGCACTCCAGAATATCTGAATGGTCTCACCCCAGTTAGTTTAGCATATGCTAAGCAAAATTTTCCTACATGGTGTTTTTTGCCCATCATTTGTCATCTGAAAATAGAGTAAGAAAGAATCAGCTTCCTAAAAACACGGTATGTTCTGTGTAGAGACCAGTGTTGCTAAAAATACATGGCAAAAAGCAGATGAAGTATAGTCTGATAATCTGGGCTGGGAATCTCTTCAATTCTAATGGTGATTTCACCACCTCTTTTCTGCAACCCTTGGTTATCTGAGAAACCCAGAGAAAGCCATGAGGAGCATTACTTGGACTCAGAACTGAAAGCTGCCTGCAGCCCAACATGTTGTGCATTTGAACTGGTACTGCTCAGAGGGGGCTCATGGAGAGCCCAACACGATCAGTTCCTGGGGAAGAGAGCAATGGGCTTTTTGCATTTCCTAACTCCCACTTGTTTTAGCAACAAACATGCTAAGTTGCAATGATGAAGAGATGCTTCCAGGCTCCAGAGAAAGTGAGGTCACCACAGCTTCACCAAGTCCTTCAGGAGCTGCCCCCAAGGACACAGCACTACTCAACTGCTCTGCAGAGGGCTAAATCTGCTTGTCACAGGCCAGAAGTTTGTCTCCATTCCCAATATATAAAGCAAGGATAATGCTATTTATCCCATGGGGAAGTTCTGGGGGCTTAGGTAATGTGTATACATGGCTTTTGAAATATAATCCACTGCAAGGTCAGCCCTGGTTTGTCTAACAGAGCTGTTTGCACTTGTGCACACATGCTTCAGAGGGAGCCCCGAGGTCGCCACAGAGGTGACCGTGCCCTGCCAAGAGCCACCCCGTTGCCGGCTGATCATGGGAAGGGCAAGAGGCCATCAGATAGGTTACATGGTGGGATAACGCGTGCCTGGTGAACCGCTGTGTCCCGAGCACGGCATCCCTGGCAGCCTATCAGAGCTCCGGGAACGCATGGATCAGATCGGTGCTGGAAATGAGCTGTTGGTGCGGGCACCCTGATAAGGTGAGACGCACATCCCGGCGATTAGCTGGGTCGGTACTAAAGAACATTAGGAATTCACTTCTGCCGCTCTGATTGGTAATTAAGTGACTCGTCTACTGGCCGACAGTCCTGCATGCTTCCCCAGGCAGTTGTTAGTTCTTCGAAAACCACTCCTGACAAAATGAGGTTTGCCCTTGGTACACAGATAATGAGACTCAGCTTGACAGGTGTGGCGCGATTAGAGCGCGGCTCGGCGCGGCTCTCCCGCTACAGCCACTCGTGGTAAACACACTCATTACAACCCGCCGGTCCCCGGAGGCAAAGCATGTTTGACATTATTAATTGGCTTTTCTGTATAAGGAGTCAAATAGATGAAAAGGTTTATCAAGCTGAAATAATTAATTTTGCCTGAATTCGCTGACAGTTCAGTTCTCCCGCAAAAGACCATTTTAAGGGTTTGGTGTCTTTTTTTTTTTTTTTTTTTTGAATTTCAAAGTTCAAAAGACATAATAGTGGGCGAAAGTGGAGCTTTTTAGTAAATTATAATTAAAGGGAATTTAATTAATTTAGACCTGAAAAAAGGGTGTGTGTGGGGGGGAACTCCTATCTTTGTCTATACAGCAGTGTAGATGGTAGAACATATCATGGCTTAATAATGCATTAATTTTAATCTAATCAAAATATAATAAAAGAGGTAATTATGTTTAAAAATTATCATGCTCCAATATTGGTATATTTAAACACTTAATACTTATGCTGCTTCCAGTTAGTAAAAGTTGTAATTGTTGCACTCAAATTTAGTTTATTTAATGATAGGGCTTATATTCATGAGGTTAATTGAATAAATCATTGTAATAACTCATGGTGAAATTGTGATTATCTATTGGGTTCTAATTTTCTTTGAAAAGGAGAAAAAAACCCCTCAGAAATTATTTTTTGTGGTTTTTCTTCCCAAAAGGCAGCAGATATTCTCCTCAAAAA
Source organism: Ammospiza nelsoni (assembly GCF_027579445.1). Classification (NCBI taxonomy): domain Eukaryota; kingdom Metazoa; phylum Chordata; class Aves; order Passeriformes; family Passerellidae; genus Ammospiza; species Ammospiza nelsoni. Next base: position 31,441,206 of record NC_080639.1, read on the forward strand.
ACTTGGAGCTAGCATTTAATTTAAAAAACCCAAAACATATTTCTCATATACTTTTCGAACTATGCACTCTGCAGTTTATTTAGCCCTTTCAAAGCATGCCAAGGTCACTTAGCAAATGTTTTAAACCTTCCACACTAAACCATCCAGATATTTTGTAATTGTGTGTATCAGTCTGTTTACAAGCCCTTCTTTATTAACTTAAGTTTTTCCCTTTTAAGCATAAAGCCATACAATTTGAAAGTTCAGGAGAGTGCCTGTAATATGAAAGTAAAAAAGAAATGGATGACCAGGGAAGAGCAAGTGGGTCAACAGTTCCTTTTGCACAGTTGTTTTTCAGTTTATCTCCTGATGCACTTATTTGGAGATTTTAAAAGGACAGTTTCACACTTATCCTTTAAAAATCCTTTTGACCTTTTCTTACAGATATGTGTGCATACCATTGAGCAAAGCACTGTAAAAACTTCTCCAGTAAACCAGCTGGTTTTGCTGAAGTCTCAGTGGCCCATGACCATCAGACAATTTCACTTCATACAGTGTGTGGACTGTTCCAAACCAAAATGTTTCAAAACAGCAACAAGTTGAGTTTTCCTACATTCGAAGCTGACCCCCTACTATCAAACACTCCAGAGTTTGTTCAAGTGTTATAATCCATCAACATCTATCTGTCCCTGTTACACAGTGAAATTTAGGAAGCCTTGATTATTCATCTACCAAAGCCTGAGGATCCAAAAGTAACACAGAAATGCCAGCATGCCAATATTTTTGTTATTGGTCAAGAATATTTGTAAATTTTTTAGCCTCTCATGTCTGTATAAATGTATTTGTAAGAGACTGATGGGAATGTAGAAAACCAGTATTACATCTGTAAAAGTGAAAGAAAAGCCAACAGTCAGTTTTCATGGAGGAGAATACAACTTCCCCTGGAGAGTGCAGCCCAGATGGGCTCCTGGGGGTACCTCAAAGTCCCTGGCATGACCCACTTGTCCTTGTGGACCCCCAAGGGCAGGAGGAAATATAGGGAAAGAGGGGAAAGCAGAGGCATCTACTTAAAAAGTCACCCCCAGAATAAGAAGCCTAGAAGCCCTGCACAGTAGCAAATTGTAATATTTACCAACAACTTAGCATTTGGTTACAGAAATGTCATCCTCCAAAAATGCAAACATCAGCGCACTCACAGTGGAATAGTCAGCACATGCATCAAAGGGATAAGAAAACGAGACCCTTCGTTAACAGCATCACTTTCTCCCTTTGCCACATTTAATGATACTTATCATATTTTATACTTGCATGTACTATATTAAACTTACTAATTGGCTACATAATAAAGCTCAAAGGACATTATGTTTAAGTAACTGGAGAACTGAAAATCAGGAGAGAGGAACAGAAATGATGGGTCCGAGCTGATCTCTGCTTATTGACCAAGATTCTGAAGATTTTAGCTGGCATTTTCCGTAAGTAGCTTTAATTCTTGTGTCTTGCAGAAATGAATTCATATGCTAATTCTAAAAGTAATTTATTTGGGATTTGTAATGACTTATCTCACACTAATAAATCCTGTCTTAAAAAATCTGGCAACCCCCCCCCCGAACACAACTAAAGACTCCAAAGCCACAAAACACATTGTTCTGCTGACAGATTTAACAGTTCTACATCTTATAGTTCTGGGTTTCAATAATTTTGTTTGATAAAATTCTCCCACCTAGAAGGATTCTGTGTCAACGTGGTCAGTAGAAGAATATCCTGGGGGAAAGCACATCTGCCCAGCACCTCCCTTTCATTCATTAACCCACCAGGGGCTAACACTAATTAGATCAGGCTGCTCATTTTAAGCTGATAATTGATTTAAATAGGTTGCTCATTTAAAATAGAATAAAAACCTGCTAAACATTTGGTGCTTGGGTTTTTTTCATCTGCAACTTTCAATTGCTTGTGCAATGTAGCATAAAATGTAGAGGTCTCCCTTTGCTAAAAAGGCCATAAAATTAATTACAATGAGTATGAATTGTGTAGGGTGAGGGGGTGGAGGAAAATGAGTGCTGGAGTTAACTGCTAATGACTAACTAAGAAGCACAAGCAATAGAGCTTGTTTCTTTTCAGCACAATTTTTAAAGTAACTTGGATAGCTGAACCAGTCAGTTTTGCAGACTTTTATCCCAGAAGAGATTTTAGCACATCCAGAGATGCTTCTCATGTCTTCTAAACTGCCATTGCTGAGTGCAAAAACTTTATCACACAGAGCTAATAGTTGCTATTTCTCAATTAGTTAATTTCTTAAATTAATTAATCTCCCAGCCTCTGTCCAAGCACATAAATACAAAGTCTTCATTTTATTGTTAGGACAGGACCAATTCTCAGCCAACGTAAAAATATTCACTTGGTGAAATTGCCCATCAAAAAACTTTAGCTATATGTGTCCATAATTGACAACTTGTTTCTTGCAAATCTAAATAAATCATGACCTTTTCAGCCAACTATAACTATGTTTGTTTGTACAAGGCTCAGACTTCAGCCCAGGGTAATACCCAGAATCTGCTGTTTATTTACCTGCCTGAGAGTCTGTATCTGCAAGCTGGCGTGCACACTCTCACAGGACAAAACAACTAACAGCAGTACAACCAGACTGAAACAGGAACTCCTGACAAAGCTGCAGGATTACCAGAGGACAGAAATAAAAGCAACTGCGAGGTGCAGATTGTCAGCACTGCTGTTTTATTTTTAATCCTGCTCCATAAAGCCAAGTCCCTGCCACTCCATCTGCTGCTGCAGCCCAGCATCGTGCCCGCTTCGGGGACACCGCTGGCACTGCAGTTTCCCGCTTATAAATCACCTTCTTTCTCCTGTTTCCAACAAATTCACCCAAAGATCCAGACTTTGCAGTTCGGTGGGGTTCAAGGACTCTCTGCCTTGAAAAACTATTCAAGAGCACTCACTAGTGGCTGCAAAAGAAAACAGCGCCTTGGCAGGGCATCACCCAGCCCGCTGCCTTCGTGCCTCTTTAAGTCCTAGCGAAGGCAGCAAGAGGACAATAAACACCCTTTCAATAATTCTCCATTCAGCCACCAGATAATTTTCTCAGTTAATGGTAAATATTATATACCAGTAAGCAGTTTTTCAAGGCAACAAGTTGTGAAATATATTGAAAACAATACCAGTTGTTCAATCACTATCAAGGAATATTGAAGATAATTCCATTGCTTACGTTTTACATGAAGGCTTGAATTTCACTGTTCAGTTTTGAACAAAACCATTTTAGCAAAGCATGCTTTTTTAAAAAGAAAGATGCCAATTTATTTGCTTGCATTTCAATCTGTCACTGAGCACATGTTGCTTGTGTTTCCTGTTAGGTACACTAATATCTAAGCACACAGCACAAGAAAATGCATGTGAGCAATCAATTGAATTGAAAGTCAGCTGTAATAGGAGCACAAAAATAGGATGAACTTAGTGTCCATACCATGGCAAAGCACCTGGTTTGGCTACACTGACACTGCCAGTGGCAGAAGGACTCCGAAGGCAGACAACCAGGGTAACCAGGCAAAGCTGTGGAGACCACAGCAGGTGATTTTACAAAGTTTTGCCACCACACTTCTCTAAAGGGCAGTACCCTGTGTTGGTGGATGTGGATGAGGACTGAAATTCTGGAGCACTGGGGCTGCGACAGCCACCAGGGCCTGGCGAGTGGCACAGCACAGGCCTCATGCTCAGGGATGGGTAACACTGCCTGGGGCTCCCCTCTGAACCACAGGGCTGTGGAGGAACAGATTGCCAGCTAATATGGAAAGCTTCCTGCTTCCTAGATTAACGATGAGGTAATTTAGAATTTACATATGTGTGCAGAGGGACTGCTTTGATCCCAGGGTAGTCTATCTGTGATACAATAAGGCGGGTGATAGAGAAAAGGTGAAGCAAGAAGGCCAGATAAGAGGGAAACAAAGTGTCTCTGGTGCCAGCACCAAGGAGAGACCTAACAAAGCGCCAGGCCCAGCTCTGTGCTGAGCAGCAGCAATGCTGGAACAAAAGAGATGTGGCTGAGCTGGGAGAAAGCGAGTGCACAGCAAGGAACACTGCAAAGGTCAGTGAAGCAGTTTGCACAGCTGTGCTTCCAAGTGGGCTCCTCTCGCCCCAAGCCCTGGCCCCTGACATTTCAGTAGCTGAAAGCCAGGCTCTGCTGCTGCCTTTTCACTGGCCTCAACACTGCCAGTGCCACTGGGAGCTGAGAGCTTTGAGCTGGGGAGGCTGAATGCACTCCATTCCCCTTAGTTTGAGAAGCCTTGACACATTTGCTCCCGTCGCAGCCAGTTGGATGTGGCTCCTCAGGCCCGAGTCCTGGAAAGGCAAAGGCATTGCATGGGCAGTTGGCTGTGGTTGCATGGGCAGCTGGCAGCAGGGCAGGGAATTGCTGCTGACCCTGGGCAAACGTTCTGAGCAATGCACTGTCCTCCCCTAGTACAGGACTGGGGCTGGGAACAGAGCAAACAGGCTCACATTCATCCACTAAGCCCTCAGTGAGGAGACAAGCGCCCACAGCACAGCAGAGACCAGCTGCACAGTGAAAACACAGCATTACTCATGAATCCCAGTATATAAAGAATACATAATTTTAGTACTGGTTGTCTCAGGGGAAGGAAGCTTGAAACACCAAAATCTCTTTGTTACATTAGAATTAAGGTTTGTATCATCTATCCCATTTGGAGTAGCAAAGATAATTGAACTGCAAAAATAGAGTAAAAAACCCCAACTTCTTCTGCACCACAAATTACCTAGGCAGAAAGATAAGCGGGAATAGCTTAAACTCTAAGACATCAGTTCTTTCCCATTCAGAAAATCTTGACATGCTGAAATTGCCAGTGGTGTCTTGTGTCACTATATGTCCAGAGATGTATGTATGTATTCATGAAGCCAGGTGTACCTACAATAAATAAATAAATAAATAAAGATGATAATAATAATAGTAGTAGTAGTAATAATGTGGCATCAAACTAGTGCCAAAATAACCAGCCATCCAATCTATATCTCACCTCCTATTTTTCATGCTTTTCCTTTTTTTTTAAGATGGCTACCCTATTTTTGCATTCTTCCTTTTCTATTTGGTACATTTCAATGTCTGGGGGCTTTTTTTAGAATAGCTGTCCTTAATGTGTCTTTTAATTTTGCTGCCATTTCTCTCCTCTCTCTACACAAGCCTTCATCTTGAGGTGCAATTTCTTACAGCTTTCAATTCTCCCTAAAAATACTTTTCTGTGCAATTTCTGTTTCCATCTCATCTGATCATTTTTCTTAGTCTTATTTCTATCTATTTTTGTCACTCAAAGTATAATAATAAATAAAACACTAATAATAAGTTTCTTAGCTCCTTCAATTTCTGCTGCTAACTGTTATTATGTCCTTTTGCCATTTCCTGAAGACCATTTCTAAACAAAACCCCACTTGGCTTCAGTGGGGCTGGACTTTCCTTCCTTGTTTTCCTTCTACAGTGGTAGGACAGATGGGGACACACCCATCTGGCTGGGGAGCTGATTAATCTTTCTGTGCTTCCATAGGGAGACAATCCAGATTCCTGGGAAACTGAATCAGTTAGAAAATCCTGGGTATCATCTCAAGTTTGGGATTTCCATTAGTAGTTGTAGAAAAAAGCTTCTTGTAGGCTTCTTGTAGGCTTCTACAGCCTGGATCACTGGTGTAGTTATGACGTTTGGTAAAGAGTACCAGAGATGAGGTTTACCACCAAATCCTCAAAGTGATTTCAGGCACAGATTTTGAAGAAGGTTGCCTGGCTTGGAAGCAGTAATCTCCCTTACACAAAGGTCCAGTGCCTTCTTGAGAGGAGGTAAGAAGATGAGTTTTAGGCAGAATTTTACTAACACTGCTTTGGATAAACATCAAGGACTGAGGATTTTTAAACGTTTCTCAGTCACAGTTCTTAGACTCAAGAGCACTTAAAGTGTGTATCTAAAAGATTTTTCCTTTCTGTTTCCTCTTTCTTCAAAAAGGAAGAGATTATGAGGAGTTCAACTTTGATTGCTTGTTTGTTTTTTACTTTTCATCCTGGGGGATTTCAATTACCTGTATTTTGGGGGCCAGCTCAGCAGAAACACACAACAGGAGCAGTGTGCTTGGAGGCAGATTGTGCAAATGTTTCTTTTGTGGTGTGTTTTCTTTTGTATCGCTGTAGTCAGCGACAGCTCTGGATCCCATCCTAGGACACAAGCCAAGAATGAGAAATAAGGCTGCAAGCGAGACAACAATTCACAACCACGGTATTGTTTGACTTGGAATACTCACCGGGCTAAAACCTACAGCAGGAATACAAGATGCTTTAAGTAGCAGATGCTGATTTTAATCTTTCTGGTAGTTAGGCAGTCCACCTTGCCCAGCCCACGGAGCCAGGAGGGACCCAGCAGAGGGATTTCTTCCTGGCTATGTCAGCGAGGAAATGACAGCAGGAGCAGGGGCTGTGAAGCACCCAAGGTGATCAGCAGTGCAAGTAGGAAGGATATGAATGTAGGCTTTGTTAGAGAAAAGAAATGTGCTATCAGAGAAAGTAAGCAGCAGCAGATGAAGATGAATGGTCAAAATGGGGAAAATACAACTGTGCTTAGTCTCTAGGAGTTTCTAGCCAAAAACACAACTGCCTTTGAGCATACACGTTACATGAAAAGGCAAAGATAAAACTGTTTTGCTACAATATGGAAACAAAAAAAAACATAGGCAAAGGACAACAGACACTGGTGGTTTTATTCTGATTAAAGAGGGAGTAAAACATTAAAAACTGCTGCAAAATTCCGACATCAGAGTGGGATAAGAGAGCAACAGATAGTAACCAACACCCCTGCTATGAAGTAGTGTAACAGTTTTAGAAATGTTAGATTTTTGAGTAAATTAGTGTAATACAAAGCAAATGCTTAAGCACTCCATTTTACAATGAAGCTTCAGAATTATTTAGGAGACATTATGGTATAGAAATTGAATTTGGGAATATACCACAAATTACTGTACAAGACTATATAAACTCTCTAATTTCCAGAGCTATTTTTGTTTGGGTTGTTCAGAAAATGTTGACAAAAAATTTTTGATGAAAGAGAAAACCTCTCAGAGCAGTTTGTGATTTCCTAATCCTACCCACACTCCCAGTTCCTGTCTGTCTTTGAGAATGCTCTGGGTGGGATCCAAAGCCTGTGAAAGCAATGGACAGGATCCCACTGGCATTCAGCAGGTGGGACACGAATGCCAAGTCAGTGTCGGGATGCCTCTTGAAAGCCATATCTCTCACTGCAGATCCCAAACATTACATCTAGGCCTGAAATAATCCTCTGTAAAGCAAGCTACAAAGGCTTTGGGTGTTTTATGTTCACACTTGCTAGTGAAAATGAAATGGCAAATAGTAAATTTGTAAGGATGGCAAATACAAAATGAAAATAGCCCAGGCATATTCATTGGAAAAGTTACGTATTGCACTTTCCAAGAATGGAATGCAAATTGTCCTATTCAGGAAGGAAGGCCCAGAGCTATCAGCTCAAGCAGTGCCTGTACCCTGGCCCTGCATCAACAGCAGTTTTGCTGTCAGAGGGAGGCTGAAGCTCTCCAAGCTGGGATCCCACAGTGCATCTACAGCTGTGGGCACGGGCAGCACCATCCCTGTCTGTTCAGCACCATCCCTCCCTGTTCAGCACCATCTCTGTCTGTTCAGCACCATCCCTCCCTGTTCAGCACCATTCCTGTCTGTTCAGCACCATCCCTCCCTGTTCAGCACCATCCCTCTTTTTTCAGCACTATCCCTCCCTGTTCAGCACCATCCCTCCCTGTTCAGCACCATCCCTCTTTGCTCAGCACCATCCCTCCCTGTTCAGCACCATCCCTCCCTGTTCAGCACCATCCCTGCCTGTTCAGCACCATCCCTCCCTCCAGCCTGCCCCACTGTGAGTGAGCTCTCCACACCCTCTGCTGACACAGCACAGCTGGGCTTCCCCATGTCTCCCCTGAAATTCAACATAAAGCAAAGCAGAATGAGCAACGGACAGGTCCTAGAGGAAAATGTTACAATTGCAAACCTATATTCACCACCCACCAGAAGGGAAAGGTGCAAGTGTCTCCTCACTTAACCTGTGCAATCCTGCCAGGCACCTCGATATGTACACTGTTTTCCAGAAGTAGCTGATCTTTTGTCTCTGATGAAATTTGTGTGAAAGGACAAAATTACCACTAAGAGCAATGGAGTGCTAAAAGCAAGATAAAAACAAACAAACAAAAAGCAAAAAACAACCAAAACCAAAAACAACAACAAAACCACAAAAAAAAACCCAAATCAAAATAAAACAAACAAACAAAACCCCCCCCCACAAAAAAAAAAAAAAAAAAAAAAAAACAAACCAAAAAACCCTTCAAAAACCTAAAAACCTGTTCTGGAGAAAGGTTACAATTAAGTATTTTTCTGCAAATTAAAGTCTTACAAGCAGAAGAGGTTGAGGACATGAAGGACTCCTTGACTGCTCTTTGACAGAGCATCATCCCAGGTGTACAAAACAGACATACAAGAAGAAAAGTGAAATGCCAAGGAAGTGAAAATATGGAGAAAACTCAAATTAACATCATCTGTCATCCCATTGATGAGTATGAATGGGAGGGGGGCTCCCAGGGAACTCAGGGATCTTAGGAAATTACCTAAACAGATATGCACAAGAATTTTAATATTGCCAAAAAAAAAAAAAAAAAAAAAAAACCAAACCAAAACCCTAGACAAAGTAGGATTATAACAAAGGAGGATGGCAATGGGCTCAGGGTGACTGAATGCTGCTCCTGGTAGGGCACTGTTTTTTGGGGATTAAAGACAAAATTAAGCTCAGGTGTTAGTTAGTTAGTTAGTTAGTTAGTTAGCTAGTCTAAATAAAAACAGAAAGGAAAAATAAGGAGATTCAAAAGCCAAAGGCTTATTGTAAGGCCTGGAACCTAAAATTTCCACACAGTGGTATGAAACCCAATCTTATAAGTCCATTTTACTTATCAAATATTTTCCTAAAACTTCCTTGTGCATGCAGCACACAGATGACCATGACTGGCTGGTGTCTCTACACCTGTTAACATTTCTGTACAATGAAGGGAACAAAAATGCCCAGCCCAAGGGAGGAGGCAATATGAGCAAGTGGATTAAACAAAGAACTGGTGATAGATATGGGTCTGCACATGTCTCTGCCTTGCTGAATGATGGCAAACCAAACTCCTGCTGCTTTAGATCCCTGGCTAAGCTGGGTAGTGAGCCTTGAGGGCTTCAGACTGGAATTTCTGGCCTGCTGTGAAACCAGACACTGCTGCAGCTACTGCAAACCAGGAGCTTCAGCACTGACCTTCAGCAAAGAGCTCTGTGCAATCACTGCACAGACAGATGTTGCAGCCTCCCCTTTGTGTTTCCCACCAAACTTTGAATCCTAAAGAGACCCACCTGGTAAAAAGGGCACACTTAGGATAGCTGCAAACCTTTGGGTGCCTCAGGTAGAGCAGTTGCAGAGCTGTGTTTCACATTGTCCCAGGAAAACCATGGAGTCTTCCAATTCTCCTGGCAGCCCAATTAAAAACACAGGGGAAATGTTGGGGAATGCACTTAGCTGTGTGTTTGCAGTCCTCCCAAAGAGAGAACAGACCATTGATTTGCTCCTGTAAAACCTTGGTTAGAAATACCAAGTCCTGCCCAGTCAATATTGCTGCTTGTGGAATCCTCACAGATATTTGTGTCCCTCCAACAGTTTCACTTCAGTGCAGTCAGAGAAAACTCTCCATGGTGGCCAGTTCAGAACAGAAAAGCAAAAAGAAAATCTGTGCTCTAAGGTTTGGGTGTGTTTGCACCTCTATAAAAATAGAACAGTCAGTGAGATTGCCAAAAATTGGGGGATCAAAATACTTTGCTGCTTTTACAGGCATCAACAGCCCTTTGTTATATAATGAAATTCAAAACCTAATTATGGTTACCTAGTATATAGTACAAAAACATTATGTCTTTATATTTACACAGCCCTGCAAATAGTCTTTTGCTAGTAAGGCTCAGTTTCATTGAATGTGTTGATGTTTATAGCTTACTTTTCAAATCACCTTCAGGAGACAGAAAACACACAACTGCCTTAAGAAATGTTGATTTATGAACTATACTGGTCTTTACTCTTCTTGTAAACCTGGGTGGAAAATTGATCAGTTATAAGCCTGCTATAGATCTCACAGGTTTGCAAGATATATTATTGTATTTCAAGATTATCTGATATTGCAAAAGATTTTTTTCCCTTTCTTTTGTTCTTTACCGTGGCCATACATTTTCCTGTCTCAATTTTTTTTCTACTGTTGTTGGACTTAGGGAAGCTATCAGAAAATAAAAATAAAGAAGAAGAAATCCTAGAGAAAGTAGCTTTGGGCCACCCCAGGTTTTCCCAATCCATCATAATGTGGGTTTTATTTCATACCCCACTGAGGTGGAATTCACAGAATGTTTCTTGAATTACCATCAGGCAGTCTTATAAGACAATTGCTGTCTTTTCCCCCCCCCTTTTGCTTCACTCTGCTTTTGACAGCTGTTGGCATTTATTGTATAACCAACGGACCCAGCATTAATTTTCAGTAGGCTAAAGATCAGTTAAACTTTAAAGTAATATGTACAGAATGGGACTGCTCAAATGTAGGATATTCATCTTGCCAAAAACAAAAATATTTCAAAAAAATTTTTAATCAAATTTTGAGCATACAGAAGAAATATGAGAATTTTATAGAAAATTCCCAAAAATAATGTTTTTACAATATTAGAGTAATAAGAAAATTTTGACATTTTTATGGGAACAAAAATGTCATTTTACAGGAGTAACAGTTTTGATAGTTCAAAATCCAACACTGTTCCTGTAGCTCTTTTGTTTGGGGTTATATCAGGGAGCTAGGGAGCTCTTTGTAGTATTCCCCAAATGTCACCTGCCTTGAGAATATCCCAAATACTGAAATTTGTTGGTAAGACATTAAACATCATTAAACAGTACTGCATATGCCAAGGTAAATAATATTCTGGGTCACCTATATTTTTAGTGTTTACTCAAAAAACTTGCACAGATCCTGACTGTGTAAAAAATTATTCTGTAGGCATTGAATCTCAGTTTCTTTCGCTGGAGTCTCCATTGAGAGAAGGCAACAAGATTTCTGGAAGAGTTTCTTCATTATTAACACAGATGTTACAATGCGGACTGGAAAGTGGAGTGTGGACTGAGACAGAAGGTTAGGAGAAAAGCTTCAATTAATCCTCACATTAATCACATCTAAAGATATCCATCAGTGATCCTGACATACACCTGAAACAACTTTTGAGATATAGATGGAATGGCTGTTCTTCATCTGTCAGTCTCATCAGTCTAATGGGCCTTTTTTTCTTTGCATAGACAGTGATTTTCTTCTCAAATTCATAGCTCTCTTGGAGAAGCCACTAAACATGTACAGTTGGAAGAAAATATATGAGAAGAAATCTCCTGTGCTGAGGTTTTGTATTCCCATGAAAAGTCTAGTGCAGTAATTTACTGCATGAGATAAGAAGGGCCAGATGGACCACAGACCCAATCCAGCTGGTTCTAACATTCTTGTTGCCACCTTTCTATCAACAATGTGATAATTATGCACTCTAAATAAAAAATATCTTTGAAGAATTCCTTCATCAAGAACTTTACTGCTACAGCCTCCTGCTGGAAACATTCTTCTCCTTGACATGAGCAAGTTTAAGTGAACAACACCATGATTTGTTAGGTGGGAGGAAGCTGTATGACAAAACACTTCAGAGATGCAATGCTTTTTGCCAAACAGCTGAAACTGTTTTGTTGATAAATGTTCATGTCTCATACTATTAACACTGTCACACAGGTAAAGTTTGATCTCCTGACAAAACCTCTTGTAGCTGTCTCTTAATCTATTTAGTAATCAATATTAACACTCTCAAATGTCTCAAAAATGTTCCTTTTAGCTTGTTTGCTTCAGAATGTGCTATGTACACACACACATATTTCACTCCATACATTCATCCTGTATGTGAACATATATTTCATTCCAAATGATAATACACATTTTCTATAGTAACTGCAATAATCTGGGATGTAACAGAAAGATGAACACCCAGATAACCTGGCAAAGAGCACAATATTAAAGATCTGGAAAACAGGGGAGGCAGCTGCTGACACAAACCTGCAGTTCATTCTGGCCTTTGGGGTCCATCAGGACCTCAGGAAAGTCTGGCACTTTTGTTTGCTGTCTTAGGAACCTGTTTGGCTTTGTAACCTCAGCTCTGCCTGGCCCCAGCAGGAATGGGCAGTGCTCAGTGGGTGATGGAGGAGGGCCCACCCCTCTTGTGAGTGAGCCTATCACACCCCAGGTCTTGGGGCAGGCAAGTAGTAAAAGATGCAGTTCCGTGGTAAGCAATAGATGGTTTGCCTATTCCAGCTGTCTCATAATATTTAAAATAAGCTGTGATGATGCATAAACCCAAATACTAGATGGGATCTCACACCTAATCACTCCACTCTGAATGCTAGTGAAGAAGTGCTTTCCAGATTAACTACACCAGACACATTGACTCCTTCACAGTGAAGCAGATTCCATTTTCCTTTTAAACATTAACCAGATTCTATTTTTGTTTTAAATATTAAGATTTCCTTAAGACCATCAGAACTTCAAAGTTAAAAGAAAATTAGCACATGTGTTGGTTTAACTGAGACCTGGAGGGATAGAACAGTTATTTCTTGGAGTCCAAATGAGCATAACTTTGCAAAGCTGGAATTTTCACAAGCAGACACTGCATTTTAATAATTTATCTCCTCAGAGGAGATAAATTGTACCTTGAAATAAAGCCTGAAAAGTTTTTTGCCCTGCAGCTACAACAAAAGAAAACTGAAAGCCATTTGGCTGCTTGTGACCAACTCAGAGTTAGAACTGGCCAAATTCCACACATGAGCAGGGACACAAACACACAGTGGCTGCAACCAGCTCCAGTGCCAAATTGCAACCATATTTATAATCCTTTCAAAACACTTGGGTCCATTTTTGTGGGAACAACAAACATGTAAATAATGAAAACCCAGTATTTCCTTTCGGAAGTGAAGTGTCCTCTCCCCCACAGCCCAGTAAAGGCAGTCATGTTGCATTTCCCACTCCTCAGATTCATAACACCAGCTGTTAACATTTGTTGTTTCTTGTGAAGACTAAAAAAAATAATTATAAAAATAAGAACACTGAAAGTTGTAATATATCTTGTATCTTCTAACTAAATATTGGGAAAAGACATGGGCAATTGTTTTTCATAATTTAAATTATACCTATTCCTGTGAAGCTATTGTTTCAACATTGGAAAACTTGTTTACTCTTTAATATGCATTCAAATTGCATTTGGTGGCTGCACAGAGTGAGATTTTGTACCTATGCTGTGGGGCTATTAGACTTGTAAGGACAACAGAGAATCTCTCTTGACACTCAGACACTATTGTAAAGGATAAATTAATTTCTGTCGATACCAGCCTCTTAAAATACCAACAGCATATTCATCTATGTTCATGCATATATTCAATGTATAAAGATGTTTCATGTTTATACATAACAAGGTTTGAAGACAGACCATTTGTTACTGGCATCTGTCAACAACATTTAAAATTTATACCGCATTACACTCTTCACTTTACTACTGTGTGGTGCTGAAATTCAAAATTTTCTGTTTGAAACTCTGTTTGAAGAAATTTCCATCATTCTAAAGTTCCAAGAGACCAGCTCCCTCCATTGTCTGCTATAACCAATTCACCCTCAGAGGATAAGTCCTACACGATCCTATAATATTTCTAACAGCACCAGCATCCCAGATTGAAAGTTGTTTTCATATCTGAAGTAGCAATTATTTATTGAAGACATTGAGGTAGCAAACAAAAAAGAAGCCAATATTTTACACTGAAATGGAGGGCAAAAGGAAGGGAGAAGGGTTGTTCCCTGCAACTGGGCAAATGTGGGCTGCACGATGCCACTTTCAATTCTGAAACATGAAGCAGAGCTGCAGTAAAACGACATTAGTAGCTTTCATATGATAATTGGTATAGAAGAGAAGGTTGTTTCTGGGTGGAGCAGTAGCCAAGTTCACTGAACCTAGCACACCATTCAATCAACCACGGAAAAAACAATAGGAGATAGAGATGGGGGAGACTTTTATTTTGACTGGGTAGCAGACATGAAGGCAGGGGGTGAGTCTAGGGAGGGGAAAGTATGCAAAAGTGAGAATTCAAGATAGCTAAATATTTGAAATGTCTCTGAATGCACATATATTATTTATAAGTGTAAAATAACAATCATTCCCTCATCGATATACAGGGAGGCGAACCAAGCAAATGCAGATTTAGATGGGACGTTTAACATGTGAAATAATGAAAGAGGATGGTGGCAGTCTGCCAAGTCTCCCCCTCCCCACTGCTCCTCTCCCCAGTCATTGACTTTCAAAGAGGAAAAGATTTCATACAACAAAATCTACCCTGACTTCCAGGAGATGCTAGGAGAAGGGATTTACACTTAGTAGTATCTTCTAAATAGTCCCAAATAAATTCAAGTTTCAAAGAGGTCCTTGCACGAAATGTCTTTTTAGCTTGCTGGGATGGGCATATCTCTTGGGATTTTCCTGCCTATGTGTTTTAGGTAGGAATTTTCACTCCTTTTATTTGCTGTCTTTTGGCATCATTTTATTCTTATTTTAAAATAAAAGCAACAGAAGGCAATTCTATTTTCACGGAAATTGCTAGCAGTATGAATTTCAGCTCACTTCCAGAAGAATAATTTTTGTGCCGGTCAATTCAGCCAAGATAGTTTGCTGGCTTTCACACAGCAAATTACTAATTAATGACAAATTAAATATTGTTCTATATGAAGATGACTTCAGAGGTGGTGCATAAACTTTGGGATTCCTGGAATATTTTCAGACTGCCTACAGTCCATTTTCATGCAAATATGGCTGTTAAAATCATGTTGGTTTTTCGTGCTACCCAGCACAAAATAAACCCTCCTGATGCATAAACATATTATTTCCTTTACTCATATAGACATTTACATTTGATTCAACACTCTTGGTGCACCTGAAGACATGTTTTTAATGCAAACCCACAGAGATATCACATTAAAGCCTTGCTGTACTCTTTGGAAAAAAATCATTCAGGCTGCTCTGAGGAATGCAAGCCAGGCTATAGAAATGCATTGCTTTACAGCATGGCTTCATTTGCAAGGAGTGTGGGGAGGGTTCACAGCATTGGCCCTCTCAGGGTTTCTCACTGGAGGCATCGTGTCAGAGTCAGGCATTTCCAAGCACTCAGGAGGGGTTTCATTTTCACCTCACTGAGAGGATGAGGTAGCATTTGCTTGAATTTATCCTAGCTGTGATACCGTGCTTGTGAAAGATTGCTGGAATTCCCACTGTGAACTGCCCACAGAGCCACAAGGTCATTGCAGGATGCCCTGGCCTTTTCTCCAGCAGCACCAACCTCCCTTGAGCCTGGCCACACCAGCAGAGCTCCAGTGTGTCGGTAGGGTTGGGGCACAAAGCCCCTCTAGGAGCTGCAAACCTTCTCCTGCACCAACAATCCAGGCATCACCTGGAGTACATCAGATGCATGCCTGATGCAGGGGTAGTAGCTTTGACTTTGTATCCTGATGACACTGCATTCCCACGCTGGATTTACTGGAATGTCTATCAGAAGGTTGGGAATTACTGTATTTTGACATACATACCAGAAAGGACTGTGAGATTTGTAGGGTGGCAGAAATTGAGTGGAACACTGTTTAGGTAAAAGAGGCATGGCTGCAGACTTTGTACATGAACCAAAGGATGACCACTTGGTCAAAAGCAATTTTGGTTGCATCTCAGCTGCTTTCTACCACTATAGATTTCCTACCTAGCATCCACTAAGTGTTAAACAACCAACCCCAAGAGCCTGTTTCTCTAGTGGCAGATGGTGAGGCATGCTGAGCTAACCTCCCCAGACTTGAGGAAATGTGCAATAAGGCAGGAAAGATTTAGTTTTCAAAATAAATTGAATGTTTGATCACAAGTTAGCATTCTGCAAAGCTGCGTGCTGTTACTATGACAAGTTCTTAAAACTAGAGCTAGCTAATAAAAGAATTTTATTGATTGTCATGCCACATCAGGTCAGAAATTCATTTAGTGTTTTATTGCATTCTAACACCAGATGTTTCAGAGGAAGGTGTGAAACTCCCATAACAGAGAATTATGCAATAACTTGCTTATGAGAGAATCTTCTTTCCAAAACCCCAATGCTTAATGGTGAGCATTATTGCTCTTCTTCCTATGTACTCTCTTCCTGTTTCAAGGGGCTGCAGCTTTTCTTCTCTTATACAACCACTGAGCCTTGCAGTCATTGTTATGTTATTCTAATTTTACCCATATGCAATGAATTCCACAATTTAACATATGTACAAATGATGTTTCAATCAATATCTATTCTTAAAAAAAGAAGACATTTCTTCATATTATTCATGAACAAAAAATCCTATTTATCTTGCACTAATCCTTATTGAGGACTTTCTTTCTTATGCTTTACTCACAGTTTCGCTCTTTAAATGCAAAATTCAGTAGCAATAAAGACAATTAAAAAAAAATAAGCATGCACATACAGCCCTTTGCCTCTCTATACTTTCCTGTGCTAAGTAAGAAAAGATCACAATCTATTTGAATTTATTTCTGTGAAAGTTTTATGCTCAGCTTTTCTTTAGAAGCTTCTAATCTGGCTAAGCAGTACAATAACTCAAGATTTTTGCGTATGTAAAGAAGAATATAAAGAATATGTGTGTGCATATGTAAATAAAATGTTCATAAAAAGAAAGCCAGATTATAAAATCAAAATAAAAATTCTGCTACTATTCTGAATGTCTACTAAAACAGAGTTTTCATAAACTTTCCTGACAGAAGCTTTCTTCCAAAAAAGTTAATGAAACTGAACCCAAAGCAGATGGGAATACAATCAAGAAAAATTCATTTTCCAATTCCATTCAGTTGTTGTTAAATTTCTCTTCTCTACTCATCTACTTTGAGATTCCTCATCTGTTTTATGAGCTGCTGCTATTTATTCTTCCTATAGTGAAAGATCAATACATTCATATTTTTAAAGCATTTTCAAATCTCTGAGTGAAAGAAGCAACTATATAAAATTCATTTTGTGTTTATAAAAAAAAAGAAACTTAAAAGTTACTTCAGTGAAGGCTTCAGAATCCAGATCAATACAGGACTGAGAACTGCATACAGTGAATTCAAATACAGTGTTATGTTCATGTTGCTCAGCTTGGCTCTGAGCCAGGAAAGCACAGGTGTGTGCCAAGTTTTACACACTGTGAGCAGTGCCTTGACATCCTCAGGTGCTTCACTGGACTGGGGCCTTGCTGTCATGTGGCAGAAAGGGAAGTGCCACAACCATTAGCATACACAGGAACCCAGTGGATCTCCCTGTAAAGTCTCTTTTTATCATCCCAACTATTTTTTCTTCAGTTGTTGAGTGAAGATGTTTAATTTGCCAGCTTTCCTAAGGACAGAAGTTATGCAACCATTCCTTTCAGCAGCATTGACACCCTCAAAATAAACAACTACATTTTTAAATGTAGGTCAGGAAAAGCTATTTCAGAAGTAAAAGACCAAATATCTTTCTCTCTCTAAAGTAAATGAAAGTCAATGGTATTTGGCTCACATTGAAAAATGTTATTCAGTTTAGGTAGGTACAAGGAAAGACTTAGCACAGCAAAGCTTTCCAGTGCTACTGAAATGCTGCCTTTGGCTCTTTCACACAGGATATGAGCAAGCACTCAGGGTTCATTCAGGATTTCAGAAATGCATCTCTGTCCATTTGGAAGATACAAACTAAATAAGAAGCTGACCTTACTGACAAATACTTTCTATCAGTTTCAAGCTCATTTGGGTTCACCTTCTGGCTCTCTTAACTCATAGAAATTTGGAGGGTCTGTGCTCCTCTGCCTGAATGCGTCAGGTACCACCTTACAGTACAGGAAATAAGAATTCAACAAGGGCAGTGGCATTTCATAGAATCATGGAATACCCTGAGCTGGAAGGGACCCACAAGGATCATTGAAATCCAACTACTTTATTACATTGCTTCCCACAGGCCATGGGTGGGGTAAGTCTGTATTATTATTTTAGTTGGATCTAGGAACTTTAAAAGGAACTTTTCTAATCATAGTGACTTACCACACCTTAGCTTACAGCACAGAGTAAACTCTGAGGGCACAAACAGGTTCTTTTTGTAGATGAGGCTTGTGTGGTAAAAGCATTACAGAGGTCAGCTCACACCCTCCAGGCACCAATGGGCTCAAGTTGGACTTAGTCCAGAGGTAAAAGCTCAAAAATTCTTACCTCTGTTAAAAGTTTTGTTCTTCTCTCACACAAGCCTGAGAGGAAAATGCAGACATTCCACCCAATATCATTCTGTTCTCTTCTCTGCAGCTCTTGCAGTAGGGAAGCTCCATTTCACACACATGGATGAGATTCATGGGCAATCCCATGTGATGACATTTTCCTGGGCTTGGAGACACAGCATGGCAATGAAGCTCACTGAGGTGATCCTGGCACACACATCCCACGCTGTACCTTGTGGAGTGATGCACCCTCAGTTTGCCTCATGCTAAGTTCCACAGGAGCCTTAGAAACTCTGGAAAACAAACCAGAATTCCATTTGCATAAAGCATTATGCTTTATTCAATATTATATTCATTTCTATTTGCATTAAAGTTTAAGTGCTCCAGCACTTAAATTTCATACTTCCACTAAAGATTTTTCCTACTAAGTATTTCTTTCAATTACCTCATTAGAGTATGAACACAACTAAGCCAAAACAAAGATTTTTTTCCCCTGGCACACAACCATGAAAATATTTACTTTATACTGTGAGAGCAGGGTTCTGTTCAAATAAAAAAATGAACCTGGGGGCATTTGAAGTAAAAATGTGTCTTTTATAATTATTCCCTTGTGTTAGAACAATCCAGGACAGTCAAGAATCAGTCTGGGTGCAGATTCCTTTCTCTCTCATGTGAGGTTGAGTGGAAAAGCAAAGATGAAAGCAAGGAAGAGTTTTTATAATTCCTCTTGCAGTCATTTCTTTCTCTGACTAGAACATGATTAAAGATATCTCATGTAAACTGGGAATAGGCAACACTTGCTAGCAGCTATTTCAAATTCTGCCCTTGAGGATTATATAATAATAAAAAAATCCTCATTCTTACACAGCATTTTTCATCCACAGATTTCAAAGACATGCCTTGCCTCACTGCTGGGGCACCCCACACCCGTGTGGAAAAGCTCTTCTCCCTTTGCTTGCTGGCACCCCTGAATGGCTGGAGGGGCACTGAGGGGGTGTTGCATGGCTGGAGAGGATCAGAGAAGGTGCCAGGAGAGACTTTTCACTGTTGTTTGCCAGAGCACCTGGCTCTGTGCTGGCTGGGCTCTGGTGAATCCTGGGGAGGCTGCCCTGAGCAGGGAACATGCTGGAGCATCTCAGAACCATGGGGCTCCTTTCATCTCAGAGATGCTCCCTAGACCACTGTTCTCACTTTGTTACAGCTACAGCAGCGGCCACTGCAGTCTCCAAGAATATTTTCTTCATCATATTCTAGTGCAATTCCTTTTTCATCTGTCTTTTTCACTTCTAAATCAATTCTCACTCAATGTATTCTTTTCTTTGTTTCATTAACTGATGGCTTTAAGGACTCTCAGTGTTGCATAGTTAATAACTTTTCTGTAGCTTGACTTTTTCCATCAGTTCACATTTCCAAACCAATTAATTCCTTGTTGTTTTCCAATGGTTATTAAAAGGTAGAAAAATCCAGTTTAACCCAGTCTACCGTCTGAGGGATGCATCTATATGCTAATTACTTTTCCAGTTTGCTAGCAGGAAACTCTGCATGATAGAAAGGACCATTTTCTAAAATTATCAAGGGCCAGACTTTTAGAGGTAGTTAGGTGCTTAAAGATGAAGAAGTGCCTAGTGGGGTTTTTAGAAGTGCCTAGAGATTTAAATCCTATTGAAATCAGTGTGATTGAATTAGGGGACTGAATACTTTAAAAGCCAGGCTCCACAAGATGCAAAAAGAGGGTTTCAAAAAACCCATAGTATTTAAAAAATATTTAGTCATATAATGGGGAAATTAAATATCTGAAAGAGCAAAATTATATTTTTTTCTTTAGTTAATTAAATTTTAGGTTAATCAGCAGGATTATTCAATTCATGGTTCATTCAGCCAAGTGACTTCAGCTAACCAAAAAAAAACCCTTTGCAAAGATCTCATTATAGCCATTTTCAGAAGATAAACTTTTTCCTGTTTTGTTTGTTTCATAAACAGTGTTTGCATTAATTCTCAGAAAGGATAATAATCTGCGAGCTAAATAAATTGGTATTGTTTTCCTCTTTCACCAGAACAACTGCATAATATATTTTCAGCTGAACTTCACCCAGTTATATATTTATAAATATACCCAATTTGCTCCAATGACTCATTTCAGCGTAAAAGGCTGCAGGGCTGAGCTCACAGCCAAGGTTCGTGCCTGTTCTCATCCCTTAATTGAAAATGTACTCTCAGCCCTTGCTCTGGCAGCTTTTATCTGTCCTTTCTGCAGCAGCAACGTCAGACAGCCAAAACCCAGCTTGAGATCCTTTTTTTAGAAGGCCCCTGATAGCAAAGGGGAGGAATGGTTTGCAGGTGGCCTGAATTCCAACGGGCTCAGGTGGATTCAGGATTTGTACACAAACCGTTGGATCTCAGCAGAAGACAGAAATAGAGGTTATCCCAACACCAACCAACTAATAAATAACATGACTAAAAGTTTAATTCTCCTAGGTGCACTGAGGGATTGCCTTCCCTCACTTTTAATGCCCTTAAAAACTGGGTTATGGGTGAAGTTTGAAGGAGAGTCTCCATTAGAGTTTTCAAGTTACATATAGACAAGAGTCCTGAACCCTAAAAGGTGTAGATTTTAAATTAAGCTATGGATACCAAGATACTTTCCAGATCTTGTTGGAAGATATAGTTTGGCTAATTTTAGAAGCAGTGAGCAAAGTGCAGGCTTGTTAAAGATGAGATCATCTCTCAAGGATATTTGACTGTAGTCACCTGAACAGGTACTCCTGTTCTCTACTGTACAAAGAATTTCAAAAGAATATTAACAATTTTGGATAGACATCATTGTCAAGATAGTAAAACAAGGTTTATGGTCTCAATCTCTGCCTTGATTTCACTCAGGACACAATGACCATCATTTAATTTTTTCACTAGTACAGCTAAGCAAAAACACAGAAAAAAATTTTATTTCAGAAGAATGGTTCAATGCTGGCTTATCTGATTTCTCCCTTAATCCACAACTTGTACTTATTTCTTCCTTAGAAATATTGCAAAATTGCTTAAGGACAGGATGGCTCAAGGTCTGGTAATGGGATTTTTAGCCTTTCACATTCAGCTCATTTATCTGAGCATGGGTAGGTCTTTAGGTCAGTGAGTTGTTACCGCTGACTCTTGTCCAGTGGCCTCTGAAAGAAATGAATGAGCAACTTTCACACAGTGAACAATTGTCTACCCAAAATTATGACAAAAGGGGACAGTAACAGAAGAAATAACATAGCTACACAAGAGTAAAGCCAAAACTTCTTTATGAACAAAAAAGAGGGGTCTTTTCCCTGACACTTTGGAATTATGCTGGTAAGGAGATTTGAGTAATCCAGCACCTTCTCTTCTGCCTAGAGATATATTTTAGTGACCCTCACACTGAATCATATTTCTGTTGGACTGGCTCAGTACTTTTTGTGAGCAATAGATTTGGAAAAAATAGGAATTCCCATTCCTTTGAAAAAAAAAAAAAGCCAACCTTATAAAATAAAACTTTGAAAGATCAGTAAAGTTCAATATTGTGCCTAAGAAACACTTAAAACTGTAATAAAACCAGAAAATAATAGGATGTGAGTATAAACACACTCACAAAAGTAGCTGAATATGATCTTAAATTAAGGATGGGAAAAAGGAAGCAATAAAGCCAGAATGATACAAAAGGAGAAAGCTCAGGCAATGTATTTCATTTTGGTTAGAACTCCTTGGTTTATTTTTCCCAGTGAGAGTATTCTGAACAGCTCTTCCAGGTACAGACCATGAAAGGAAAATGTGGGCAGGGTCAGAACTGAGGTGGGACTCCCCTGGCTGAGATTTCTAGCTGCAAGTTCTACCTTTTGCTTTTTATTCAGTTTCGTGCTTCTCACCCCACAAAAACACCTATACAGTTTGGTCAGATCTAGAGCTTTCCAAAAGAAATTACATTTTATTATTTATGCTCTTTCATCAGGTCAAGGCTTGATCTAATACCCTAACAAATATCTGTTACATTTAAGCTGCAGCTGAAAGCAGTCTGTCCATTTAGAGGCTGGTTTTAGCTTCTAAAGTCCACCTTGGACCACAGAGATCACTTTAATGGTATATTACTTTTTCTCTCTCTTCTCAATTTTCACTATGTTCTCATTGTTCCACAGTGTGAATTAGATAATCTCTAATTATCTAATTAATATATTTAAATTAAAGTTATCTGATATTTAGCTGAAGTTTGATGCTTCTGTTTCAGACCTCAAAAAGGCCTCAAATGTGTCTGTTTTTTCCTTAAAATATGCTAGCAAGACAATAAAAAATACACATCTAGATCATCACACCTGTATCATTCCAGGAAAAATAAAAAATTGTGCAGGTACTTGTTTGATCATTCTTCAACTGTAATTAGAATGAATCATATGCAAACTTGATTGACAATTTCATATATAAATTTGGCATGATTTGTTCTACATGTGCATTTGTTTATACAAAAACACCTAAAATTCTTGCCTCCTGTGAATACCATAGAATAATAAAAAGATTTACTGCAAATCACACCACTTTGTGTCCCGGACATTGCAGCATGCTAATGCTAATTATTCAGTGTGTTCAGTGTTCTAGGAGATTGAATGTTAAACCTTTAGTAGTCATCCATGATATAAGGAAATATTTCATTAGATATCTCAGTATTTGTTTTGATTCACTAGAAGAAGTAGAAGCACAGAATAACTTGGCTGGAAGCTCAACCAGTCCCAGAGCCTCCCATTTTCTGGAAAAGTATAATGGATATAACTGTGAACTTCTGCATGAAGGTGCTGTAGATGTATCACGATGCAAGGAAAACAAAACACAGAATGTGAGAATCCAGTCCTGTGTCATTTACAGTGTTAGGATAAAGACAATCTGTTGCAGTTTTTGTCACAGACTCCTGTAGTCTGCATCACGACAATCCCTGTGTCCCTAGGAATTTCTGTTCATTTGTTTATATTACACCAATTCAACTCAATATATTCAGCTAAACTGAAGCAATCCTAACTTAAATTTAAATAATAGCATTCATGTTGAGACGTAGTTCAGTAGTTCCATAGTTTTAAAACGACATTTCAAGCTAACCCACTGAAGTTCCATTGTGTAGTGGTAAGAAAAATTACCTAGCTGTTATCTTGCTTTTACACAGAGTGTTGCATCTCAGAAGGTAAAGGCCTCAGACCAAAGTTGTGCAGGAGTTGAGGCAGTTCCCTGGTGAATTAGGCAATTATTTCCCACTAACAAGCCCTGAGCAAAGCTCAGTAAATCATTTGCTGACATGAGCTCAGGATTTGGCACAGGGATTGCAAGGTGGTGTGCAGGTGGAAGGCAGAGCCCCTGCCAGCAGCTCCTGAGCTCTCTTCTGGCATCTGCTCGTGCTGCCCATTCTGGGAACAGCTCAAAGCCCATCAGGTGAGCAGGATGTCTGTGGCACTGCACGTCTGTTTGGCCACAACACGACTTCCAGATCTGCTGTGCCTAGGGGTTAACTTCATCCTGTAAGCCACAACAATTCCCAGCATCCATGAACAGCTACAAAGAGAAACTGCTCAAATCTGCAGAGCTGTCGGCCTCTTTTAAGTGGAATCCCCCTTTGCTGTAAGGGCACAGAGCATGGCTTGAGGCTCAAAGTGGATGTTTTCATTTGCATTGAGCAGCCACTGCTGAAGCACTGGTGACACCGAGGTCAGCGATGTGTATCCTGGGTGGAAGTGCTGGGCTAGCAGAGCACACTGGGGAGGGCCTCAGGTGAGAGAAAAGCCAATTTAGCAGTGTTTCAGCAGTGGGACATCACAGCAAATCCGTGTGCTGCTGAACGGCCATCCCAACAACGTGTGCTCCGGGTGGGGTAAGCATGTGGGTGGGGATGAGAGAGAATAGGTCTTTGTCAGAGAGCACACCAGGGCTCCAGATCAAAACATTCTTCAGCCTCGGAGGGGATTCATCATCCCAACTTCGAGGCAAACCTGAATCTCATTGCTACTCCTCTCAGCACACTGAGCTAAATCAAATTCCCATGTGCGAGACTGAAACACGAATCCCAGTGGCAGAGCTCGGCCCCATCCCTAATTGTAATATTATCAGTAATAAGCTTTCCAAGGAAAAGCGAGGGGGCATCACACATCTAACACCCTGCACAAAAAATATGCTGGGCCAAATTCTTGCATTTACATTTTGCTATCGAAGCCTCCAGAAAAATGTTGATTTAAGCAGTAGGAGCTCTGTGCCTGTGTCTCCCTGTAGATATGCATGCTGTCCCTGTGCCAAAGCCAAAAATGAAGTCTTAGGGTTATCAAGGCAGAGGAAACTATTGAACTCAAGGGAGATTGAAAGAGACTCGGATCCCAGTGTTTTGACTAGGATTTCTTTCATAGTAATGGAGGCATTAATGATTTTTCTCACAAAGGGATGGCTAGGCAGAATATGCCAGTGTGCATGTGTGTGAGGGAGGAGAGGGGTAGAGGTAAATATGAGTAGCTTTACACTAAAATTAAATCAGGCTTTCCCATAAAACAGATGTTATTATTCCCTTTTAAAAATAATTAAATTAACAGCAAACAGAAATGTTCAGGAGAAGGAATTTGAGGTTGGGATTTTGGCATTAGTAATTCCCTATACTTAATCCATAAAAGTTTTCTTTTATGTTTACAGAAGGGGGTTAAAAAAAGAAGCAAGTCTGTTACTAAAGAATTTTAAGATACAGTGGAGATGTGAAAGGCACAGAAGATTTTCATTTCCTGTGTTATAGGGTGCAAATAATATCAGTATGAAAAACCTGGCAGGAAGATTTAAGATAGCAGTTTTTACATTGATAAGTATTTGTTCATTTCCTGACAACAAAAAATATAAATCTCTTCAGAAATTAAATACCCTGGCTTGTTGAAGCACTTTTGTGACGTTCTGTGGTAGACTGGCTTCCTTTCATTGGAAATCCACAGCTAGAATAATAATCACAGCATCAGTTATTATACTTGTATCAGTTCTGTGCTGCAAGAGGCTAATACAGTGTATGGCCGAATTCTCCTACTTTTGTGTCACTTATTTTCTCTGTGGGCCAGATTTGCATTTTAATGGAAGTAGTTTATAGACTTCTTTGCTGCCTTCATAGTGCCACAAGTGGCATCATTAAGTGAGTTAAGCCGGATTAATGCTGATAGTAAAGTCAGATAATACAATAACAGAGGCCTTCATTTCCATTTGGATTAGGTGAAGAGAGCAGGCCTGTCTGGTGCAGGGTGATAATTTGTAAGCGCGATATGTTGTACTTGAGAGGATAAGATTAAATTTAGTGGGTTTAACTGTCATCCCAGTAAGTCAATTACTTCATCTTTTCAGGCTTTGAATTTATTTTATAAATAAAATAAATGGAATATTGAGCTGCTCCACAGCCATTTCGAGCTTCCATGAAGAAGAATTACACATGCTGGGCCAAAAAAAAAAAAAAAAAAAAAAAAGCAGAGAAATGGGAGGGGAGAAAGGGTTTCTGATTCGGCTCCACAAACAAAGTACAAACTGCATTCAAGTGCCATCATGGCAACAGCTCGGGAATATTGTCCGTTTCTCATATCACAAGCATGACAGATTCAATTGTGACTTTAGTTTATTCATAATAGGAAATATTTGTGTTGTGCCTGGCCTTTTCTATTTGTATCTATTAGATTGTAGAAGGAATACACTAAAATACTGATCACTGCTATCGTTTAACTCTTTTACTTTTTTCCTCTGCTTGCCATCTCCTCTGTACTTAATGCTTGCCCCTTGCTGCTGAGGGAGTCTCAAATAGATATAAATAAATGAGAATTTGTTCAATTTTGATTTATGTCAGATAAACTCTTTTTTAATTCATCTGTCTTCTCTCCCCATCTCCACACTTATTTGGACACCAAATCCCTACAATACTATTTCTTGAGCATGGAAAGTTTGAAAGCTTTCAATAAATTAGATATTGATAGATAAGCACCAACATCTTCATTTCCATCCACAGGTGATGTCAAGGGATGCTAAGCATATCAGGAAGAGAGTGCGTATGCAGAGCAAGAGATGATTTCAGAAGCCCCCCAAAACCCAGATCCTTCCACAACATCCTTTCTAAAGAGTTTTCTCCTGTGATTCTGCTGTGGGGTATTATCACCTGCAAGAGGAAAGAAACCTCAGCTAGTCTCTGGGATGTATCAAATGGATCTTAAGGGGAGGAGGACCATCTAAGAATGATTCCTCTGTAGGTCAGAGTTATTTAGCAAAAAATGCTGTTCTTCGAAAAGTGCTAAATTATACAATTTCATAATTTCATGACAGAATTTCATGGTCAGTTTGACTTTCAGCTATCTTAAAATCAGAAAAACCTCTAAAGTTTTCCTTAGAGGATGACATTTATTTCTCCCTATCTTTTGTTGTTGAATGGTTTCTGTAATTACTTATATAGAGATACAAAATGACTTTAATATTCACAGGGTTGATTTGCTGATATACAAGGAGTTTAAAATCAAAATCCCAGCCCTGAGTGTTAGAGATATCAGTGACCCATTTTGTCTCAAATTAGCAATGTCACGCAAGTTTTGAGAGGCTGTAATTACAACCTCAACAGAGCAGAAAAGCCCCAGCCTCATTCTGCTCAAAAATGAGTCTTCCCTTGGCTTTGACACTGGGGATTTTTTCATTCCTGCATCTGAGTGTTGTGACTGTGATCCAAATAATGCCTTTTTCTGGACACAGGGATGCCATGGGGTTTTTTTGTACAGATGTCAATATGGCAGAATTTGACCAGCTTGACTGTAATCTGCCCTGATTTGTCACACAGTTCAGCCAATTGAGTTCCTTAGATGGTATAGAAAATTGGGGCTGTTTTTCTCCAGAATGCCTGGTCACACACCAGCACAGACAGTCAAGTGTGCAGTAAACTAAAAGCACAACAGCTCAGTGGGTTTGCCACAACCAGCAGGGCTATTGCCCCTTGTCACTAGCTTAGCTGAGCTATTTCAGGGGAATTGGACTGTAGGGCAAAATTGGGTACCTCTGATGGTCATCACCTGGGCATCTCACAGTGCTTAGTGTTAACAGCAAATGTGTGAAATAAGGCAATACTGGCTTTCATTCTCTAGGAAGTGTCACAAAAAGAGATAAGTGCAGGCTTAAAGGTACTCAAGATGTTAAAAAATACAGAGAAATAAGTAGTAATTAAAAGTTTATAAGCCTTCTTTCATGACCTTCCCCCTTTCCTCTTCTAAGGACTCAACAGATCTGATTAGACTGGGACATAAGTCCCCCAGGGAGCACATGCTTTATATCTTTTGCTATTTAAATATTTTCTTAATCAGTTTGTAGGTGATATTAACAAGCAGAAGCCTGAAGAAGGTCCTCAGTCACTACATGAGGTTACTGTTGGGACAGTTGAGCAGAAGCTCTGTGACAGGCTCTTTGTGGAAAGAGGCATTTCTACAGAGGCAAGCAAGACTAAAAATCCATTCAATATTCTGTTTGATGAGCAGCTCGGTCCAAAACCTTGGCCAGCTTATTTGAAAAGAAGGGAAAAATGTGTGGAAAGCCTTTGGCATGCAGGAATCCAAGTGTGATGAACACTGAGGAACAAAGTCAAAGGGGTTGTTCTAGTGCACATGAGATCCTTAGGGCCAGCTGTCACCCCACCTTATGCAAGTTTTATGGTGACATAAAGTCTCTGAGGCTGATGAATTTGCTTCAGGCTGGTTATTTAAGGCATTTGAAATTTATGTCTGTACATGTCATACAGGGCTGGTTGAATTAATACTTACCCAGCGTGTGTAGAACTATTAAGTCCTCAAGTGGCAAACATGGCTATATTTGAAATTGCTCTTATCTGATAAAGGGCAACTTTGTTCTTATTGGTATCAGAAGGAGAAATCTGTATATTTGTTATCCATCAGCTGCCTTAGGGTGTATATGTGTTTTAAAGAGGGACAGAAGCAAAGACAGAGCTCCATCCAAAAGAACTGCAGCAGGATCTTGACTTGACTTCATATAACTCTGTGAGCAAATATTAAATGGTGTGACAGGGAAGGTTCTGCCCCTGCCAGCCTTCAAATAAACCAGCCCTCTTTCTACTGTTTACTAAGCTTGTACTAGACAGCTTTGACAAAGAGTTCAAAACTATTTTAAATCTCCTGGGCACTTAATAAAGAAATGCCATAAAAAGCTGAAAGTAGAGAGCTGTGCCAGCCAGTCTCAGAAGGAGAATTTCTACCCATGAGATCATGTTATCCTGCTCAGAGTACAGAACAGAGGGAAAGTTTAAGAATTCAAATCCTTTTGAACATGATACCGTAGCTGCAGCAGCAGGGGCGGATTTATGGATTTGTAGAGTGGTTAACACAATTTTGCATTTGCCACAGTGTTATATCTTCTACATTAGGTCAAGATGCCCGGAATAGAACAATCTGTTTTTATCAGGCAGTTATTAGAATGCAGCATAAATCCATGTTAGCCATCGCAGGGAAGATCCTTTGTCACTAATAACAGCTCCTGATAACTGTTGAGTTAAAGTCAGGTGCTTCCAGATTGAAAAACTCTTTCTCTAAGACTGAAGGCAAACAGGTATGGCAGAAAGGAGAATAATCACAGGCTGGGTAAGAACATGAGCCCAGCTGGGATATGCTGTCCTTCAAGGTTTGTATCAATTCAGGAAGCCACTGAACATGTCTGAAAATGCAGGAGGAATCAGCCTTCAGAAAGGAGTGCAGGGGTTAGAGGGCAAAAATGAGCTTTTAAGCAGCTGCAGCCAGCTACCCAGGATCTTCTGAACACTGCATACATGTGAGGTGTTGGCAGAAACTTTGGAGTCTACAGTGGGCTAAGACCACTAAATATGTGATGAGCATCATCTCTTTTTTCTCTTCTTCAATCTCTCTTTTAATATATATTCTCATCTCAATATGCAGAATATACTGACTTAAGAGGAGGAATGAGGAGAATTCTTCCAAAGAAAGAGGAATAAATGGGTGCTAAGTGGGTAACACTGTGATTTTTGTGTCAGGGAGGGTCAGTGATGGGATGAGCAGGAGGAGTGTATGCAGCTGCATTAATTCTGCAGTCAACTAACTCAATTTCCATCTTGCATCTAAGAAAAACCTACTTGCCAGGAGGAAAACAGTTCAGTACACTGAACTGCCTACTGAGGAAGCTAATGGAGCATTTTATAGATGAAAAAGGAGTGCAGCAAACTCTGCTCAATAAAGATGGGTTGAACTCTAAAAAGGAAATTAGTGAAAATATACAATACCAGGACTGAATATTATACATCAGTCCATTTGTGCAGATCTGGGTGGAGAAAGTAATTAATATTATGGAGAAAGTAATTAGTATTAGTTTCTCGAGCATGTGACCCCTCACCTAGTGACTATACTACAATGTACAATGTTAGTTTTACAGATGAAAATGCTGCCTTTTCCTTTGCACCTTTTAGTTTTCAAAGGGAGAGCCATGACTTTTCTGAACATTCCTCTGTGTGGGGAATTTTTAAGCCTAATATTATCTTTCCATGGGAATGGAAGAACGCCCTCACAACATTTTCACATGCTTCACTGCAGATAAAAGAAACTATTTCAGAAGATGCTGTTACTTTAAGGATTGACTTGTCACCTGTTAAAATTATATCTGTCAGAGGGCTGAGATTTAAAAGACTTTGGACTGCAAGTACATGGATTGCCACTTATATGTTGGTCTGGAAGATTTTATCACGTTCTACATGCCTGGCATCAATTTAACCAATTCTCAAATTCTGTATCACAATTTTATAAGATTTTATTTTTTCATAAAGAAGGTTGAGGTAATTTACTCACCCTGTTTATTATATATGAAGTTGTTGAAATAATGAGGGCAATAAAATTGAATTTAGCATTGTCTTTATTGGTTTGAAGGTTACATTCATAAGCTTTGTTTGTTTTAATAAGTTTATTGTACAGTCCTAGGCATATATTATTATTATGCAGGGATGGATATGCTTTGAATATTTTTGTAATTGTGGGTAGTATAAAAGTCATTTTCTGTTAGATTGCACAAATCCATTACATTAGTAGAAAGATACATTATTGTAATAGGATTAATGTGCAACACATAAACATGATCAGTAATATTCTTTTTGATAAATTATCTCATTTTAATGACTTGGAATGTAGAGAGATTTCAGGATAGTTCCATCTTTGATTTGCATAATTGTATTACAGACAGACAAATTGCATTATATTCTTCATTAACAACAGATTGCTTGTATAACTATTGTATTTTTGAAGGCACTGCTTTTATTCTCATCCTGTAATTTGTCATTTTATGACACCACTGTTTAGCTTAGTTTGGAGAGAATAGAAACTAAAAGATTATTTGATTTTAGCTGAGTGCAGTGGTATCTTTGCATTCAACAGTAATGCAGTGAGCTATTGTTTGTTTTAACAAATTATAGTCCACAGCTAAACTTAGTTAAAAATATTCTTCGCATTTGTGGCAGATCCCACATTCATGGCATTTCACAGCAAAGTGTCAGCACTTGTAAATGAACTTCAGTGTAAAAACACATCATAAAATTAGATCCAACAGAATGTTTCCTCCTTTTTTGCTTGGGCTCACTCTCCCTCTTTTTCTCCTTTGCACATGCACACACACACAAACACATGATCTGTCTTGCTCTCACTGATTTCTTCAGGGTTTCATAATTCCATAGGCTAACTATGTCTGATGAATTGCAAATGATATCATAAAATGTATAATTCTTTTTTTCAATGGCAAATCCTTTTCTTTTAGGATCCTGTGTTTTCTCCATGGAAAGCTAACTATTCTCAAAGATGTTTTAGGATAAAGCAACTTAGTTTTTAATTTTTCTCTAACCAAACCTTCTTCAATCATTTTTGACTGTTAAGAACACCAGTAAATGAAAAGTTAGTAGCTTGAGACAGATTTGCACTCCTACCACATCAAAACCAGTTTCTTATTTTAGAAAATCTAAGAGTTGCACCTGATTAGAGCATCTTGAGCACTGTGATTCTTGAAAAAGAAATTTGCTTTAGAAAGCAGTTACAAATAGATACCTATGGTTGGTAATTAAACACAAAAATTTGGTTTCCTATCTAAATGCAAGCCAGAATTCAGGCCTGGTTTTTCCCACTTCCCATTTTTTGTGTGTTTTGTGAATGTTCACATTGCAAGGCCATTGAGATTTAGGATCCTGCATATTTAACAGTCCAACACTCCAGGAAATATATGTTTGCTGCTTATATGAAATAGCCAGAAGTCTCACAAAACAAGTAATGGGGAAAATGAGCTTATGCTGTTATTTGCCATCACAATAACTCCTCTAATCAAATATACACAGGCCACACTTTCTCAAAAGCACAATTCCATAGGTTATTTAAGTAGGGCACAACAATCACACCCTCATCATTGCATTTAGCATGGCTTACTGTCACATATGCTCTTCCAAATTATCTATCTCTGTGTTCTCCAGATGGAAAGCCAGAGCACTCTGAAGGAAGTTTCACCCACCAAAACTGGTCCATGTGACCATATCACATGGGACAAACTGGGCTTGGAAAGGAGTCTGGGGAGCCTTGACTCCAGGCCACCACTGACATCCTCTGATGCAAGACAAGCACATTCTGCTTTTATGCCTGCTTGTGTTGCTCATTCTCTCCATTAAGATGCCCTAGAGCAGGTTTTCCTTCCTGTATGATTTGACCATGAATATTAGAAAGATAAATAGGGAATAATATTTTAAGATGTGGATTTACTCTTCTATGAGCTGCCTTCTACTTATTAATGCACATAAAGGAAGTTCCCTCAGAGAACTCCCTCATATTACAAAATCAGTGTTTTTAAGTCTTGGAAGTTTTCCTTCTCCACCAGGAGAATATTTATAAGTACCGACAGAAATAAAAGATGTGACACGTAAAAATATATCAAACTAGAAGAAAAAAAACCTTAAAAAAACAAGCATCACCTTTTTAAAAGCATGTTTCCCTTAAAATCATTCTTCTCTCTTTTCTCCCCCTTTAAGAGATTCCTTTGAACAGAAAAACAGGATGCATATGCTATATTGTCTGTATGGAAACTAAACATAACCCCCTTCAGGAATTAATAAGATTAAGTTACACTTCAGTGGGAAATCAGTATACATAAATTAATGAAAATTTCCTGTGGATGGTGGCAAAGAAAGCTACTCAGTGTGTGCCAGTGAACTGATGCAAGCTGACATTTTATGATGAGAATTACTGAAGAAGAATTAATGGGACCTACCTACTGCCTATGACAGGATATCGGCGACCTCAAGTGTCCCCTATGAGTCAATGTTTTCCATCATGCCCATAAATGAACCAGTGGGTATGCTCTGATGCTTTCTGCCTCAGACATAAGGTAAGGTTTTTTTCAGATGTAAAAATATCTCTTTCAGGCAATCACACTAATGTTTCCTTAAAGGTCAGCATGTCCTTAAATGTTTCTGATACTTGGTGTCAAAAACTGACCAACACCTGCTATTGTCTTACATACACTTCACTTGGCTCCTGTCAAGTCATCAGTTATCAGAAATTCTCTTCTCCTTGGACATCTTATTAAGGCTTCTATCTTTCATTCCCTTTCAGAGCTGTGAAGGTCACAACAGACTGAAGCTGGTGTCTTCTAGGCCCTACAGATTATCTCATTTCAGGCTTACCATCAACCAGAAGATACATGGAAATTCATCTAATCCTATTACTGTTAGGTTACTTAATTCTTTCAGTCTGAGCATCATCCTTTGATTTTGACAAATATTGATAGCAAGGATGCTTTTGAGACACATTTTTAAGGTTGGTTCTTGGAAAATAGGCTTGACCTTGAAAAATCACTTTTCCCCCACAGAGAGATGTCCTAAGGCAACATTGGACATCTCTTCTGTAGGTCTTCACACACATATCTGGGGAAAACAGGTTTCTTTCTCTTTCATCTTCTGACTGCTATTTTTGTTTGCTGTTGAAGAGTGATTTTAAGTGCAATTCTTTGAATATAAGCTAAATCTCTATCTTGACAGCTTAAATATTAATCTAATTAGTTTTATTCTTTCAAGAATCTAGGAAGGAAAGGGTATTTGTGTTTTCTGCAAGGTGTCAAAGTTATTAATGTGTTGTCTATCGCATTTTACAGTATTATAGAAGACATCTTCCAATATTACCATAGGAATCCTATTTATTTATTAAAGCTTCCTTGTTATTAGAAAGCAGTTTCCAGCATTTCCATGTGCCTATTTTTATTCTATTATCCCTAGTTATGTTGTAGCACGGATCAGTCACTACTAATTTATTTTGATTGTTAAAGCTAACCCAAGAAGGTTCAATCAAATAGTCATAATACTTTTAAGATTCCCAAGTCTGAAATTATGTTTGGTACTTCAACATTTATTGTAGTTGTTGAAGCTCTCGATGCTTTTAAAAATCTCCTTGTGATGTGCAGCTGTTACATGGAGTTTAAATATCTCACCACCAAGTAAAGTGTTTTGTACACTAGAGAAGGATCTTAAAGATACAAAAATGTATCACTGCCCTCCTTTTCTTTGCCTCACAGTGACCTATGAAGTGTTCAGTCACTTTAGGCAAATGGAATGATGACTGTTAAAGGATTTAAGTGCATTTAAAATTCAGTGCTGAAAAAATAATTGTTTATAACTCTGGGAAACAGGAAGAACTTCTGTTGTTCCCTTCAAAAGTTGTGTTACACACAGAGATCAAAATAAAAGAAAACCTCTGAAATGCTTAGGTAGTGGCATCCTACAGGGAATAAATATAACCACAGGAACAATAGGTATTTTTTCAGAGCTCCCATTGGAACTAATACTTAGCTCTAGATCAAACACAGAGGCTATTCTGGGATCTGAAAATGGGCTTCCCAAAAAGCCCAAATGCTCACAGTATTCATGTTTCCCTTTTAGCCACCAAAATAAACACTCCATAGACTTGTAAGAGATGGGTTTATTTCATATAACAGTAAATGGCCTTCTAGGGTCAATATATTAGTTTTCCTCTAGATATACAGTTTCAATAGCAAGCGATGCATGAAGTCTGTTAAGCCTTTTGAATTGTCTATCAGTTCTGGGAATTATAGATTTTAACCCATATAGATACTTGGCTCAACCACAAAATGAAAAATCATTAAGAAAAAAGCACTGTGTATTATTACTGCAATATGTACTTGTGATTTAGAATTGGCATTTCAATACACAAACAAAATTCCTAGAATCATCTAGCTAAATGCAAATGGGTTCTATAAATACTTTAAATAATAGAACAAAAGAAAGCTCATCAGAATTTACTACTCATCCAAGTGTATACAGCTTTTTCTATTACACATACATAAACACCCTTTGTACTTCTACAGTTGATTGAATCAAAACATGAGAAGATCTGAAAACACTTTCATAGTTTTCTTAAAGTCCCACCACTACTGTAATCTGTTCCCTGGTAGTACACAGGCCATACTTTGTAAATAAATGTGTGTTTCATTTTCAAATGGAATTTCATTAATCAAACCACAGTAATAGTAGAGTATTTAAAACACATTTCTCTAAAAAGGGGGTAGAACATGCCAGCAAACTACTGATACAGTTATGTCGCACAATGATTTAAACCATCTGAGGAGATGGCCTTCAGATTTCATGACACTTGAACTTCTTCCCCACTTAGAGGCTCCCTGAGCAACCCCAACACTGCAATGAACTTTGAATATCCCCTTGCTGGAGTCAGAGGTCTAATTCCTCTCCTCATTTCATTCACAGGGAACTTGAAGAGACAAATAGGTTATTGCAGAAGTGCCATATGTGTGAATCAAACCACAGGCACATATATATATATATATATATATATATATATATATATATGGCTACTGTGACTATATGCAGCTTTTCACCTGGAATTGGAAAAGTACTTTTGAATGAAGAAATAAAAATTCTGGTAAGAAAGTGAGATTGACATGTCATCCATTTGCTGAGCTGGGAACAAAGAGAAAATATCTAGTGTCCAAAACCTCTGCCTCTACCTTCAGAGAATAACAGTGGGGAGCCAGTGACCTGGTCCCCAGGTGTTTTCTCATGTGAATATTCTGCAGCAGCAGCAGTAAATATTTCCTGGGTAAAGATGGGTTGTATGTGAAGCTTCAGATAAAGTCTGGGTAGCCAGAGCTCAGCTCCACAACGACTATCCTGTTTCCCAGAAATACCTATGGATTCATTGTTTAGAACTATACAGAATAGAATCAAAGAATCTTCTAGGTTGGAAAAGACCTTTAAAATTGCTGAGTCCAACCATGAACCCTGCACTGACAAGTCCACCACCATGGACAGAAATCCACTCTTTCGATTAAAGCCAACTGGCACATCCACCAGCTTCATAATTTGGTCCTTATTTTGCAAGGTAGAGAGAGGAAAGGCTCAACAGGGAGAAGAATTACTTCCCTAAGAATCTCTGTGGATTTCAGGCAGAACAATAAAAACCTAAATTAACTTATTCATTTTTATCACCTGATGAGCATAATTAGCAAACAGCACATAATGACAGCAAATAATGGCTCTCCTTCCCCCCTATTAAGATAGCTTAATGACTGTATTTTCCCAGTCTTAAAGCTTGCTGTATTTACCATCTGTACTTACCTGAAAAATATTTTCTGTCAATATTGGAGTTAACAAAATGCTTAAATACAGCACACAATGATACTGAAACAAATCAGCATTTTAACTCAACATAGAGACTTTTGCAGCTCTCACTGTGCTGAATCCTCTGTGACAGAAACTCAGATAAGAAACATGACGTAGCAAAATTTAATCATTCACTTAATCTTTCCCGGATGATAACTGATAAACAACCTTCATTTGTGATGTGCTTCTTTCCTTTATGAGTTTCACTATCCATGTATGAATCCCAGAACAGCCACCTAGAGAGCCATGATGGCAGAAGTGCATTTTAATGTCAGTGTTTAATATACAGCTGCAGGATCCAGGTACCCTTTGGTAGCACTGAACCATCCCTTTGGGTTTCAAGGTTGGGATTAAGGTTGTGACCTGGCTTGCTCTATATTCACACTGAGATCTTGCAATTATGCCTTGGGAAATGGCTTTGCTGAATTTTCTTGTGTTGAAATCAGCTTTTTGCAGCAGGAACAAGATGCAAAATGTCTTGTCCAATGACAGAGTTTTCATGCTGTATCTTCAGCAGCAAGTGACACTGATTGCATTGGCAGCTATTGCTATCTACTGCCAGACAGAACAAATTCAAACTAATTTGGATGGAGTATAAAATATACCTCTCCTCAGGACACAGTCTTGCAAGACCCCCAGAGACTGAACTCCCATTGATTTCCCTTGATTTAAAAGGCACAAATGATTCGCATGACCAGATCCAGAATGGATAAAGATGGAGAACAGCAGTGATTCTGATGTCATCCTAAAAGCCTCTCTGACCCTCACTGTACAAGCCATCCTTTGATTCATCTGTCACAGCTGTATCTAACAGAAGTATTTACTTTCAAGGATCTTCCCTGCTTATCCTATTTTACCTACTGATTCCAAGCCACAGCCTGAATGTCAACTTCTGTCTCTTCTGGATGTCTGTACTCCTCCAACATCTTGTTGTCACATGAATGGATCAGAAGGATCTCTTAGTTCCCCTTGTCTCTGTGGATATTGCCCAACACGACAATAGTCTCTAAGCAATACCCTGTGGCCAATTAAAGTGAAAAATATACAAGAGAAAAACAGAAAGAAAAAGTATTCTTCTTCCTTCTCAAATCTAAGTTTTATCTATCGGGGAAATAAAAATATTAAATCTGACAGTCCTACCCTAACTGATTATCTTCTGAGATTTAACACTGACTTTAACAATATATCAATGCTCTATATTTCTTCCATTTTATTTCATTCCCTGATAACAGATATTAAGAAAACCCTGCAGCTTTACATAAAGATAGCATATGGCACTTTATCACCTAGATACTGACTATGTTGGTAGTTTTTCTGAGACTTCCAAATTCTGTCTTATACCACACGGTTGTATTACCTGGGTGTCACATGAATATATTATTATGCTGTGGATGCATGGCTTTGCTGATGGAAGGTGCTTTTCTCATGCCTGGGGCAATATAGGACAAAAAAAGAGTATGCTAGATTCCAGTCTTGAAAAAGTGAAAGAGTTTGGGATTTTTTTTTTGTTGTTGTTCTGTTTTTGTTGTTGCTTTCTGTTCCTCCTGCAGAGGAAGAACCTTCACCAGTAATGCCTCTTCCAAAGTGGTTCACATGGGCCCACAGCTCCCCACGTGATAGATGCAGTTATTAATTTGTTCATTCACAAGAACATATGGTTGAGTCAGTACAAACTGCTTCTACTTTGTACCTACTTCTGCTTTAATGTAGAGATCACCACACTAAAGAAACCCCAAAATTTACTCTTACTCTCTGTGATATTACTTCTTTCATGGTTTTGTTTTACCTCATTCATCAGATATCATTGAGGTGTGAAATGGTGATGAGAAAAAACTTTCCAACCACTCAAGCTCCTGTTGCAAATCAGAGCTTTGTATGGTAGACCCAAACATTAAAAGAGCAGATTTTGCCATACATGGTTCTTCTGTGTAGCTACAAAAGGCAGATTGAACTTCATTGGATCTGTTTGGCTCTGTCCTCTCATTGCAGGGAACACGTGGCATTGATGTTCTCACTCTTTCTAACAAGATCCAGGTAAAAAAGCTTATTTAGCAGCAGAGGATAATCCAGGGAAGAAGCTCAGAAGAGCTCAGTCCTTCAGCAACTGGATATTTTGTCAACAAATAATTTGACAAGAAACCTTGTAAAAACCAAGCTCATGCATCTTGAAAGATCTATATGCAGTTATTCTTCTTCTCAACTTTGTCATGGCTATTTATAAATAGACTGTAGAATTAGGGACAATACTCATGGCTTCTGGACCAACTTTTTCTGAGCACACTGAAAACCAGAAGCATCAATTTCTATTGCAAGATTTGGAACATATCTCAGGCACAAAGGAGAGACTGCAAGAATGAAGGAGAACCCTGCATATGGAAATACACACTTGCAAACACACACACAAGTGCCTGCTAATACTATAAATCTTATATAATATGCTGGCACTTGTTCAAAACTTTGAGGCATTGGCATTATTTTAATCATTTTTTCCATTGAAGTAAAGAAACTGCATGTATAATTAAACAGTTGCATTGTATTGTAGAAATAACCATGTAATGACATAGTTAGAAATTCTTGGTTTTTCATGGTAATACCAAATATAATTACCATGTAATCTGCAGAAAGCAAACAAGACTGTAATTATTCTATAATCCAATTAATTACAGGGTAGCAGATTGGTTATTACTTCCCAATAAAACATACATGCAAAGGAAATTAACTGGTAGAGAAAAGACATTTTTCCCTTGAAGAAACTTATTTAATTAATGAAAAAAAAAAGGTTTACTAGAATTTCATGTCAAAGAACAAAAATGCACCTAGCTGTGGACATGTCTCTGACCAACCCTGCAGTCTAATCTGGCATTATTCCATCAGCAGAAATGCTTTATTTACTGTTTTACTTTTTAGCTGCTAGAACTGTAACCCTTCCATTGCAGTAACACCATATATTTGTATGATTCTATAGGAAGATACTGAGTAAAAAGCATAGAAAAAGGAAGTCTTATAGGTATTCCCCAAAATAGGCATTATGTGGGTTTGGAAGTCTAAGCTTCCTTATGCCACTTCCCGCAGTCATAAGGATGAGCTGACTGTGTCTGTTCCATCCTCTGCCTGACAGCAACCAAATCATGTTCCTGACTTGGTTCCTTTTATTTTAGTGAAGTACCCACTAAAACAGCTAGACAGTCCTTTTGCTTTTCCCACAACTGAAACAAACAGCTTGAGGTCACATCATCCCCTAGACAGCAATGAAATATTTCTACATACTTTATTTAGGGTATTCTGTGACCTCACCCACATTCCCAGTTCTATAATTCCAGTTAGTTTAATCTTCTGAATTTTTTTTTAATAATCTTGTGAAGCATGCCACAGAGTTCTGGCAGTAAATCAATGAAATTCCTGCATGTGCAAAGGGAGAGCTGAATGCAGCATCTCCCATCCATTCCTGCTGTAAGTCTGAATCACTGTACAGTCAAAACATCTATGCCCAGCTTGAAGCTGCCTAAAGAGCTTGTATAATAAAAAATATTGTGTTCCTTTATACATTATTTAAGGACACTTTTGACAAGGCTTTTGATTCTGTGAGCTGTTTCTACCAACCTGCTTCTGCTCCAGGTATTTATTGCACTTCCAGACTACTCAAAACTTTGTGACTTTGCCTTGCGATGACAAGGTCAGGACCTAAGCCAGCAATGCTCCACTTCTCTGGGCTGTGTAAGAGTGCACATAAAGTAAAGGCAAAGCACCAAAACTCAAGATATTGCCCTCAGGTTCTTTCCTGCTCTATTCCTTTCCTTTAGAAGTTTAACTGCTACAACATCAGAGACACAGGTACACCTTGCCCCAACAGGGACTCGACCCCTGGGGACAGCCCCTGCTCCCAACAGCCCTTGGTCCATAGGTGTGGACAAACATCCTTTGGTGCATGGTGCAGTTTCACACTGCTTCCTGAACAGGAAACTGCAATTCTTGATAAGCACCATTAGACTGGCAGGGCACTAAAGAAAGATCCAAAATACTCTCATTCACCATGCTAGTAAAACCAGTCACAGAATTCAGTGGCAATTTGACTTATAAATTACTGAGTGTCAAATAAATATTTTTCCCTACTCCTGCCTGCCCAGCCTGCTCTGATCTCCCTTTTTTAAACTTGCACCACTCTAACCCTCAGTGTTTAGTTGTTAATCCTCTTGAGAACAAGATGAAAAGTGGTGCAGTAAAGCAATGTTTGAGGGCATGCAAACAATTATACTTCTGCACTTATCAAGTGCTGTTTCTATTTCCAGAAATTGTTTAAAGCTCTTCAAAATGTGAATAGATGGAGAGTATCTGAGAACTTTCTCTTTCCTCCTACACAACACCTTCTTAATAAACAATAAATTCCACACTAAAGGAGTCCTGGGGATCAGGTTGTCACTTAGAAGATTTGGGCTCTCCTCATTAGATATTAAAAAAAGTTCAGGACATCTATTTTGATGCAAATGGAATTTTGAATGTGCATAATGTTTTATGCACATTCATTTTAGAGCATGAAACATATACAGCACTTGAATGAATTAGGACAATAGAGTTCTGTCTCCTAAAATATAAGTGTGAATTTCTGGGGAGGGGGACAGGAAGAAGCAAATTTCAAGGCTCACACATTGCTGTAATACTTTTTACTATTTGCCTGCTGAGAAAAGTTTAGAAGATTAAAGCGAGGGAAGGCTGTTACACAGCAGTACAGTACTTCTAAAAAGGAAATGCTTATACACAGTCTGCCAGACTTACACTCACCCTTGCCCCAAGTTTTGAATTTATGGATATTCAATTTTGAGTGAAATACATCAGGCTGGATATGTGGCATTGATTTTTTTTGTCCCTTGGTCACACTCTTGTGAGAGTTGCAATTGGAGAATCACAACATTGCAGCATTAGTGGTAAAACCCATTCCTGCTTTAAGACCACAAGTCCTCTGATGAATGGCTTATCAAAATGGAGAAGGAATCTCTGCCTTATGCATGCTTCCTTTTCCCTTTTCTCCTCAGGGAATTGAGCTTATGCAATCATGTCATGTCTGAATGTTCCCTCACCCTTTC
Source organism: Ammospiza nelsoni (assembly GCF_027579445.1). Classification (NCBI taxonomy): domain Eukaryota; kingdom Metazoa; phylum Chordata; class Aves; order Passeriformes; family Passerellidae; genus Ammospiza; species Ammospiza nelsoni. Next base: position 31,482,360 of record NC_080639.1, read on the forward strand.
ACTTCTCAAATGATTTTTGAGCCTACCAGGAAATGCCACACAAATTTGAGAGGATAAGTGCCGCAGCATATGCCACAGCCCAGACAGCCATGACACATCATTTTGCTTCCTTGTTTGATACAGCCCTACACTAGTATTTATATCCATCCATCCATCCATCCATCCATCCATCCATCCATCCATCCATCCATCCATCCATCCATCCATCACTTGTTTTCTTTTAGCTCTGTGTCTGTTGCACTCTCCAGCAGCTTCACAAGCATAGAGCCCATGGCATTCCATAGCACCTTGCAGAACAGATGTTTCTATCCCAAATTTACAGCTGCAGGGCCAAGGACAGAGCAGCCAGCACCAATCCCCGGCATCTGAAATCAGTTTGTTTGGGGTTTTTGTTCTTGGGTCTTCTCGCTGAGTATCCAACATTGTCTCAGCAGTTTCTGCATTCAATCACAGCTCAGGCTGACTCCTGAAACAGCTGAAGGAACTCAATATCCCTCTAAATTTGGCCATAGATGAACTGCACTGGACACTCAGAACATGAGAAACTCACCCAAAAGGCCAAGCTGTACCAAGCCTGAGGATCTACCCAGTTTTATAAGGAAATAGAGATTATTAGCTGAATCCCAGCTCACTTAAACACAGGATATGTCTTTTTCTACTTTTGCCCTATTGCCTCTGTCATTTGCCTTTCAGCATTGGAAAAAAAATGGGGTGAGGTTCTGCACAGAGAAGAGCTTCATGGGTTGCCGTGTACTAACTCTCTCCCAGGGCTTGGAAAATTGAATAAACCAGGGTTTTGGTGAAGGATGGTGAAAACTTCCTCATCTGAAATATTTTAAGGACACATTGCTTTTCAGATGCGTGAAGCTGCATATCACTGCAGTACAGTGTTACTGCATGTATGTATTTCCTAAGGATGTTAAAAACCTGATTTGCTTTGCCACTGAAAATTAATATTCCTGTTTAGCATGAAATAATGATTTTTAAACTCTCTGCAACAAACCCCCAAAATTGTGATGACAGGAGCACTTATTGCTCTGCTAATTGAATAATGTGAATTAGTGAGACTGGTATTCCACTGCACAGTGTCTGCTCATGTGATTAAAGACTTTGTAGTGCAGACAGCCCTATTAATACCATATAAGCAGAACAAAGTTGAATTTTTATTATTAAAATTCCTTTTTCAATATAGTTTCTGGGTGGAACTTGGAATAAAAAAATAAATTATCTCCTCCTCTATCTTTCTCCACACTTCAATCATGTAAAATCACATTGACCCCACCCAAGGTCAGCAGAAGGGTTCAGACAATAGATATTTTATTTTTTTCCTCCAACTGTTGACAGCTGGGGACTTTAAAAACCTCCTAAAACCATTGCACAGATATTGGTCAGCCAAGGCAAGCACTGAACTCTGCAGGAAAAGTGTGGAGGGCTGGGTGCTCATTCCTTTGCTCATTTAGAATGAAACCTTGCTGAGGACAGGGTTTAGGGAAGATTGGTTAGAATATTGTCAGAACTCACTGAACTCGGTGCTTAGCATGTGCTAGTGTGCTTTGATAAATGAACTTCTGAGTAGGAGTACTGGGCTCAAACTGCAGCCTGAAATATCCCTCAGCCTGACTAAAGTCCTCTGAGCCTCTTGTTCCACAGATGTCATGTTTTTGAATCTTACTTAGGGGGATGAAAATAATATTCTCACCAGGTCTGACTTCCTAATAAAATACCAAACATGTGAGTTTTGTTCCTATGGTTTTGGCTTGGATATTAATTTTATATTGTCACTGAGGACTTCTGTAGAGAAGCCAAGTTAAAGATGCATTTTGGATTCAGCGAAGTCTTAATTCAAATGGCATCTGCATGTGCATAACCTTCAATTTTTTGAACTGCATTTGTTTTTGTCATGTGGGAGCACATGTGCACACTGCTGTGGGGACAAAGCAAGAAAAAAATTGGTTCAATACCGTTGAATTATTCTGAATCTAAATGTGACATTAAAATACATTCCTATGTCATGCAGGTATAGCACTTGTCCAGACTTTCAGGAAAGGAATAAGAAAAGAGAAGATAAAAGGTATGAATAGAAGAAGAATGTAATAATAAACACTAATCAACAGAAAGCAAACTGTCTCCTTCAGAGCCATTCTAACTCTTTTTGCCAATGCACCCTATCAGAGTTCCTTAATTGATGGTTTATTGACAGCACAAGCAGTAATGGCTCCTTTGGAGCTCTTACACTCAGTGCTGTTGGTGTCTGTTTAAGGAGCTTAAATCTGCCAATTATTGACACGACAGAAAGTAATGACTCCTTGGAAACTATTATGTTGTTGTGTCAGGGCAAGTTTTTCAGCAACTCCATGCTTTAATGAGCAGTAGAGTGCTGTAGATAATACTAAGAAATACTGCAACACTGCAGCAGCAGAACTTCAAAATCAATACTATGGGCAGCAAAATATCCACCAATGGATTGCAAGAATTCATGTTCTGTCCAGCTTCATCTGCATGCATTATGAAAACAAAATAATAACTCCAAAGGAAAGATCAGTGAATATTAGGTTCATATCAAGTGTGGAATCCATAAAAAAAAACTCAGTCTAATATTTTTTTCATTTGAGATGTAAGCACTTCATCCCTAAAGTCCCTGAGCAAGCACAGCAACACTTAAAATGCCCATCACTTCTCAGAATGAGATTTAGAACAGCCAACACCACAGCATGAGAGAGTGCCTGGGGTTGGGACTCAGATGCAGAAGAGCAATTTCAACACCACTTCTGTGATGCCAGTGCCAGCATTCAGGTAGAGGGCCAAACACACACTTAGGGAGCTCTTTCACCACAGTTACTCTGGTACCTCCTACTGCACTATTGTTGGCCAGCACAGCTGTGCCCATGTCAGGAGATTTTGCCAGCATGTTTACACTGGCCACAAACTGCACTTTGCAAAGCCCTTCACCAACCTGGTAAAGATCTGTGCATCTGCAGTGTGGTCCCACCTTCCTTCCCCAACCTTGCGTTCCCATCTTCTCCCTTTTGACAGCTTCAGTGATCACACATTTAGCTGTGAACAAAAAATTATCATTTTGGGGGCAGGGTGTGTGTGTGTGTGTGTGTGTGTGTGTGGGTGTGTGTGTGGGTGTGTGTGTGCGTGTGTGTGTGTGTGTGTGTGTGCGTGTGTGTGCGTGTGTGGGTGTGTGGGTGTGGGTGTGTGTGTGTGTGTGTGTGCGTGCGTGGGTGTGGGTGTGGGTGTGGGTGTGGGTGTGTGTGTGTGCGTACGTGTGTGTGCGTGTGTGTGGGTGTGTGTGGGGGTGTGTGTGTGTGTGTGGGTGTGTGTGTGCGTGTGTGTGCGTGTGTGGGTGTGTGGGTGTGGGTGTGTGTGTGTGTGTGTGTGTGCGTGCGTGTGTGTGGGTGTGGGTGTGGGTGTGGGTGTGTGTGTGTGCGTACGTGTGTGTGCGTGTGTGTGGGTGTGTGTGTGTGGGTGTGGGTGTGTGTGTGTGTGCGTGCATGTGTGCGTGCATGTGTGTGTGTGGGTGTGTGTGTGTGTGTGTGTGTGTGTGTGTGTGTGTGTGTGTGTGTGTGATTTCTTTTGTGCTGGATCAGCTCACTGGTGCAGCCAAGTGCACAGCTGTGCTCTGTTAAAGCTAACACAGAGAAGGAGAGGGAACACACAGCAGGACCCCAGGCTTTCTTTGGCTTAAACTGCTTCACAAACCACACTCTCTGAGTGTTACATCCAGTGATATCTCATCCAGCATAAAGATCACTGGTACAAAGTCATCAGAAGTGACAGCTTTGGCCTAACAGAGAAAGCCTATCCAAGCTTTGGTGTTTCGCATCATTCAGACACAAAATATTTGATCCTGTACCAGAAGGCAAATTTATTATATCATTGAAATGTGGCCTCAGTCCGTACCCCAAACTACTTTCAGTTTGAAGAGGCAACTAAAAAAAGGCTGGAATAAAGGATGCATTATCTACTCAGTTTCAGTGGAAGATGTAAGGTCAAGTGACCTGACCAAAACTGCACATCAAGTCTATGTCTGATGGAGAAATTTAATTTGGATTTTCCAAATCTCACTTTGATGCCTTATCCATAAAACCCTTCCTCACTCTTATGCATATTCTTTTCATTCCAGAGACAGCAAACTGCAAGGCATGATTTTTCAAAAAAAGCCCGATCCTTTTGAAGTGCCACAAATCATGTTTGAAAATCTGACCTTCCTGCCAATGCTAAAGTGGAAAGTGAAAAGTCTTAATTTACATATGCAATGCATTTGGAAAATCAACACAGAACAGTTGCTTTAATGATTTGCTGCTTAGGTAAAACTTTGAAGATTACCAAAATTTGGAAGTCGTAGAGCAAAGAGGCAAAGTTGTGAGTATTCTGCTCTCTTCCATTTCTTTTCAAATAGGTTAAAAAGAAGATCCAATTCCTAACATCTGAGTATTAAAAAAGTGGCAGAATTTTCTGGGTTTCAAGATCCAATTCCTAACATCTGAATAGTAAAAATGTGGCAGAATTTTCTGGGTTTCAAAGTAATGGCTTCTCTTATACTGAGGAAAATTAAGTGTAATTGTGATGTAAAATTTTCTTTTCTGATACAATTATCTATTGGTAAAACTACCACTTTGTACAAAATAAGGTTATTCTAATGAATCTGTTCAATCTAATCTTCATAATCATGGTATCTCCAAGGAAGAAAATTAATTGGATGAAGTAAATATCCCCTTTTCATGTCAACAAAATTGGTTTTTCTGGGGATTAAAGGATTAACGTGGTGTTAAATCCCTAAAGAGGTTAAAAACACTTTATTATTCATTAGAAAACACAAAGATCGGACTGTTATTTTGTTCTTATGTCACTGTTTGTCATTTCATTGGAAGAAGAAAAAAAAAGAACAGGAATACAGTAATGATTTAAAGACCCAACTCAAGCATAATTTTTAAAAGATTGTTGAAATTAGTATACTTTTTTAAAATCACAAATAATCAATCTATTTAAATAATAAATATCTTCAGTTTTTTTGGGTTATATTAAAGGTATCTGTAGATAAGGAACAGGAGATAATACAGAATGAAGTTGAAGTTCTTCATTGATATGTTAGAATTTCAGGTAACTCCACAAGTATTCCCAAATTAATCTTTTCTTTAAGTTATCTTTTTTAAAGCTATCGAAGGAAGAAAATGGTCCATTAACTCTGTGTTCAGAAGGAATCCTTAGTGAGGGGAAAGTTCTTTAAGTAAAAGAATTAATCCTCACAAAACACTTCCTTCATCATTCTGGGACTGATCTTATTGAGGCAGTGAGAGTTCTTCCAGTATTTTCAGTGAGCAATGGAACAAGTCCTAAGAACTGTGCTAAGTCAACACTATTAAAACCTACATTTTTCTAATCTGTTACAGAAGCAAAACGTTGCACTAAGATGTTGTTTTGTTTGACAGCCTTTATTAAATTTAAATTGATAAAATACTGCTTATATTAACAGCTTCTTTTATTGTCCTTTTGCCACTCCTACTTTGGCCAAGTGTTTTAGCTCAGAGTTTAACAGTGCCAAAAGTGAGATCAATGTATGGATTTCCTGGTGGAATTCACAGATGAAATCCTAAGGACTGTGAAATGGAAATGTGGCTTTAAAGCCCCGAGATTCATGGTGTCCTGTCACAGCCAGCAGTATTAGTCAGTGGGCCAGGCATATCTGTAGAAAGGCTTGCACTTTCTAAGTTCTCCTAGTGCCTGAATAGATTCCCCAAACAAAACCCACCTTCCTCTGCCACTAACCTCACCCCAAAAAACAAAGTTCAAAGTGTCTGTTTCCACCAGCTCAACACATATCATGGAGTAAGTTTGTGATTTGGAAGCTGCTTCACAAAAACTTCACTGGCCCAAGTGTCACTTGTGACACTAACTGGCAGCATCTGGAAGAATTCTCCTCAATCCAATCTGCCAATTAGCAGTGATCCACATGATAGGGAGCAGGGAGAGGAGGTGCATGTTTGTAGGCATGCCTGCTGAAACACAGCTCTGTCTCCTGGTTCCTTCTTAGCTGGGGAAGGTATGGAGAAGGTTCCTGGGCATTGAGGAATGCCTAAATGGGAAAAGTGAAAAGAACCTAAACAAGATTATATTTGTTATCTGTTGCACTGAGGCTTTGGCTTAGCATTTCTCCACTAACAAGACACAGGGCTTGAGTCCTTGGCACCAATACTCTGCTCCTGAATAAAAGTGCTTTACAGCAGAGTTCTTTAGTCTCTGTGGATTTGCCCCATCATCTAATCTGAATTGCATGACACAAGCTGTGAACCCCACAATGTTTTACTGCTCACACAGGCCCAGCCAAGGTGTGAGTGCAAGCCAAAATATACCAAAACCCAGTTGCATAATGGGTATTTTAGACAACAATTAATGCTAACTGTAGGGAGAGCAGCAGAGAACTCCAGGGGTACAGGATGGGGGTAGGAGAATGTTTTCAAATATTTAAACAGAAATGGAGAATCAGAGGGACATGGGAAGGTTGTTCCAGATGTCAGGATCTGCAGAGTAACCTGCTCAGAGGTGCTCAGTGTCTAACAGAATGCCCTGTGGTTAAATCTCCATCAGTATTTCGGATACAAATCCAAAATCTTACACTATGGCTTCCTCCCAGACCTTGCTGTTGCTGTGAAACTATCCCAGTCCCATTTCCTCAGCTGATGTCACTCTGATTAGAGCAGTAAATTCCTTTATCTCCCACTGCTCAAGCTCTTTTCTAACCTCAGAGTCCAACTCAGCCAGCCTATGCTGCCACCTCCTCTACAGAGGTTTTAGTTCAGGCCTCAGCTAGTGAAAAAGGAATGTCAAAGTACAAATAACTGAGAAATAAAAAAGTAGTGCCAAAATATCACAAGAAAGCTGATATTGGAGCATGTCCAAGATGAACCAGAACAGGAAATTCTAAAAGCATCATAATAGATATTTTCTTAGTATCTCCTGCCAAATTTTGGCAGTCCAGTATATAGGAATAAATTGACAAACTAAGTTTATCCACTGAATGCAAGCTTTGACCCATATTAGTTGTACCCATCTTTAGTCAAAACTCAGCTCCACAAAACCCCTGGGGCTTCTTCCAGTCCTGCTGCTCTGATGTCTGTATAAGGAAGATTTATACTTGGAGCTTTTGGAGCATCTCATATGGTTCAATTTTCAGCACTGAAAACCAACATATTTTCCTAATTCACACCTCATTTATTATAATAATATCAACATGATATGGTATGATATTATATATTATATTAATAATATATTATACTTATATGTAAATGAGGAAGTCTTCTGTGCTCCTACTCCACTGCAGAACAAAGTCTTTTCCACGTCTTTCCCAGCAACAAACACTGTCTTTACAGCTTTGTTTCAGGAGACTGATAGCTAAAGGAAAGGGATGAGGCTCCATGGAAACTTCCCTTGTGCTGGCCATTGTCATCAAGTGGGTAAGAGTTGGATCCCTGGCACTCAGGATCCCACAGCTGCTGTTATACCACAGTGTGTGTGCTGTATCACCCGGCACGATGTTGAAACTGATGCTGACTACCACCCCCACCACAACATACATTTTGAACAGAGTAATTTCAATATTCACACCTTTTAAAGAAGCAGGATAATTTTAGGGTGAAGTAGAGAGTAAAACCACTGATGTGTATTGAAGGTAATGCACATTCTTTGGCTCTTTGTTGTGCTCAGCAGGTGGTAATCAATGACCTGATAAGATTAGTGAGACCTTTAACATTTCAGAAAGGAGTTTAGGAGCCATGAAAAACTCTTCAAATTGACGAGTATTGCAGCAAGCTCACCCAGGGCAAGAGCATATTGCACTCATCTTTTGTTTATCTCATCCCTGACAGTAGATATCAAACTTGTAATGCATTTTGTAAAAATAATAACGCATGAAGACAATACTCCCACAAGCCTTTTCTTTTTGGCTAATGATGGATACTCTTTTTAAATCAAAAATTGTCTGGACTTGCAATGTAGAAAAATAGAAAACCAGAAAGTTGCCACTTGGTTTTAAAGTTGTGCTGTGTTCACCTAGCAGGGCTGATTTCATAGCGAAGAATAAGTGCTTATAAAAGAGAGAAGAAATTTTGAGGGCAAATATATTCACTGGTGTATTCATGACAGCAATATTGTACAATGATGATAGCTGCTGTAGTTTTCCTAAATTAACTCTGGACAATCATGCTGCTTTTTCCAAAAAGTAGTGAGCCCGGGTCACAGTGACCCTTTTCACTTTGCTCAGTTGCTGTATCCCAGAAATTGGAAATAATTCAGTACTACTTTTCCTGGCAAACAAGTCTCTTCAGAGTTACAGGAATAATATAAGAGTATGAATAGCAAGAAGGTAGTTTTTCTGTCTGGAAACTGAAAAGAATTGTATGGGGTCACCTATTTTTTATAGCAGCTTTGTGGGAGCTTGGAGTGCATCAGTTTTAGACTACGAGTCTGATATTGGTGCACCAGGGAAGCTGGTTGAGATTTCATCAGGATTCAGAGCTGCAAATGTCTAACTAATGTCTCAAAAGTTTCAGTACCAGGTTGGAGGAATTCTCACAAGACCAACAATTGCAGTTATTGATGAGATTTGATCTCACTACATACAATTCTGTATAGAGACAAAAACAGTTGCAAGCACAAAATGTCAGCTTTTGTCAGCTGAATCTAGGAAATGGCCTGCTTCTGTCCATGAAGAGTGAAGGCTTTACAGAAACATTACAGCCCAAATTTCTGTAAGTTTGGGTTTGTTTCTACCAGTACACTTTGCATGAAATAACTGGAAATGCACAAATAAAGGGACAGAACTTAAAAATTCCCCTGAGGTTAATCAAATCACACTGATTCATATAATTCTAAGCCAAAGGCTTCAGCAGGCTCTCATGGCAGTGTAGTCTCCATCCTCACCAACCCAGGAGTATCCAGCTGCTGGAGCAGGTGCTTCTGCTGCAATAGCTCCAGTCACCTTCAGATATTCATTAACAGAAGCTGTATTTAAGGAGAAACACTTTCTTTATGTGTTTGTGCTACATGACACAAAGTTTTGTGTAGTAATGGGAGTCTGACCTGTTCTTAAATTCTATTTCTGTTATTGATATCCACTACATTGCATTTTTAATCAGGTTGTTAATGAGTGTGGGGTTGTTTGCTTCTAACAGGTTATACTGAAATCTGGGCCTTGAAAATTACAGAAGGTAAAGGAATAAGGGCCAATGATGGCTGAAAACCATTTTTTGTTTGTGCTAATATTAAATATGGAAAACTGTTAAAGAGGAGGTAGATGCAGACTTCATTCTAGCAAGGTTTATGGCCTATAAGTCTAATTTGGGGCAAAGAAGAGAAGAATGTAGTTTTTCTCTCTAATTTATGCAGAACCAGCTTCAAGCCACCTGGAGTTAAGATGGTGAATATAGTTACACCTCTGGTATGTGACAGGATGTTTGAGGAAAAGGGACTGTATCTGAAACCCCAAAATGAGACAGAAAATAAAGACAGACTGGAAGATCAGGACTGAATTATTAAGTGACATGAATGCAAAAAACAACACTTTTGGGAGATTTAGATAAAAATAAGATTTGGACTCTGTGCAGTTTTAAATTGCATTATTGGCCTTTTCCCCAGAAAATAACCCAGAAAAACCTCACTTAGTTTGCCAGAACTCTGGGATGATTCTCTACATGAAAGCAAAGGCTTCTCAAAAGAGAGAGACGACTTCTCACAAGAGAATAGGCTGCTTCCTTCAGAATTAGGCCCTTTGATTTATTTTTCCCCTCTCACATAGCCACAATGAAACCACTTCAGTTCCTGGCCAAATATGAGTAACCCATATTGAAGACTAGAAATGTTGGACAGATAAAAGCAGGTCCCACATCAACATTTCCACTACCAAATGAGGTAAATCTGAACCTTAACTCTAGCTTCCGATCGGAATTACCCTAAAACGAAGCTGTTAAATAACAAGCAGCCAGCTCAGACAGGGACTTTGCAGCTCTGCAGGCTGTTTACTGCACTGCAGCCACACTGCCTGCATAGAGCCTTGCAAACACAAGCTTCAAGTGAGCCCTGTGCCAGAGATGTGTGGTGAAGGCACGTTGTGCTTTGACACAGTTGGACAGAGCATTATTCATATATAAATATACATAAAATTTTATCAGCATTTTTTCTGCAGCAGCGAGACTCCAACACTTATTCTGGTCCTTGAACAGATTCTCACATGTGCCCTGAGTCCTGAGCTGCTCCAGTGGGACTGAAACCCTCACTGAGGCCCCACAGTTTAATGCTGGTGTTGATGTATCTCTGCTGCACTCCAATACCAGTTTGCCATCCCCACAATTTTACCATGATTTCTGTGGAAACGAGGCAATGGATGGAGCCCTGCAGGTGTCATGAAAGCAGGGTTCAGCAGACACGTGGCAGTCACAAAATATCCTCTCTCTGCCCTGAAGGGCTTCACAAATTCATGCAGCTCAAGCTTCAGCCAGGAAGGGCTGAGCCACAGGTCTCTGGATCCATCTGTAAGGGTGGCTGGTGTCAGGGTGTTTTCAAGGATCATCTGCTTGGAGGATGAATGGAACAATGCCCCCTCTGCCTCTCCCTGGCATGCTCCCAGTCATGGCCCTGCAATGCTCAGCTCAAATGTTTTTCACCAACTGGGGCATGAATAGAAAAAGTTTAATTTAATTCAAAAGTCCTTGAATCTGGTTCATAATGTGCAACTGAACTTTGGACAGTAAAATCCTTAAGGCAGGAACATCAAATTTTATTAACCTGACAGTCACTTAAACCTCCACCCACTTGGAGCATTACAGAAATGGTCAGTGTGAAGATCTCAGCAGTGCAGCTCTCTGCCTTTGAACACCCCTATCCCTGGCCATGGCTCACCTGAATTAAAGGTTCAGCAGAGCTAAAACTTGGTCATATTAACAGATCCCAGCCATCACAGCTCTGCCTGAGCACAAAATCACCCCAAGCCAATACAGAAGGGAAAAGATCTTGCAGGATTACACAGAGGACAATAAAAGTGGTCAGACCTTCCACAATCCTGTCTTTGCCCTGCTAAGAAGCAGGGGTTCAGGGGAGCATCTCTGTAGTGCATAAGAGAAAATGGACTGAAAGGCAGTGGAACAGAACCTCCCTCTGTGCCAGCTCATGGCAATCAGGGATAGCAGAATTTTCTCTTGCTTGCAGAAGTCTGCCTTTTATTAGAGGTTGAATTGTGAGCCTCCAAACTCAGACAATTCTATCAAACCCACCCTCTGTCAGGTTTGCCTGGAGAACTGAAGGGAACACTGACTGAAGAGGTCCTGACATCATCCCAGCAGGAAAATGAGAATTGTCTTGCTGAGACTATGTACCTTGCAAATTTATCATGTACAATATAAGCTGCTTAAATTTTAGTTTAAATTATTAAATTTTAAGTATAAAATAATTTTTAATTTACCTGCTATTTTAATATTTTAAATTTAGGAAATTACATATAAATCTAAAAGAAGCCCCTCTGATAAAATCAGCGTTGATACTGATCCATAGATTTAAAGCTATAAAGTGTTTTGTTGGCCAAAGAGAAATCATTATTCCAGCCAAGCCTCAATAAATTTCTATGTTGTAGTTCCTAAAATATTTTCCTGGAATTTATGGCATCATTGGAACTTATTCCTTACACTTTTCAAACACATAACTGTATTATTTTGCCAGTAATTTTATGTTTTGCACTAAATCACTGGATTATGAATGTTCCCATTCTTCTTAGACTTTGTTTTTTGTAAATCAAATTAATCACAATTTAGAAGTACATAAACTTGATAGGACATTTTTATAACTTTGTTGAGCATTTCAAACTGGATATACACAAAACACATTAAAATAAGAAAATATCTTGAATCAATATTATTTGAGTACATTTATCAGTGGTATAGAATAAATCAGTTTCTAGAATCTGATTTAGGCCACTCTGTAGCTTCAGTGACAGCCACAAATCATGTACACACATACAGATTTCCTTACATCTCCCCAGTCTCCTCTGCAAAGAAATCTGTTTCCTTTCTGTCCACTCAGTTTTTTTAAATCTCACTCTTTCTGCACTCTCAGCCTTTGTTTTGTAATAAAACACACTATTACTTACAGAAGAGCATCAAGCATTGAGAAGTCTGTGTACTCCTTTGGTGCTGCCCTAGAATTATCGTTCCATACAAGATGTAACTTTCTCTTTCTGTGCCTTCTGCAGCTGTAAAATGCCAAATGTCTGCAGCCACAGAGAGGCAGAGATTTATTAACCCAAGCCAGACTTTGAGAACTGCAGAGGAAATTTCTGCCGAGCAGATGCCCCACAGAAGGCATTTGCAACACCTAAAATTAACTTAACTTTCCTTTTCAAGGGAGTGAGCAGCCTGTAGGACCTGGTGCAGCTCTCAGTTCTGCTGCTATTATTTCAGTTATAGCTCTTGTTTACCCTCAATGGCAGAGTTTCTCTGCACTCACCACACCAACAATTGCAGCAATCAGGAGGAATAGCAGGTAACACCTTGTTTTAAACACAGGGTGCAAGTCCCATCAGGCACAAGAGCTGCCAGAGAGGTGCTGCTGATGCTGTCCACAAAAATGGACTCATGAACTGTATTAGCCCACTCTGATCTCTGATCTCTGGCAACAGCCCATTTTTGGTCCTTGTAAGCCTCACACAAACACGCTCTGATGAAGTTCACCAGTGCCCTGAAATTCCTATGGTCTTTCTTGCCCTTTTTGATGAGCAGCTGATTTGTCAGCATGTGTTCCACAGAGCTGCTGCTGTCGCAAGAAACATTATGATCCAAAGTTAATTTGAAGACTGGACTATAAAACCTGAGAAGAAGGATTTGTGTAGGATACACTGTGAGACTTGTGACAAGGACAACATAGCAGCAGCTGGCGTGATAAAACTACTGAAAGATTGTTTGAAGGAATAGAACAATTCAAGTAATTTATCTGACAAGAAAAAAAGTGGTTCACAGCTGTACATCTCAATGATCTTCTTTCAAATCAAAAATCAGATAAAATAGTGAAAAATAAGTATATATTCAATGTATAATTTACATAAAATATACAAATGCACAAATATATAAATATGTCATTTCTAGAGATATTTATATATTAATTATTTTGTGACTTTTTATTCAGACAATTCAAGAAAAAAAGTCAGAATGGTAGTTTCAGAATGAGACACTTCTCACACTGAGTCTATCATACATGATGATGGAAAATCTTGTCAGGCTTGGTATTTATGATCAAAGGGTTTGCACAGCAGCACTGGAAACATCCACACAAATGCCATGTCTGAGGCACGGCCCCACCCAGGCGAGGTCCCTGTTTCCCTGGGGGGCAGGTCCCAGAAGGGAGCAGGACACCTGGTAGCAACAGCACGTGCAGAATCAGGACCAGCAAGAGCTGTGAGCTTTTGTTAAACCTGACAGTTTAACCTACTGCTGAAAAAGGAATTTATGGACTTCTAGCCTCGATTTAAAGCATTGATTTATTGCTTTCATTCTATCCTGTGCTTTTCCCAGTGAAAGTCTTTGCATTAACAACTCCACTTTTCTTAGCTGAATTTCTTGGTGGAGATTCCCTACATGAAGAATTAACCTGGCTCTATTCAAAACCCACTTTTTACCAGTGCTTTACAGTCACATGAGGCCTTTCCAACACAGTGGGATAAAATTTTCCAGAAAAAATACTACATGCATCAGGAAATGTAATGTTGTGACCACACAGAGAAATATTTGAAAATTCAGATCAAATTCAGTAAATAATATGAAAACAACAAAGTGGAAGAGACAAATAATGGCTAAATATTTTACTCAAATATTTGACAAATGAAATTTTGATCTGCTGATGTCATATTATTGCCTTATCTCATGGGACTAGCTACTTTATTAAAGAAAAATTTTAATGACATTTTAAGAGTAAAACAAAATAATGAAGTTGTTTATATTAAAGCTTATGAGCTCAAGAAATCATCATCATCATCATCATCATCATCATCATCATCATCATCAGAAAGAAAGAAAGAAAGAAAGAAAGAAAGAATTTTTAAAAGACTGCTGGAAGTAATTGTGGACAATGATCCTCTCGATCAACTATTTTGGTTCAATGATTTAATAGGAGGTGGGGATAGGAAGAGGCCTTTTACCCTTCTCATTATTACCCCAGACCTCCCCTTGGTACTGAACTAGCAAGGATGAGCAACCATCACAATTGACACTGGCACAGCAATTATGGCCATGATCTGTCAGCCTGGAAAAGTCTGTGAAGATCTCATCTAAGGTGCACATTGAATCTGACTTAAAAAAACCCAAACCATAACATTAATGTTTAAACTAAAGTTTTGTCCTCATACAGTAGTACCACATATTTCAGCTACCCACAATATGTTAGAAAAATTATTGCGTTGTTATACTGCATATAAATGATGTGCAATATCTGGAATGAGGTGCAGGAAATGTCAGGGACATTCATTTTATCACTGCTTCATAGGATGCCCCAAGAAGAGACATGAGTGAAAACCTGAGAGCAGATAGGTGCATGAAAAATGGACTTCTTCCCTTCCTGTTCAGAAATCCTGAAGCTTCCCCACTGCACCACAACTGCTTCTGACTAATAGCAGTAAGCAAAAGAGATATTGAATAAGAAGAACAATTTTTAGTGGCTGTTTATTATCAGAGTTACAGCTGTTTAGTCTAGGGTGGAAAAACTCAATCCTAAGACATTTCTTTTTCTCACACTCCTAGAAGGAGACTCCTTATGCCACAAAGGCACTGCACTGCCTGCAACACAGCTATTAGCACACATTTGGGTATCCTGTCTGCATTCTCCTTAGAATATTATACAGCCAACTTATTCACTGTTTTTTAGAAATTCATTAAAGCAAAAATGAAAAAGGGGCAAACAAAACCATAAGGAATATTAGGGAAAAAATCTAACATCAAATACTTTGCGAAGCCAGAAGGACTTCATGTCATTTGAAAAAATTAAGGCACTAGTTAATGTGTCCATATATAATCCTGCAGTCCATGCTGTGTGTGGTTTGCCAAACTATCAGCAATACATAAACATGAGGGGAATCTTATGTTCTTCACAATATCACACACTAGCTCCTTACATTCCTAAAATAGACCATAAAAGTGATCTTGTACTCTTTCTCTGCATTAGGAGCATTTCACCAGCATAGGTGGTATTTGGAATATAATCCAAAGGATCTGCCCTCCCCTTTGCAATCCTTCAGTTTACCCGTGACTGAAACTCATTCTACCACCAATACTCCCATAAATCTAATTACCAATGTGCAGACTCTACTCAGCTAAGGAGGCAGGTATGTCTGGCAGAAGAATGATAACTGTGAAGAGAGAGAAATAAACTTTATCCAAGTGACTGACAATGATTTGTCAAGCTTACCCGAGCCTTGCACTCACTCAGTGGTAGGAAGCAGCTAGACAGATCTTAGACTGAATCCAGCCCTTATTCTGCTCTTAGGTTATCCAATATGTTATACCTTGAAAACAACGCTTATGTAAGTGAAGTTACAGAGGACTCATATTTCATATGTAGAGAAACAGCTGCTTTTTTAATTTAAAAAAACTAAATTAAATCATAACTTAAAAGCTATGTTCCGTCATCTGTAGAACACGCCAAATCATATGCCTGAAATATAAAACTGATGCTGAAATTCTGGTAATATTTAACATGTTCTTTATGAAGAAAACATTCTTCTTGAGCTTGGAAACTGACTGAACAATAGCAGCTTTAGGACCTCCAAAGCCGAAGGCGCAGAGGTTATGAGAATGTGTCTGCCCAAAACTACAAATCAAAAGGGTAACAACAATACCATATGTTACAGAACATAAAGTATCCTTCACAAACACTATAAAACCCCCACATATCTCTGCCTCGAGAGTCCCACTGGCCAGTGGAAGGTTGTGTTTCATTATGCTATCACCATATAAGAACATTTTTTCTCCATTTTTAATGGCATGCCGAAAACCTAGTGGTACCACTGAATGACCCTTGGAAGGGTAAGATTAAGTAGTAGTGACAGAAGATTGTCTTTGGCCTAGTACTTTTTAAAAATGCAGAAGCTGATTTCATAGACAGTGACTCCAGCTATCTTTAAACTGCAGCCAAAAATGGTCTTTATTAATGTAAATTTGGGGTTGTTTTGTTTTGGGGTTTTTTTGTTTGTGGGTTTTTTTGGGTTTTTTTTGTTTAGTTTATTTTTAATTTAGGGAAGGTATATGGATTTGTCTACCCTCATAAGATTATTTTCTTATTGGAATACTTCTCTTCACACAAAAGTACTGCGGGTCAATCTGCTCTAAGGTGTTACAAAATGTAAAGAAATGGAAACATCTAAACAGGCACAGAGACCCTGCACCCAAGCAGGGAGGGGAGAAAATTAGTGACCATTCTTGTTCCAGCTGCACAGAGCACCCAGGCTCTGGGATTTATAAAACCTGTCATTGGGTGAAGAGCAATATGGGAGAAAGGCAGTTTCTCCTACATCTCACTTCAGCAGCAGAAAGTTTGTCCTGGAGTGCCACCATTTCTTCTGGTAATAGATTATTTCTTCTCTTGCTTTCAAGAGAGAGCGATGCCTTCAAGCATCTACAGGTCACAGATGTGCTGGAGCTGGCCTGGTTCTGCTCCAGTAAAGGAGAGTAAAGGAGATCTTGGTCAGTCTTTCAGCACAGACTCCTGCAGCAATGGGAACTGAAAACTGGTCCCACTATGAAACCCTGAACTAAAAGCAGTGAACATATTCCTACAGTCCATTTAGAATCGTCTAAAATCAATGAATTAAGGTTTACATCAGTCCCAGGAGAAAGCACAAAGAAGCACCAAAGAGGCCAAGCTTTGAGCTGTAAAGTGTCTGCCCCTGGGGCCTGGATTAAAGTGTGCACACGCTTAGCTCTTTGCTGAAGGTCACCTCTCTTCTGAGAAATACTAGCATAAAGCTATCTTTAGGTTCACTAAACATAAAGATGAAGCATAAACTTTATCAATAGCTCCCCCCAGTTTTAGGAAGTATCTGGAATACTCTTAAACAGTTTTTAACTAGAAGATAATGAATAACAAAACTGTCAGCCACTCTTTCCTGTATTGATTTCAGAGAGATTTTCTTTACTCCATTAAAATTGCCTTTTCAGATTCCCAGCAGGAACATTCAGTCTTCCTCAGCAGAACTTAATCACAGCCTATGTCTGGTTTACATGGAAGCTTGGGTAGACCCTTTCAATATGGTTATGAAGAGACAAATTCCCAGATTGCCTGTACCAACACTCCAGTCACATACCAACTTGTGGATTCCTCTGTAAATTTTGTCAAAAGAAAAGTTGCACAAAGATAAAATGGAAAAAGTTTATAACTACATGAAAAAACCAGAGAACATCTCTCAGATCTTCCAGAAGGAAGAAGGCTAGAAGAGGTATTTACAGATATTCTCTGTAGTCAACACTTACATCTATTCATGGACGTAGCAATATAGCAAATTACAACTTTGAGCAATTATCAGTAATTAAAGGTGTTATAAGAGTTGTGGGTGCTAGGGAGGAAAGTTTTGGTGTACCCATTTGGCGATGGTTTATATCTGGGAGGTGGGCTGTATACAGGAACCACTGTCCAGCTTTGCCTGCAGCACGGAAGATCTGAAAGGAAATTTCTGTAAAGTTCAGTGAAGCCCAGCGTTCCTCACACCCAGAGCACAACCACAGAACAACGTCGCCTTTCTTTGCCTCATGCCACATGAACAGACTTATCCATAGGCAGGGCTGAGGAGAGACAGTGACAAGAAATCCTTCCAGGCTAGGACTTAAATTCTTGGATTTCTGATTGAACTGCAGATTACTCTGGCCATATGCTGCCTTTCCACACCAGGTGGAATACACTTTATCAGATCTGCCATTGCAGACAGCTATCATTTTACACTCTTAAAAGATTTATGCCCCAATTGTCTTCTTTCTCTCAGACAGAGGGCTTGCCTATGTGGGAAATTTGCTGTGCAGTAAGCCAAGCCACATGCTTTTCCACAGTAATGCTCTGAATGTACACTTTCAGGGAAGAGTATTGTATTGTTACGTGGGTGGTTTTTTTGAAGCACTCTGACAGAGTATATGGTTGGAAATTGGTGCAGAGAAGTTATGTAAAATTCACAGCCTCCCATGCCACAGGCTGACTTTCTCTGCTGAAGGTTGGTGTAAACAAGTTCCCATAAAACTAGCTGAGAGTAAAAAACAGAGTTAAGATCCAACCTCCCTTTTCATTGCTCTTCCCCTCTCCCTGTGAAGGCTCTAGAACTTTCCTAAGTGTAACTACTTCACAAGTCTGGCAGACCTGAGGCTTATTGCTGTGGCCTGTAGTCAGACAAAGCAAAAAAAAAAAGATATTTCAGCATTAATGGAGCTGAAGCTCTTTGGGTCTGCAAGCGAAAGAGAAGAGAATCCAAAAGCTCTTGGCAGGGCTTTTCCATTAGAAGAAAGCAGTTCGACCACAATAATGGGCTCACTCATTTCTGCCACATGGGTATAATATAAACATAAATGATATAAATAATGTCGTACTTAGGAGAGTCCCTGAGCAGAGCGAAGGAGCCAGGATGGACACATGATGGATGCTCGGGCCTGTGAGGGCTGTGGGGGCTGTGAGGGCTGTGAAGGCTGTGAGGGGCTTGGGGCTGTGAGGGCTTCAAGCGACTCAGGGCTGTGGGGGCTGTGGGGGCTGTGGGGGGCTCGGGGCTATGAGGGGCTCAGGGCTGTGAGGGGTTGTGGGAGGCTCATGGCTGTGGGGGCTGTGAGGGCTTTTGGGGGGCTCAGGGCTATGAGGGGCTCAGGGCTGTGAGGGGTTGTGGGAGGCTCAGGGCTGTGGGGGCTGTGAGGGCTTTTGGGGGGCTCAGGGCCGCAGCAGCTCTGCTGACCACACTGTCCTTATTGCTACGGGGGACAGATGAGCTTTGTGCAAGCCAGGCTGGAAAACTGCTAATTTTAATTTCTTCTGTTTTTTTCTAATTCTTAAGTGCCCTTTTCCTTGCATGCTGACAGCCAAGCAGTATTTATCCCTCTCACGCAGTGATTCCCTCATCCCAGAGCTTCCCTTTGGAGTTGCCTCTGTAATTCTACCCAGGCCTGCTTGCTTTCTTCTTCAAACCTTGCAGAGGAAGAGGCATCCCAGGACAGACAGTGCAGCTTTCATGAGGGAAGCATGGTGGAGTGTCTGCTCCAAGCAGGGCCAACATGAAGTGCCTCAGCCATACCCAGGGCCAAGGCAGTCCCAGGAGATCCATCACCCAGAGCAATAGCACAGCTCTGCTATGTCATGGCCAGACAAGCCCTTGGAAAGTATCTCCTTGTGCTTGCAGATGAAAAGTGGGTAGTTCATCAGAAAAAAATCCCATCCCTCACTCCAGCTAACTGCATAAAGAAAAGCAAGGACCAGGGTGGGCAGATTTATCATCGAGAGCACCCACATCCATTTAGTTCCAGTAAGAGGTAATTCTGAGTGTTCACTGGAAGTATTGCACTATCACATTTATGGCAGTGCCACGTATGGAGAGCACAAGGTGTTGCTGTGCCAGCTACTGTACATTATTATTATTATTTGTACTAGCACTGCACCAGGAGCCAGGTGCTGTACAACATAAACCAAAAAGTAATTCTCTTCTGCAGACAGGTTACAGAATAATAGCAAAGACGACCATCCCTGATCTGGACAGCTTAGTCTAGATCAGGACAAAAGAGAATACGCATCAGATAGCAGAGTAAAATAAAATATTTATTTTCTTCACAGATAGGGTCTTTGTCTAACTGGAGTCAGGATTGCAGCACTTAGAGAAAGCCAGAGGGAAAGAACAAACATCTTTGTCACATGGTGTTTGTTCAAGGTCCGTTTTGAAACATTTTATCAGAGACATCAAACTGCTGAAGAGAAAACTGCTTGGAAGTCAGTTGTGAAATTTTAGTCCAGCAAGTGGTAGAAATGACCATAATTTGAGAAGAATTAGACACACAGATTTTACTCTGAGTCAATGCTTAGTTTGCAAACACCTATGCAAAGCACTGCCTTGCTTACACGCTGAAAAACCAAACATTATAAATATCTCTTCAAGCCCAGTAGTTTTTTTTCTTTTGTGAGTGAAGACTGAAGAACACATCCCTGAGCAGACAGGCTCTCACTGCACTTGTGTGTGAGGTCAGGCCTCAACACTGCCTGGTAGCTTCTCCATAGAAATGGACCTTTAAATCCTTAGAAGAAAAGGGATTCGTCATGTTAAACTCTTATCTGTGGCCTGAAAGTTTGCGTGGAAAAAAATAATTCCAAACCAACATATTAAGTTTAGAGCTCCATTTTTATGTCAAAACTGTAATTTTTCAAGCATCCATAGACCAATCCTTACATTCCTCACCACCTGCTGCAGAAAAGTGAGATCTAAACTTTAAAAAGAGCAAAAAAAGATCAAAAAAGGAAAATATTGGCAATTTTTAGGGGAGAATCTGGCTGTGACACAGCGCAGTGCTTCAGTCATGAGTGGAAAGCTAATCTGGAATAAATGGCATCAGGAAACCAAACTTGCTTCTCCAGGGACACCATCCAGCTGATAGACCTGGCTGAATGGAAGAGATGACACAGGAGAAAAAATTAAATACTTGGCTTGGTCTTTTTCCTTTTTCTTGGGCATGCAAATTTCATACTTTAAAGTTTGAAATTATAGTGGATTATCAAGAAAATGAGCAACAAAGTGTGGGATGGATTGTAACATGATTTATTCATTTTTGTCATAAAGGCTTTCTGTCTCCTTCACAACTGGAAGGCAACATTCAAAGTATCTAAGATAATTTCATCAAATCTTTAGATTTTACATGTAAATGATGTTCTTTGCATTTTGTTAAGAAGATCATTTAAGGCTTCTTTGCCAGAATGAGTCTTCATGACACAGGTTTTCAAAGGAAAGCTGTAGCAAAGAAAAATGTCCTCTTTTTTTTCTTTTTGAACTGTAGAAATAATGCCAAAAGTTTCATAAAAAAATCATAATAAAATATGCATAAAACATCAACATTCATTTCAATCTTTCAGACCATGTTACACCATATTCACCAGGAAATCTGAGTAAAATCAACAGGAACACTTGTAAAGACCTTTATAAAAATCTGTTTAGCATGTCTTCCTTTTGATTTGGCTGAATGCAAAAGGGAAGTTTGAGAAATTTGAGGTTAGGGCAAACATGCCCTAGGAAAATCCATTCAAAGCCCATTCCAGATGCTCCTGGGTTTGCTATGTGTCCCACCCCCAGCTCCCTTCATCTTGGTGCTCATTGTCATGTATCTCAACCCCACATGCAGGGTCCGAACCAATGAACTGCAGTTTCACCATTGTCCCTATAAGGTGACAGATCACAGTCCCAGTCTTTTACCTGCTTAATCCTTTCTCACAGAGGGATGCCCCTAATTCTAATTAGCTGGGCGCCTTTGGGTCCCTAATCTATGCAAAATCCTTTTCAAAATTTGTATTTCTAAAAGTGCCAGGGAAGTATGTATGCGCCAAGATTCTATATGGAAAACAGAAGAATTTTCTAGACATAGTGGGTATTTCTTGACATGAGTGAATCTTGCACTTTTAGTATAGAAACTGCAGGTTATTTGACAATGGACAGTCCCCCTGAAAGAGTCTAGGGCTGGTTTTAAGATGATGAAGGTATTCTGTGGCTAAAACTAAAATATTTTCTATGGCAAGGTGGAGAAAACAAGAACTGAAAATTCTCCTTGCTGAAAGAGATATTCAGAGGTGGTGTCAGGCTGGTTGTAGAGGCTGGCATTGATTATCATCTAAGCAGCAAAACAAAAGCAGCACAAGGAGAGTACTCAAGACAGGCTCTCCTGGACAAGCCTTGAGGTGTCCTCACTTGGCACAGTGTTATCAAAGTTGAGATATCAAAGCACACCCCTCCAGAGCTGGGCATCCTGGCTGGGCAGCATCAGGGATCTTCCATACACAGCTGTAATCTGGCTGGAGTTAGTTCTGTGTGCCTTGGGAGGAGACTGCAGAACCAATCCTGCCCCCATGACAGTCCCACCTGCGATATGACAGTCCCACACTCTCTGAAGGAGATCCTTCAGAAGCTTCAGAAGCTGTACTTTAGGAAAATTAACTAGCTACCCAAATTTATTCCTCTTTAAAAATGTATTTTACAGCTCCTGGAGCTAGATCTTGACATGTTTACTCCTGGGATCTTGCCCTACAAGAAGTTCCACATAAAGCGCTGTTCCTAGCAAACAATAGATATAAGAATGTGGCTGGGAATGAAACGTATGAAGCAACATCTATTTCCTGGTGGATTTCATAATTGGTGAAAATAACATTAACAAAATAGAGCTCTTCCCTCCCCCAGTGGTTCTTCATCTGCTTGCTGAATATTGTGGATTTACCAAACCCTCCGCAAGCTGAATGAGAGCCCTGGCCTCTCGAGATTCTCCCAAATCAACAAAATGCCTCCTCCTAATTCTTTCTCTGTTAGAATTTGTTTTGCATGGAATTTGCTTGCCCGTTTTGCATGAGTTGTTTGGCTGTAATCTCAGCAGCATGCAGCCTTGCCAGATTTCAGAAAGATGAGTAAACTTCTGAATCTGATAGCGACTTCTACGGAATACCAAAAAGGGGCTTCTTTGTTCTCCATAAACAGACTATTTACTTTGATCTGGCAAAATGAATTAATGAAAGGAAATGACACCTTCCAATATCGTGTGTTCAGAAGAAAGAGAAGTGGGCTTAATTTGGTTTGTCTTTTTTTTTTTCTCTTCCTTTTTCTAAGGATGGAGTAGGCTAAGGGGCATGCTACCGAAAGTACAGCGCTCTTAGAAACAGACAGATCTTTTCTCTGGTAAAAAGTATCCTCAAAACACTGTAAGGTCCATGTATATGCAAGCAGTTCAGAGTTATTACAAATCTAAAATAGGAAGCTATTCACTTGATCTTTTGGTTCAATCCTATTAGGACCCCCCTGGAGCTCTAAATGGATACCAGCCTGTCACAGGCCTGTTGCTGTGACGACCCAGTCTTTACAGAACAAGAAAAAGAAATGATAGTGATTGGCAGACCTTCCTTGCCCTAGTATGTAACACAAAGGGAGACAAAATGAAGAGGAAGTCAGACTGTTATTATAGGTTTGATGCTTCTTAACCTTACAGCACCTTACACCTGGTAAGTGTCACCCTGCAAACTTAAACCCTCGGCAGAGCACTGTTACATTTCAGTATCAGATGGGAAGAGCTAAGTCAGGCATTAATTTATCCGTCCCCTTGTTTCAGTTGATTGAAATGCAAACAGCATTCAAGCAAAACTGCATTAGCAGAGAAGAAATAAACACGGAGGGCCAAGCCCTGCTGACCTGGCCCTCTGAAGTGAGTTTAGGGGTGTAAAAGCTGTGGGTCAAGCAGGATTCAGCCCAGGCTGTAAATGAATGAGTGGCCAGCAAAGTAAAGACTGCAAGAGGGACCTGTCTGCAGCCCCTATCCGCCCTGCATGAGAGAGGAAAGAATTTGATAAATTCTACCATATGGTGCCATCCTGCTTCTTGCTAGCTATAAATAATAGTCTTTCTGTTTCTGGTTTTCTTTAGCTTTCCTTGGTAGCTGTGACAGATTTTCAGCAATGGGTATAAAAAAAGTGCAAAATGCAGTTTCACCACCTTTTTATTTTTTTTAACCAGGTAAAAACAAGACAAAAAAAGGTCCAAAGAAAAGAAATAAAATAGGAAACTTTCCATCAGCTTACCGATATGATAAAATTCAGATAAAGTCATTATGATGTTGGAATATTGTACATTTAATTGTTGCTATCAAGAGCTGTCAATGAAAATGATTTCTTAAGAGTGACAGATATACACCTGCATCCACACTGCTGGAGCTATATCTCTATTTTATGCATTATATATCTCCATCTTACTCATCTTTTCCTAAATTTAATTACAAATTTTTTTACTATCACCTAAGAATCTTGAAAAAATTCCAGGAGCTTTCAGTCCTTTCCAGGTTCTCTTAAAAGCAGCAAAGTTTTTACTCATAAGCTTTCAAACAGCATTTCTGACATTTGTGATACAATCTTGTCTTTAAGAGTGTCACTAAACAAATGTTTGCTTGAGTAGTCAGATGAAATCCAATAAACCATGGTCCTTAATGATGGTATAAAAGTTTGCTGCGTTAGTGTGCTCGAAAAATGACATTCTCTAAAGATAATAAGGGAAAGTTAAATTAGCAGGAACAGAAAATCTGGCTATATTCTGAAAAGGCTTTTTAATACTCTAAGTTAGAGTTCAAAACATTAATTTTCTTGAATAAGCAAAGCTGAACTTTTAAAGGTTTGTCAAAAAGCACTTACTCTTAAAATCAGATTCAAAACAATAGCCCAGACTCTTGGCTGACACAGGCTAATGTAGCTTCACTGACTGCAGTGAAGTCACACTGATACGAAGCAACAGAAATTCTGATACAAACCCCTAAAAGCTTTTTTTACCTAAAATTAAAAAAAAAATATTTTATATAGTGTTTTGGATGATGCTTTGGGTGTTTACATATACAGCTGCCCACCGTTTTTCCTCCCCAACCCCTCAGTTCCAAAGTGACACCCACCTTTGCAGCAAAATACAGAATAAATAGCTTTATGTGTCATTATGAAGATAGGGATTAAAAAAACTGTCCGATATTCATCAGAATTCTAAAAAGCAAGGAATTCAGCACAAATTTAATCCTATAGTTTCTTTAATCTTTATACAACTTAATTTCCCCCACACCCTAAAAAAGATTGTTTAATAGCATGTTGAATGGACACATGGTTGTAACAACACATATACATACTGCCTGAAGAACTCTGCATTCATAGAAACAACAGAAGCTTCTGTACCTGGAACACATGTAACAATCTCTGAAAAAGAGATTTGTTAGCCAGGACAGGAAAAATGTTTAAGGTGTCAAAAATAAATTGTAAAACTCTATATTTTATTTTGTCCCAGAGAAAGCATGGAATATATTGCTTTTTGTATATCAGCAATCTAAACTATCCCACAACAGACTTTGTTAATCACTGCCAACTGAGAAGCTTAAAGGAATGCGTCTTTTACAGACCCTTGTTCTTCTTAAAAAAAAAAAAAAAAAAAAAAGAAAAAGAAAAAAAAAAAACCAAGACAGAAATTTTAGGAAAAATAAACTGAGTCTATTTTTTATTTTCTGATAGGCTGAATTCATGTCTATATAATTTTTTTTTTTCAATCAAAATGAGTTTTCATATGATAGCTTTTTAATCACACACTGAGGTTTTTAAAATGAAATAAACTCTTCAGTTTGCCTGAAACGAATATGTTTCTTTTTCCCATATTTCAGGAATTCAGCAATTAAGCTGAATTTTGTCACAAATTAAAATTATTAGTTTTGTTATATTACCATCAAAAGCCATATAATATATTTTGAAATCTATATTACTAATGTACACTATTCTAGTAAGGAGAAAGGGGAAAGTTTGGCAGTTCTCATTTTAAATAAGAGATAACTGATAACACAATTTCATGACATATCTTTTTTGAAATCCATATTACTAATGTACACTATTCTAGTAAGGAGAAAGGGGAAAGTTTGGCAGTTCTCATTTTAAATAAGAAATAACTGATAACACAATTTCATGACATATCTTTTTTTTTTAATTTGTACACATGGATTTTATGGTTTATGAAATCCTCTTTATTTTTACCCTTATCAATTTACTTTTAGTATCATTTAATGAAAAAATTTAAAAAATAAAGAAGGAATCGAGCAAGATAGAAAAAGCAAGCACAAGGAATCTAAAATCAGATCACATTTTTCCCTGCATTCTGCTCAGCAAGAACCGCTTGTCCTGTAAATATAATTACTTTAGAGGTCATTTGGTAATACCTTTATTTTATTACCATTATTGCAGCATGACAACAGCAGCTCGCAGTGTAAAGTTCCCCTGCATTTGCCTCGTTTCGCACAGTTAGGGTTGCCAGCCTTGCCTACCCCCAAACGCGGGAGTTGGGGAGGCAGGAGGGGCAGGGAGAAGCCCGGAGCGCTGTTCCCGGGCAGCGCCGTTCCCGGCAGGAGGAGGCCGGTCCGGGATGCGCAGGGGCTGGGCACCACCTCCTGGTGCGCCGGGGAACAGCCGGAGCTCGGCTCCCGCTCTCCGTCCCTCCCCAGCCTGATTTTCTCTCCTTTCACCCCTGTTTCTTTTTCCATCCTTTCTTTAGAGCTCAGGGGCTAACAGCGCCGAAATCCCTTATGCTGCCCTGCTGTCCGCAGACTCCTAAAACACTGGGATGAAGCAGAGGGGTTTTAATCCCCTCTTGCTGCCCATCTCCAAGAGCACACACAACTATTGGCAAAGCCAGTGCTGTGCAGGTTGCTGACTTTACACGGGTCCCGGTGTGGAAGCATGGAGACCCCGGAGGGATGGAAACCCCCAGCCCTGTAAGGGGAGGAGCACTCTGGACTGACAGCGCTGGTGGCACTGCCACTGGCGGGCAGTTCTAGGCAGGATCATTTGCTTTGTCACAATTCTGTCCCCTCAAGATTTCATCATCCTGACCAGAAGGTTCTAGAGAAAACCTTGGTCTAGAGACCAAAAACAAGGATTTGGTCTGAGGGCTTTCAAAAATGAAGATAAATATTCCAAAGGAGAGGAGCACTCTGGACTGACAGTGCTGGTGGCACTGCCACTGGCGGCAGTTCCAGGCAGGATCGTTTGCTTTGTCACAACTCTGTCCCCTCAGCCATCGCTGCTCTCAAGATTTCATCATCCTGACCAGAAGGTTCTAGAGAAAACCTTGGTCTAGAGAACAAAAACAAGGATTTGGTCTGAGGGCTTTCAAAAATGAAGATAAATATTCCTGGAGTTCGCAGCAGGCTGAGTCAGGCCCAGAGCTCATGAGCTCCCAGAGTAAGATCACTCTTGGTACAGGCTAGTCCTACCACCTCACTGAGCAGCATCTTAGATAGTTATGTGGGGTTTCTGACATAGAAAAGGGATTAAACAGACCAAAAGGCAAAAATGCAAAATCCCAGAGCTCCTGGAGTGGATCCTCATCTCTTGCATTGGCAGAGCCACTGTGTGATGGGGATTTGGCCCCACAAGTGTAGTAAACAGTCTAGAGCAAAACAAAAGAGCTAATAAAGGGGTTTCATCATCTGCTTGGCTTTGCAATCCCAGCTTTAAACAAAACAAGACACTACCACTATAATACCAGAAAAATAAATGCTTTTCTTTCTTAGGTTCATAAAACACTCATTACCCATAATTAATCATAATGACACACTGTATTCAGGCCTCTGGCTAGGTTCTGGCTGGAAGCATAAAGAATTGGCTTCTCATAGCTTCCAGTGCTTTAGCCAGTGTGTTCTTCAGGATGCAAAATTGATTATCCAAAATAGAAATCTCTTCGTTTCCTTTGCTTTTGTTGTGTTGAAAAACCTATTACTTAGTTGTTAAGTCTCTGCATTTTCTACTTCCCTGAACAACAGGCTATTTAACTCCACTGAAGTTAATGGCTTTGCACTGCGGTGAAGGTAACCTAGCACCTACAAAGTCATTAAAAGCTTAACCAAAGATTGACCAAAACCTGGACTGATTCTCACTTAGGACTCTGGGCTCCTACTGAAATTGTTAATAAATTATGTATGTCTTAATACTGTCTGCTGACAACAGACCCCAGGATATAATATATAATATTGATTGTAATGCAATCTCTCCTTGTCAAAACAGCAGTTGATAGTATTTCTAAATATGATTCTAAGATTTAAGGCAAAATAACCCACAACACCATAAACAGTTTAATAATAAATTTTCAAGATATATTATAAAAAAATACAAACCCCCCCTTGATTCTAAAATTAAGAATGCAAAGAGAAAGAAAATGTTGTATATCCATCACCCCAGCCAACTGTGACACTTAAGCTAAGAGTACAGTTCTGCTGGAGAGATTTTCTTCACTCTCACATCACTTACAGGGAACTCTGATAACAGGAGGTTGATGTTTGACCAATGTCTATTTAGCCAGCAGTTTTCTACTCATTTCAACATACAGGTCCAAACAGACTAACCCCCAGGAGACACCACACCTGTAGGCTTCCCCCATGGCATGTAGGATATCAGCTCAGTAACAAAAAACCACCCACTGGCTTTTGGAGTAATTCCTCCTTCCTTCACCTCCTTTCTTCCTCACAAAGCATGGATGGATACCTGTACCAGTTTGCCCATGCCAGCAGCTGCTTTCCCCTCATCTGCTTAGCCAGTCTGGCCAAGACAAGTTTTGAGTGTCCTGAATGTGAACCAGGTTATTTTCCTAAGCCCAGGGAACTGAACAGACAATAGATGTTCACATCCTAAAGCATTTTACTTCCTTTTTTGACAGATGTGGCCATAAAGAGTGATCAGAGTTGCAGATGTTACCACTCCTGCCTATTCCTCAACAGGGCATTTGCACAACACAAACAGGGCACATCCTTCTGACACTTTCAGAAAATGGATTTGCTTAGGCAAAGGTAGCAAACCTACACCAACCTTCCTGGACACCATCCTGTGATTTCCTCATAGAGATGGTCCCCAGAGTTTAATTCCTATTGTTTTTGATGAGTGTGCAAAGGCTGTGTGAAGAACTATGGGTTTGGTTTAGAAATCTAAAGACTTTAAAAAAAACAACTCCAAAGTCTCAATAAAATTTTGTGGGCCAGACTGCTTCCTTTCTGCTGGGCTTAGTGCAGTGGTAAGGCTGTCACTGATGGCTCCCTAACACATCCCCATGGGCTGCTCCAGCTTTCACCAGATGGCAGTGGTGCCTCAGGGACTATCCATCAGATGATGTTAACAGCAGGCTCTCCTCCCCTCTCCTGGCACACCCACCAAATGGGAGACTTTGGGAAAAAAACCTTCTCTATCCTGTTCAATACTCCCCCATTTCTTACAGCATTTGCAGCAGGATGTTATAGAAAATCTCTAAATCCATAGGAGTACCTGAACAATGAGAACAACACTAAAAACAGGTGGTTGTGGCAGTTCCTGTAGCTACATCTACAGACTTCTGTGAAATGCAATAGATTCTTTCTGTTACTAAACTTGAAAAGACATATTTTATAAGCATAAGAACAGTCAGATGGAATCAGAGTTTATAAATTTGGTTGTCCCTCATATACAAGCCCTGTTTTTGAGCTAAGTCATCTAACTTTTCCATTTTTCAGTCTGAATGATGAGCACTGTAACCCTCTTTTAATAATTTCTGATGGATTTTAATTCACTTGTCATCTGTAAAGTGCTCATGGTGACGGATATAATGGAAATATCTATGTGAATGTTTGTATAGGTGTACAGTTCTGAAGCATAGGCAATATTTATATTCATAACTGTGGAAACACACTGAAGTTTCCAGCAAAATATTTCCATCCACTTCTCCTCCCAGCCTTTCCATAGCTCTGTCACACTCTGCACTTATTCATAAACTCTTATTTATTTTGGTTACAATGATTAGCCTGTCATTTCTCCTATATAGAAAAGCCATTTTCCTGGTTTGGTTCTCACTTTTCTCCATTGGCTAGAGTTTGGGACAGATTTGTTTAGAGCTACTGGACAGACTTTTCAGGATATGTGGGGAAACCCTAGAGGAAACTACCAGTAAGTGTATGGATTCTGCCAGAAGTGAGAGTCCAGCTGGGAGGTGCAGCTCAGCTTTGTTGTCACAGAGAAGGATGGCTTGGGAAATGGTACCCAACAAAAATACAGAGGGACACACATTTTCCTAAGGAAGTTGCCTCTTATTATCTAGTGGACCAGGAGATCAGGCAGGTGTCATAGAAACCTGATCTGATCAAAGAGTAATGATCTATACATGAATATCTATGTATATACACGTGTATATAACAGTACACATGCAGGCTTTATGTGCCCCCAGCAGAAACACACATGTGATTTGCCCAAGAGTCTTCTTTGAACTACAGCCCTGGTGAATGCTGAGGTGTCTCCATGCTTGCATAAAACAATTGTACTGTTGTGAGAAATGATGGCTCTACTGGCATTTCTGGTTCTCTGAGTGGCAGAAGGTGGGCAGAGAATTGCTTGTGGCATGTGGGCTGAAACCTGGCAGAACCTGAACCCTCCTGAGATGTGAGAAACAATGTATTATCTTCTGTGACATGAAATATGTTCTGAGGCACAGAAGTCTTGTCTATTACAGGGAGGCACAAAGAGAAAGGGACTGCCCTGTAGTGGCTGTGTTTTTATGAATTTATATTCTTGCAATGCTGAGTTTGGAGCTGCAGCTCCATCCTCACCTCACCCCAACCCTGCAGCTGTGCAGATGTACAAGCTGCACTGCCCGAGCAAGGAAGAGACACATTTTTAATAAGTTGTTCTGACATTTCTACGCGATGGCATTTGTATTTATTACAGCAGACCATCACTGTGCACATTGCAAATCAATACAGCGAATGTGAAGGCGTTCGTAGCACTCAGAGCCCTGTCCATTACTGCACTATCCAGTTGTTTACAGTGCAGTAATGAGGCACTTGTAGGCCTCACTCAAATATGGCTTTCATTCCCCAGCATGATCAAATGCCAACACGCTGTACAATGCTTCCTTTGTGGATCAGGTAGAGACTGATTTAGCCTTGGATAACACTGCAGCAGTCAACAGGGCTGTAGTTCACTCACATCATCAGGTAAAGATAAAATAAGCCAAAATCTCAGAACCATGCAATTTCCAGAATTGGGGAACTTTTGGCTCTGATCCTTTTCTATCAGGAAGAAGAACTTAAAGAGGGGAAAGGGAACACAAGGAGAGGGGGGGTGTGGAGACAGGAAAAATATACCATTCCAGCCATGCATTGGCAGCTTCCATATGACAACTCATGAGCACAGCTCAAAAAACCCATTTCACAGCTTCTTTGGCTGAAACAAAGCCTGAGCAAATGTCTGTATTTCATTTTCTAGTATTACAGACTGAGTCTGCACCAGACAAACTGCAGAGACACTCACTGATTCTCTTTGCCTTGTCCCTTGTCCCTTCACATGTCCTAGGTGTTGGCTGTTGAGTGTTCATTTAGTGAATATTCTGGAAATATGTACTTCATCTCTATTGAAACACTTAAATATTAAATTGAGAATGGAATAATAATAATTGTTATTATTACTATTATTATTGGTGGTGGTGGTGGTTTTACATCACAAACATTAACCCTGTGAAAAGGTTTGTTGACTACAAGCAGAATAATTTCATTCCATGTTTCCAGGATGGAGGAGACGCATTCTGAATATGACTTTTTGCTCTTTTCTCACCAGCAAGACAAAGGGTCTGTAGCAGCTAGGAGGTTTGAGCAGCTACAATCTGGTGTTGCAGTGGGAAACTCAAAGCCCAAGGACCCGGTTTGCTTGCAGATCTGAGAGATTTCAGAGATGCCATGAGGAACACTGACTTACTTAAAACAGGGCTTTGTCCTTTTCTCAAGCGTCTTCAATGACCATATTAAAAGTAAAAACTGAAACTCCTGGTAGGGAAAAAGAATAAATAAAGTACAGGTATTTTGGTGTCTCTCATTTGGTCCCCAAAGGCTCATTTCCTTCTGGCAGTTACAAATTTCTTCAAAATCTCCCACCTGTACTTTCTGTCTTCAAATCTCAGATTTGTTCCTCTTTATTGTTTTTCAATTTTGTTTTTTAGTCTCTCTTTTCCTGCCAAGGATTTCCCTTTCCACATCTCCCTTAGCTCATTTCTGTCACACCCAGCTGCTCCAATGGCCTTTTCCCACTGGACATCTCTCTACTCCCAGCCCTTCTTTATCTCCCTGCAGCAGCAGGTTGATTATCCTGCTGTTCCTGACCCAAACCCTGTTTGCCAGCACCCAGCTCTGGTGCAGGGCCAGTTCAGCTGGAGCAGCCCAGGCAGGCTGCACCTTTAGCTGCTCACAGATGTGGCTCAGGAACCCAGATTGATCTGCCCAAGTGCAGAACAGGAATGGCTACACCTGGGTCAGGGCTCTGGTGTTTGAAGAGGAGCAGCAGCTGGAATTGTGGAATATTGTAAATATTGCTGTCTTGCAGAGCACAGAGGGTGAATATTCACCTGACCACCAACACACTGAGCAGGAGCTACAGCAGCAAGGTTAGAGTGTCAGTACAGCTTTTCCCAATGAATTACATGACTGCCCCCATGTCAGCTCCTTGTCCAAAAACAAAATATTCCTCATAAGCCAATAACTAGGCTGGATGCCTTGCCAAATTGTTATAGGATACTTAAAAGGAATTGTTGCTTTATCTGAAATTACCCTGTTTACTTGCCTTAACACTTTTCAGGATTTATTTGCTGATCTGCAAATTATAGTAAATCATTTAATTTAGCCAATTAAACAAGATGTGGGTTTGGAATCCCTTACATTTTTTAGACAAGAACAATCCATAAAATTTACATTTTATTCAGCAGCTCCTAATGAGCTGATTGTAATTGGTGTCTCAAGCGAAACTTATTTCTGCCACTGCAAAAGCTGATTTCTGAGTGTGACGAGTTGGTGCATCCGATGGGATGCAGCAAATCCTCCAGCTGCTGAGTTCCCCTGCTCCATCCACCCTGACCTGGCATGGTCAGGAGGAGCAGTAGTGCTGTAGAGCTGTTACAAAGATCCACTCTTCTCTAGTGTGTACAAATAACAAACTCCCTTGCTACTGCTCCAAAAATATTTAACAGTAGTGGCTCCAGGGATGATTCACATTATTGAAATGTAATTAGTCCTACAAGAAGTGTAGGAACATTTACTAGTCTATTATATTAGCATAAAGAATAATTACAGTGCAGGCACTTTTTTTTAAACACAGTTTTAGAAGCACATGTTTCACACTGTCAGCACAGGGAAAGGCAGGGAGACTTGGTAAGCCCACGGACAAGTGTTTATTTGAGACATGAGAAGAAGAAAATATCCAAGGTCTATAAGTAACCTGAAAAGGGGGACAAATGTACTGTGGCGACTCAACAAAGTGCTTATTCTAATCCTTATAAATATGCACCACATGTATCTTTTATAACTGTTATGTTTTGCAGTATTTAGGCAATGGCTGGTATTGGAGGCTTTGTCAGCTATGCTTCAGTGCCTTCATAAAAGCACCTTCCATTTAAAGAAAGAGGATTTCATAGTAATGGGCAAAATTGTAAGTGCTGTCAATGGGTACATTTCATCTCATTGATTTACACAGTGTGGGATGATTGCCTGACCTGAATCACATATGCTGGAGATGTGAAGATGCATTCGGTGCAAAACAACTGGAGCTCACAAAAAGGATGAACAGGCAAAATCTGTGAATGCCTCATGTGGGGACCGTCTGTGAAACACAGGGTTACACTGAGGTGATCTCAACACTGCAACAGTGAGGGGAAACTAGCAAATGATGAGTCTCCAGCTGCCATCTGAAATCTGTCTGGGGCCAAAATACACCTACTGAATCGGTGAGTGTTCAGTTTTGGTGCACAATGTTGTTGAAAAGGGGCCTTGGGCTGGGACACCCACTAACTGAGCTAAGCAGAGGGCATTTCAAGATGGAATATGCAGATTGGGATGGTTGGCACTGTTAGTAAAATACTACTAAAACCTGGGTTCGCTGAGGCTTGTTCTTGCTCTGGTCTGTAAGGTGGGGGAAGCCTTGGGTGGGTTATAGCCTGAACTTTGTGAGAGAAGCTGTTGGTGCAGCAAGGTGGCTGTTTGGCACAGAGTGATAAGTTGGGTGTGTCACACACCCTACCTGGACTTTGTTATGGTCTTAATGACAAGAGATAACACCCTGGCAAACTCCACCTACTCTGTGCCAGCAGCAGTAAATCAAAACACAGAGGTTTGGTTTGCTTTGCACTTCACAGCAGAGATCAGATGAGAACACCATCTTTTCTCTTCCAACCAAACACCAACCTTCTCTTCCCCCCTTTTGGGGACTCATATTAGTCCCCAAAAGTTATGTTTCTGTACCTCTCATAGATGAAATAAAGGTATAGCTTGGATATTATAAAAACAGTTTAATTTTTATGTTTTCTCTCTCAAACAGGGATTCAGTCTGTGAACTCAGGTGGAGTAAATGCTCACCTCTTGCCCCAAACTACAACAGTAGGGCATGCACAGAGTGAGATTTTTTATCACCTGTAATAGCTTAAAATTTCAGTTTAGAGACGGGCAGATTATTTGAAGTGTGCACTTCACAACAAACTTTCCTCAAATCAAAAGCATCATAACAATGGAACTCAAAATTCTTTCAGCACAACTAAAACCTTTGTGTAGAAGAGACTTGAAAAGTTTCCTGGATTTAAAATATAGGCTATAAGCCCAGGCAGACAAAAGGTTAACTCAGAGCACAGCAGAACAGGACAAAGGAGCCTGAGCAAGGTCAGAGGAAGGTAAAACCTCTATGCAGCACAGCAGAGAACCATGCTGAGTTTGAGTCCCAGAGGCAATACAGATGCACCAGTGCACATGTTAATAAGCTTCATCTCAGCAAAAACTATTAGCATGGGCACAGCCTCCTGCTACACCAATTATTCAGCTTTGAGTGCTAGTTTAGTTTCTTCAAGGTGCTCCACTGCAAACACCAGCCATGCCCTCTGCTCCCCTGCTCTACACATCTCCTTTGCAAGCAAATAAATCTGTGGTGTGTAGAATAATAAAAAAAAAAAAGGGATGTAGCTTAGTTGTGGCTGGGCCGTGCTTCCAGAGTTTCCTTTGAGGAGTTCAGAGCTGTAACATTTTTGGCTGTTTGAGAAGGTCCCCTTGACACACTGAGGAGGATTTGGCATGGATTGGAAATGTTTGCACCTTGAAGCACAGAGCCCAGGCTGGCTGGAGCAGGGGGCTGGCAGCCAGCAGAGACTGCTCACCTTTATCTCACCCTGTCATACATGGTCTGCCCTGGCTGACATTGGGTTTCCTCTGTGTGCTGAGTGTCGTAGAGCCAGGGCCTGCCAGGAGAGGACATCTCTGGCATATCTGGCAGCAGCTCTGTGGCTGTCACTGGTCACTGCCTCAGGAATGAGTTTACCTGGAGGCTGAGGCAGCTGCTTGGGCTCAAACACATCTGGGCTTGCTTTGGGTTGCATCTGCCCCAAAAAACAGTTCTGCTGAACCGGCCATTTCAGTGTGCCTCTCATGTTTCTGGCCTCTCTGTCACATCTTTGATGGTGTCAGCCCAGGGATTTGTTTAAAAATCCTGGAAG
Source organism: Ammospiza nelsoni (assembly GCF_027579445.1). Taxonomy (NCBI): domain Eukaryota; kingdom Metazoa; phylum Chordata; class Aves; order Passeriformes; family Passerellidae; genus Ammospiza; species Ammospiza nelsoni. The sequence continues at coordinate 31,517,611 of NC_080639.1, forward strand.
TCCCCACAGAGAGGGATGAATTCCAATGGAGAGGGAGCCCCTTGGCCAAGCATGGTGGCTTGGGGTTTGACTGACCCTTTCCAAACCCAAACTGCTCCACTGCTCCATGGAAGTCACTGGGAAGCCAAGAGAAGCAGCTGGGGAAGAAGATGAGTTCTGAAGCCAAAGAAAATAAAGCTTTAATCATAATTATAAAGTTATTTTATGATAGCACAAGAAATCATCAGGAACTTTCTAGTGTCTTTCTCTTCAGACGTTTTTTAACTGAGGAAACTTCAGCTGAGTTTTCTCTGAAATATAAGGCTTGCTTGGGGGACAATTATCTCCCCTTGATGTGTTTTTTATGCCTGTGTGATTGATATATATACCAGCCTTAACTTCTTAACAGGGGTTTTGGCACAGTTCAGGGAGTAATTCTCCCAGCCCCACTCAACTTACATTTAAATGTAATAGCCACTACTAAGGGTTTTTTCTTGCACAAAGGGCCAGATGCAGAAGCAGGTCTTAGATGTCTGAAATTAGATTTTGGTGCTGAAACTTAGATCCTCTTGAAAGTTTTGCAAAGCCTCTGAAGTTTGTGTACTGAGAGGTGTGGGAGCAGCAAGAACAGCAAATTGTTGCTGCATGGAAAGACTGGAGGGCTTAAGGAGCAGGTAAGTACAGCAGTGACATTTCATCAAAAGGTGCTGTGAGCTCATCCTGTCACTGCCACTACCCATTTCATTGTGCCATAAACAGAAGAGCCTCTGGGCTTCAGAAGGGAAAACAAGCCCAGCTAGCCCTAGAAGGGCACAGTGTGGGGTTAGGATCAGCATATAGACTGAACATAAAAAAAGAGGTCCAGCTCTTGCTTTTGTGAGGCACTATGACACCCAGCCTGCATCCTCGCCTAGATCTCTATCTGTGACCAAGCCTCACAGGCCTGGACCATTTCCATTACTTGGCATCAGTTGTGCTGCTCTCCTTACCTTCCTTTGTCATTCTGGGTCCATCTGTTTCCTCCAAATAGAATACTCTGTGACAATTTCCTGATTATGTTGTTTGGACTCATATTTTTTAATCCAACTGACTATGAGCTTCCTACCAGTGCTGGCATTTCTCTCCTGCAGGCCAAGCATCGTCACACATTTTCCATTACCTAATAAACTTGATCAGCACCACTTCAGAGTCTTAAAAATTGTTGAATCTAATCCTTCCCTGCTTCCTACCACAGTCTGGTGACCATCATGGCTGGGAGCAGAGTCAGGCTGAAGACCTGTGTGGTGCCACAAGTGAATCCCACACCTGTGCCACAATGTAATCCAGTCTGACTTGGTAAGAGAGTGGAGGAGCCTCACCTCCTCTGGCTGGGCTGGAGGTCATGGCGTCAAAAACTGCTCCTTGAGGAAACTTTGGTCTGGAAGAACAACATGGAAACTGCTAGATGTTGAAAGGAGAAGTGAGGAGACAAGAAAAAAATAATAGGAGAAAATAAAGCTAATCTAATAACTAGAGTACTAATAACCAGGGTACAGCATTCAGGGACTGGGTGACAATTTCTACTATCAGCTACACACTTTATGATGTCCTCAGGGAAGGCATTTTGGGCATTTCATGAACCTCAGTTTCCCTTCTCTAAATGAATAATACCACTTTCTTACCCCTCAAGCAAATTGCAGGAATAAATACTCCCAAGTTTGTCAGGACCATGAGTATGTGTTGATGCACACCAGCAAATATGCCCGGGTTTCCCTTGTTTGAAAAGCCCATGTGCTGTGAATGTCACACAGGCACTGGGTTTGTGGAGCCCAGCTGGGCCTGGGGGGCCCGTGCAGACACTGGCAGTGTGTCTGGGGGAGCTGGTGCCGTGACAGGGGAGATTTACACCTCGGCTGCCTCCACAGTAACGTCCTTGTGCACACAAGTCCTCACTGTACCTGCAATGTTCGCTGCGGGGATGTGCTATTAATTCACATCCCAGCCTTGTGTGCAATAATTTTTCCATGGAGACAAGCCCTGAGACAGACATGAGAATGGAAATGTAAGGCAGGGCAAAAATTCAGGCCAGCTGGAGCAACTGCATGGTGGGAAAGGAGGGTTGTGTACCACTTTTCCACTACCACAGGACTAACAAAGACTCCTGTGCTCCCTTCAGTATTCCCTGCTCCCTGTGCCTGGATATGTTGAGAAATCAAATCTTCTAAGAGAAACTTTCATGAGTCAGTGTAGACTACGCAGAAAAAGATGGAAGGATTAGGTTTGTCCTGGTTTTTTAACGCAGACCAAGCTGAAATTCATGCAGAATTGAGCGGTTTGTGCTCACGGACTTGCACAGCAGCGCAAGATTGGAGGGAGAGAAATGAGAGCCTGTGAGGAGGAGATGCAGAGAGCCAAAGCAGGCCAGGAGAAATGAGTACTGGGCAAAAAGAGAAAGTGGGCATGCTTGTTGTGAGTGAGTGTGCAGCTGTGCAGAGGGGCATGTGTGAGACAGAAAGCAGATGAGGGACCGGCCAGTGGCAAGTGTGAAGATGAGCACCCAGTAGTGACAATGATGTTTGGGGCAATCGATGCTTGATGCATGGAGGACGGGATAGATGTCATTATTCTACAAAACTGTACACAAGCAAAAACAAAGCCATCTTTTTAAAATGAAAATGAAAGAGAAATGACAGGGGAAAAGCAAAATATTTGTGAGATGATTTAAACAAAGAGAAGTAAATCCAAAGAATATATTTTTTCCCAACCAATATGATGTACGGTATAGTTTACAGGAGAAGAAAGAAAAAAATCAATCTGTGGCAATATCTGATGTGCCTCTGTGTAATAAACTGCTCTGCAATTATATGAACAAGGTGGTGGTGGTGACGAGAGGTAGGGGATTTTTGTGTCTCCAAATGTGCTGGGTTTGTATCATCCTGTCACCAGTTGTTCAATATTGTGATACTGGACAATCTCCAGTGTTTTTCCCAGTAGGTCAGTGAACTTATTTTCTTATCAAGCCTTAAGGCAGGTGCAGACATGAGGAAGGCATTTGCCTTTGTTTTTCTCCTTCAGCCCAGCCCAGCAGCTCCTTAGTATGCGTGGCCAGTGATTCAACCACACAAGTTTCCTCCTCCCAGTATTTTCTTTATAAGGATTGCAGTGAAAGGCACAATGGGGAGAAGTTTCATCTCTCCCTGCAAATACGAATGAGAGAAGTGTCTAATACCTGTTATAAAAGATGGCATTTTAATTACCACCTGTACTGAAGCAGGCACACACACACACATCTGCATCTACACACAGAAACACACACTCACACACACCCTCCACTGCATCTCTCCCCCCTCCCCAGGATGAGGAAGGTCTCCTTCCTCCTCCAATCCCTTCTTTGCCTTGATGCAACCCGGGGAACACGGGCTGATTGGAAAGGTCTCTTTCCTTGATAACAACAATTCAATGCACCTTGACATTTTAATAGCCTGCCGTCCTAGTGAACACAATCGAGCTGAGCAGTGAAGCAAAAATCATTAGGTAAGCAAGATAATCTAAACGAAAAATCAGCCTCAACTGGTTCCCACATCTGGGGCACATCTGGGCAGAGCCTACCCTTTCCTGCCTGCTTCTGAACAGGAATCCTCTCACGGGAAGGCTTGTCAGGGGAAAGAGGGGCATCCACGGATTTATTGCCAGGGGAAATCCATCCCCTCCTGCCCCCCATCCCTCCCACCTGCAGTCCCCTTCCCTGTGCTCAGCCCCCACCTTTCCACAGGAGTGAGATGCTGACTTTGCAAGCCACTCGCTTTATGAATATGACCCTCAAAGGGAAGAAACCCTCTCACAAGCCCAGAACTATGTTATCATCGTTATTAAGGAGCTTAAAAAGGAGCTGGGAAGAGGAGACACCGGTGGAATTGCAGCCTGATTGTGATTGATGTGTTCCTATTAGCTCCTCACTGTTATCTCTCTGGATGGCAAGAACAGCCAGTGGCTTGTAACACAACAGATTACCTGAGTTTTCAGCCCTAGACGGATGTTTAAATAAAATATAGTCCCTTTTAGCGAGAAGCTCATTTTCTCTCCGAGGCTCCCAGACTATTTCATGTCAGCTGTGATTCGCTGTGACTCTCCTCAGTAAACATGTCTTATCATTAATAATTCTTTACAAGCACAATTTCATGGAGTCTTTTTGTATGCGTGCGTGGGGGAGGAGGGGGCGTGCATGCGCAAATGTTGGCCTCAGCCTCATCTCGATACACTTTGGGTACCCAAGGTGCTTCTCTTCAGAATTTCACCTGCCTTGCCAAAAATGATTGATTACCCCTAGCAGACTGGGTGTCCAGCTATACCCAACAAATGACTTTGGCCCCTAACAACAGGCCTTGGCCAGATAGAAATCAATATTTCACCATTAAAATCTATCAAAGAAGAGTTAAGGCACCATCTGTCCCTGCCGCCTTTCCATGGTGTGTGAACATTAAATCCGACACTTGTAGTACATGAGTAATCAATATATAGTAGTTCACAGATCATTTGTGGTCCCCTTTTAGCAGTGATGGATGCTTGGAATAGTTGTGATTCATTTTGTCACACCATTAAACAAGATTCTGTCCAGTTCCTTCCTGATTTCATTTAGAGGATCATTCTTCACAGTTCATAAGAGAGAAACGGTTTTACCAATCTGCTTCTATTTCAATAAGTCACTTTATAGAGATTTTGTGTCCTGCAGACTGTAAAAATTCTGGAGAGATAGTACAAACATACCTCTAAAACTATTCACTGCATGACATATGCATAAAGTGTGAAAAACTGAATGTAAATATGTTTACCTCTTTATCTACAAATATTGGTTTTAACCCTTCCTTTGCCACAGGGGACTTGAGGCAGAAATGCTTGGAAACACAGCCTTGCCTAGGGCAGATACAGCCAAGTTTGGGAATGGGCTGTAATTAAAAGCATGAATAAAACAACTGCAAACTCAGTGATAGAGCTCTATTCCTGAAACTGAAATGGTGAGTTCTCAGTAAAATAAACACCTTTCTTAATTGCTTCTGCTGATATGCACCCAGCTTTTTCTGAATTTTTCATTTTATACTGACAATAAAGGTATAATTGCAAAGCATGTTTAAGTGGTTCCAAATAAATGGCCTTCTTTTTTTTTTTTTTAACTTTTCTTATAATTGTATTATTATACAGATTTCCTCCTTTTTGGAGGAGGGGAGAAAATTCCATATTAATGTTCCGTAGATTATGAATCTCGTAAAAGACCTGCTCTCTCACTCTCCAAATCGCTCAATCACATCCTCAGATGATGCTGTAATTGGGCACCATGATGGGGCTTCACAGATTTAAACAGTTCAGGAATTGGCCCTGTCTGGACTTCCCCTGGCTGCAGTAAGAGATCCAAATAATGTAAGCAGCAGGCTTGGATGCAGAGATAAAATCAGAGGGAGCCCTGAGGATCTGTCAGAAGACACCTTCTAAAACCTGCATTGTGCTGCAATTTTCCTAATTAAAGGACATAAATAGCAGTGATTCATGCAACTATCAGTGCTAGCCTGCCCTCCATGGAGTGCTTGATGCAGTAATTTTTAATCAGGTTGGTCATTTATAACCCCTCATTTTTAGGAATCCCATTTGGTTGCTGGAGTGTGCTGACTCACTAAACACAGGGCAGAGGAGGAGGAGGAAGGCAAAAGCCTGTCCTCAACTGGACCAGGTCCCACCAAAGCTTTCCTGGCAGTAGGCCAGACCCCACAAACACTTAGTGAGTGTTCCTGGAGGGAGAACATATTTGTTAGAGTGCAAACCACCTCAGAGTGTGGCTGTGTCCCAACAGTGTCGAGTGGCTCTGGGCAGATGGGAAGGGACAGGAGGAGAAGGGAAGAGCCCTGTTCTCTTCAAGGAGATGACCAGGAGAGGGAAACAGGGCAGGCTGATGGGTTCATGCTCATATGAGTAAAGGAACCAGTATAATAGTGATAAAATGGTACAGATGATTTGTGTTAGTAAGGCTGAGGCACTGGAGCAGAAATCCACAGTGAAGATGGACAGTGCAGGAGGGGCCAGGCCTGGCTTTGTCACAGCTCCTGGGTGGACTCAGATACAGAAACTGGCTCCAGGCAGAAAAACTGCCCTGGCTACACATGGGCTGGTGTTCCAGGAAAGCTGCCCATGGTTCCACACACATCACAGCAAGGGTGAGAATGGGGAGCTGTGCCCAGGAGCCTGGCTCTGACACACAGGCCTTGGCTGCAGCTGTACCTTTAACTTCTTCCTTCACCACTTGCTAATTCCATAAACAGAGCTGTGCTCCTGGGAGATAAAAAATGCAAAGCATCATTGTTAAAAACAAGCCAGTTAAAAAAAAATAGGGCCAGAACTTCAGCACAAATCAAATCTGCACCTAGATTTCAGTGAAGATGTTGTGCTTTGCACACATGGAAAGCCCTGTCCTGTAGGCTTAGGATTACTGTATTTCAGAGAAAAAATGCCAAAATAATTACTGACTTTTTTCCAGAAAAAAAACCCACCAGGAACCACTGAATGGAAGCAGTTCCCAAATTCAGCCCTCCACCTGACACCCTGGAGCTGGAACTTGCTGAAGGTACTGAGGTCCTCCTGTTACCGCTGAGAAACTCCTCAGGTTCAGCGCAGAAACCAAAGAAAGAAAAGAGATTAACAAAAAGAAATCTAGTAAGAAATCTGAGTTATTACCAGTAAAGACATTGCATGGAGAAAAGAATAAAAAATGAAAACATGCATCATCTTTACTCTTCAAATATTTTGCAGAGCACCCCTCTTTGGCTGAACCTCTAATACATGTAAACAGATACAGGTATTGATTTTTTGCTAATAAACTGCATAGCTGTGATTCCCTTATTATAAATCTTTTCCTAAGCACAAAAGTGAGCCAAGGGAGGGGGAAGGGGTTGTAGGGTAACAAGACTAATCAGGACTTCACCATCAAAGTAAATACATCCAATTAACGGCTATTAAAGAAGAATTTTATGGCACTGTGCACAGTGAAGGCCATTACATCCAGTGGAATTAATCTTAATTATTTGTACCTGTGTACATACATGCAAAGGAAAGCAACTCACATTAATCTACATTAAACTTAATACACAGTTGGTGTATTATCTCCTGAGTCAAAATTGACTGCTGGTTTCTGCATATGTATCTGTGGTGCTATCTTCAGTACATATGGGATGTCTAAGGGCAGAATTTACTCCATATAGAAGAACCCAGCAGTTGAAATCTTTTTTTGTGATTTTTAAAAAGAAAAGAAAAAAAACTCAAAAAACCAAACCAAACCCAAACCAAACCCAAACCCCCAAACCTGATATAGGCAGATATTATAATGTCAGAAGCCTTTCTTAAAAAAAAGAAAATAAAAAAGAGACACACATAAAAAAAAAAAAAAAAAAAAAGCCCAGAAGAGGCTGTACAGATTTATTATCCAGCTTAAGGGGAAACCGAACAAATATAAATCTGTGGCTTTCTGAGGTTTAAATAATGGCAATTACTACCCCCAAAATATTGCATTTCATGCACTGTGGACAACGTTGTTAAAACCACCCACGATATTTCGTACTGTGGAGATTTTTTTCCAGGTTTTTACAGAAGCTGACAGTAAATTATGTTGGTTGTTTGTTCACTGGGTTTGCATTATTTGATAGGGCTGGCTGTGGAGGTCTGTGCTGCAGTAACAATAATGAATGGTGTACTTTTTCCTTTAAATCCCTGTCTAATGAATATAGACATAGGCAAACAGCTACTTAGGATTCCAAAATATAACTAACCACAAAGCAGAGCTCCAGCTGGTCTTTCCTCCTAGTGCATTGTTCAAGGGCATTTTCCTTATCAAGATATGGCTTTTGAATCCTAAGAAGGAAAAAGAGAAGTTGATATCCACTGTGCCTAGCAAAAGCACTTGAGACGTGCTGGTGATCGAGCACTGAACTGCTTAATAGTCTTATAAGTGTTTATACTTAACATGGGCTTTATTCAGTTCACAATATGCAGAATCCTGACTGTGCAGAAGTCAGCAGGTCCCAGTTTGATGCTGTGTCTCTGGTCAGGATGCCCAGAGCAGATGTTACCTACTTTAGCTAACACAGATCAGTGCCCTGTCCTGTGTGAAAGCATAAGCACTGCATTTTAGTTATGTTTTTATATTTGTTATTGACTTTCAATAGCTATCAGGAGATTAAAATCTCATTGAGCCACTCTACAAAATATTTCTCTTAGGGCTAATCATGGCCAGCAGCAAGTTAAAGTCTTTCCATGCCAGCATTTGCAGCTGTGTCAAAATATGGATCAAGGTCCTATTATGCACTTCAGTTGCTATTAACAAGCATTTTGGGTTAACAATTGTAACTGTGAACCTCTGGTAGTAAAACTGGCAGATTCATGAAGATTTAAAGAAAAGGGTTGATAATGTCTCATGTTATTTTCACTCCTTCAGCAATGTTTAGTCTGCTCTTGAATGTTTTAGGAGCTGTTACATTTCACTCTATACTATTTAAAAATTGATGCATATTTCTCAGCTATTTAACCATTATGGCTGATTTCTGCTGCCCAGGCTGCTCCTGCGGCTTGCTGCAAGTTACACCTGCACAGGATGCTCTTGAACTGCTGTGCAGTCTGGCTTTTTAGTATGAAATCAAATTCTTATGTCAATCTTCGTTTTCACACTGTCAGGGAATATCAAAAGGGGTGGTGTCACTGCATTTGCTTTAATTCAGATGCTTACTGAAGTCTGAAGTGACCATCCTCTCCTCTGCTTGTACAGCAAACCTGAGGCTTTTCCCCCAAGCCCACATCACTGTCCTGTCTTTGCACATTAGCCATAAATCCAGAGATTATGTTGCCTTTGGGTTTCTCCATCAGGATGACAATATAAGCACCACAAACCAGAAAGTCTCCCAGCCCAGGGGCATCCAAGCAGCAAGGAAACTAAATAGAGAAGCTCCTGCAAAGGTGGGGAGTACAGAAGATTAATGGGGATGAAAGGAAACTAACTTAGGAAAAAAAAAATGGGAGAGTCACCTGCCAAAGACTGATGTGTTCAGAATGACCTCAGTGACTCTTTTTGAGAGGATATTTGAAAATACACAATTTCCCACTGCAAAATGGTAAGATCAGAGCCCTGATGCTCTTCAGAGAAATTCTGCACTGGGATAAGTTTGCAAGTTAAGACAATGCAGGTGGTAGTGAACTCTTAAGAAAGCCAATGAGCTCCATGATGAAATGAAGGCTGAAGGCAAAAGTACAAATACCATCATTAGCCACATCCCTGAGATCTGCAAAGAACAACAGCAATGTCTTTGCATGCAAAAAGTTGTTAGCAAGCCTCAAAACCACCAAATAAGTGGCTGTGGATGGAGAAAAGATTTGTATACAAAACTGTGTCTTTGTGAGCAAAAAAAAACCAAGACAAAACCCACAAATGGATGTTTCTGAAAATATCTCAATCCTGAAAGATTAGCCTCAGCAGAAGTGTCACTGCAGAAATCATCTGCATATTGAAGAGGTTGCCTAGCAAGGGTTTTTTTCCCCCTCATTATTATTTTCTACTTAGATTGCTAAGAAAAGATCTCTCAGGAGAAATAACGGTAGGATCTTAAAAATAGTTCTGAACCTGCCATTAAAAATTCAACACAGATATTGTCGAAGCCAATTCAGGGTGTTTTGAAGTCATCACATTAAATATGCTGAGATTCTCTGCTGAGCTTGGTTTTAAATCTAGCACCCACTAAAGTATTTCCCTGAATTAGATGGCAAAGAGCAATTGGTGCTTGGGGAGCAGCTGGTGGGTTTGAGGGTACCTGGGCATCAGGGCACAGGGAGCAGGCTGCTTCCTCCTAATGGAATAAAGCAAGATGAGGAATTGCTCTGAAACCAGGTGAGGAGATCCACAGGAGTTACCATGAGGACAAGGAATTGCACCCTAACTAAAAGAGCTGATACACATCAAGTACCAGCAATGAAAATGAAAAGGAAGTGAACCAAAATGATGTTTTCTATGCTTCTCCCCTGTGCTGTTATATGTATTTCTGTTCCTACAGAAAAGCCACTCTTGTTTGATCCCAGAGTCATCACACTCATGAAGAGTAGGATGCAGCACTCTTCTATGGTGCAGGTGTTTATATTTATATTATTTACCAAAACAGATATTATTTGGATACGTTTAGTGAGTATGAATGTAGCAAGCAGAAACCTATGTTAAATTAGGAATGTCTACACTTGGAGGAAAGTGAGTAAAATATTGGCATTGGTTAAGAATTTTCATAATTCATCTTAATGTGGAGAATGCGAGGGGAAGTGGGTTAAACCTCAGCCCAAGTGAATCTAGTGGAAAACTACTGGACTCTTTAAAATACCCAGCAGAAGCCATAATTTTAGGTGGATGGGAAACACTGTGAGAATTTATTGTGTCCTAAATTCTCCACCACTACAGCCTCGGAGCACATCTCAAGGAATATGAGTCATTGTTTCTCTTGACCTTCCTCTGGGGACAGCAGAGAATGCACCACAAAATGCTTTCTTTTGCCACCAGCTGTATTTTGGGGTGCAGGGGCTGAAGAGGAGGGCAAAGTGGAGATGTCTGCACTGGGAGGGCAGGGAATCCTGCCCTTGGTGTCTGCCCATTCCCAGAGGATTCCTTGTCAGGCTGGCGCTGTGAGCACCCATCCTTGCAAAGGGAGAGCCAGAGGGATGCCTGGGAATGAATTCCAGCGTGCTGGAGGCCTGGGGTGGGCAGCAGTGCCTGTCCCCAGCCCTGAGTGCACCCTGGTCTCAAGGCACTGCACACTTTAAAGCCTCAGACCTGTTCAAGAGCGTCAGTGAGTGCATAAAACCCTCTGTGGTCCCACACAATAATTCAGCTTCCATCAGTGCTGCTCATCTTGCCAGTGCAACAATACCAGCCAACGCATGCCAAAGCAATAAAATAGCTGTTTCCATGAGCAGCCCCATGTAATTCGAGCTCTTCAGTTCTTTCCAGTTATTTACAAGCATTGTATGTCACAAACAGACCTCCTCTTTTGTACCGTTCTTTAGGAAAGCTGTGTATTATATTGGCATAATAGTCTTCTTCAGGGAGAGCATTTTGTTTTAATAAAATGTGTGCCACCATATTTAATCAATCAGATTGATTGACACCAGCACTAGCTGCGTCTCCCAGCAGATGCTGCTGCTACCTCATTCTTATTCCAGTTTCATTTCTCAATCAAATCCATGTGTAAAAAACATAATGTGCTGCCAACATAATGTAATAAAACTTCAACTGAAATGCACGCCACCACGACTGAAACTGATAAGTCAAAGTATGGGGAAAGTTAACTTTAGCAAAATCATTTTTGACATGAAAATATTAAAGTTTTACAGTTCAGATATGCCTTGGCTAACCCTAACATAAATGCAAAAGTTTCTCGGGTGTTTAAAAAAAACCAAAACTATAGAAAGAAATTCTTCTAGAAGTTATTGAGCTTTTAGCTGGCTCCCAGCATTTTCTAACGTTCAGAGTTTGTTGGTGTCATTGCAGTTTGATTTAGGCTGCCCAGGTGAGATGAATGATCACTTTTACCTGGCCAGCTCAGGTGCCTGTGCTAGGTGAGCACGGGGCAGTGGTGATGCAGGGCTCTGTGCCAGAGGTTTGGAAGGCAAAGGATTCCCACAGCTCAGTGGAAACCCTGCCTGGCAGATGTCACTCACAGCATGAAAATACTCCAAACTCTTTCAAAGTTCAATAATCTGCACACTCCACATTACCCACAGGGCATGTTTGGGTCACAGAGCACATTTCTGGGAATTTGCCTTTCCTGGGCCTACAGGAGCTGCATTCAGACCGCTGGAGTTGAGACCCCTCTCAATATAGCTGGTGCCTCACACACCTGAGGAGGCTGCACCTCAGATCCTGAGGTGAAGCTTCAGAGCAAGCCAGATGGGAATTAAAGCCAAGCATCTGATTGCTTGGCACATTTTATACTGTGTGCATGATGTTCTCATGTGTAATTACTGAAGGAGGTATAAAAAGAGCTCCAGAACTGTTTTCTAAGGCCCCAAAATAAATGACTTCTCCTTCACTTATTTTATATTTCTCCCAGTGATTATATGATAGGAAACACATGCCACCAATTTACATCCTTCTGTTATAAAGGAGAACAGAGGTTTTAATCTGAAAAGATCCCTGATGGTTCAGAACACCTTTTTTCCTTCACCACTAATTTTCAAATTAAAAAGTTTCATTAGCTGCAGTCCTGCTGGACAGTGCTTTGAGCTCACACAAAGAAGGAAAGATTGGGAAATTTTAGGCTGCGAGGAACTTGCCACAGCTGAAAGTTTTTCAGCCTCTTCTTTCAGCAAAATGCCCAAGTGGTAATTATGTAATTAAAAATTACACCTGAAGAAATGGCAAGGCTGACATATTATCAACCTGTCCATTTTAATCTCCAGTGAAATCCAGCAATGTTGGAGTCCCTGTCCCACCACTACCATTCCCCTCCTCCTGTGCCTTCCCAGAGAGGAGCTTCCCAGGGATTCCTGCCTGCCAAAAACAGCAAAGACACAGGGGCAGCCTGACACTGATTCCAAAAAAAAGACAAGGAAATGATTCAGCATTTGGAAAAACCTGCTTCACAGTGCAAAGATCAGCCTACGTAATTCAGTGTAATGAAAATTCAGCAATAGTTTTGTTATCACCTACACATAGTATCAGGAGAGGTAATTCTGACAGCAGAGGGCTCTTTAAGCCAACAGGCTGAGGTACAGAAGGATCTGGTAGCTGCAAGCTCAAGCCAAACACATTTGGACTGAAAATAAGCTGAAATTTATTAGTGATGAAAAAACCTCATCCCTAGGACTTCCTTGCTTTAGAAATGAGTTGGATTCCACAGCAGCTGGAACTGTGGATTGTTTGATTGTAAATATCATTTTCATTTAAATTAGATGTATTTTTTTAGAGAAATAAACTTGTTTAAAATTGCAATTTTATTATGACAAGCTATAGTAAAACCTATGCCTATTGTTATCTTGGAAAAATTCAGATACATAAAATAACACACTGCATCAATGAGATAAAAGTGGCTCCCTGGTCATTGCTTTTTAACATGTACTCTGAGGAAGAAACCTGAACTCCTTGAAAGAGCCCAGGCTGCAAAACCTTGCCACAAAAACATGCAAGACACCACCTGCATTTTTTTTTTAAAGTTTAAAAGTCCTCAAAAGTTCATTGTTTGCCCATTTCAGGATTGAGACCCCACTGGAAGGTGTCAGACAGATGTCTTTTTGTTCCCGCAAGAAACACCTGCCCTCTCCTTTTGATGGAGCGTCCTGAAGGGATATTCCCTGTGGACAGATCACAACTTGCTGCCTCTGAGAGCTCAAGCACTGGCTCTGCAGCACTGAAGTGTCCAATGTTGAAAGTCTCATCCCTGTTCATCAGATCCAGGTAGATATTTCCACCAGTTTTGTTAAAAACAAGCAAAACTGCCCATTTTTTGAACAAAGCACACTGGAGCAGGTGATGCATTGCATATTTGAGGAAAGGCAGAGCCAGAAAAGCCAGAGCAGAGTTTTCTTGGAGATGGTACAGTGAAAACACTCCCATGTGGAAAAAAAGGAGCTACCTCTCCAAGAGGTTTTCCTCAGCACTGAAAGGAGTGCTGTGCCTCCATATCACAGAGCACAGTGGCTGGGACAGGGTTTTTCATGGCATCTCACATGTGCCTCAAGCAGAATCTGGCTCAGTGTGGCTTCAGCAGACAGAACTGATGGCCAGGTTCCAGGAAAAAGGGCTCTATTAAAACATGGATGAGAAAGAAAACAGGAGCGTGATTTTCAAACTTAAAATATTTTGATTGCATTTCATCCACATCTGTACTAAGATTCTTTCTGGCACAGCCCTAGCAATGTCCTTCCAGGTTATAACATTCCATGTTATTACAGATAGTGCCAATGGAGCCCAAGTACATCCAGACCCATTACTGCCATTTTCTGATTAGCAAAACAGCCACTTGTCTCAGAATCTGGGCATGTTGTTTCTCTTAGGAGTGGTAATTTGCACATAAAGCCTTTCCCCTCTGTTCCTGAATTACCTCTCCCAGAAGCTCTTGGAAGGAGGCACAGTTTGACAATGTGTATATGGAGGAATTGAAGCCCAGAGGTGAAGATCAGCAGAAACATCAGTGAAACATCTCCAGTGCCAGGTGGGACTCTCTGGGCAGCTGAGCCATCGGTGTGGGGCTGGCAGGAGGGAGGATGGCCCCTGTGAGCATCCACAGCTCCCTGCAGGGCAGGGCTGGCCCATGGAGGCAGAGAGTCACAGAGGCTGGATCCCCTCCAGGGTGACTGAAACCTGCCCAAGCTCCCCTCCAGCAGGACAAGGATTCACACAGCACGAGGCTGCTCTGCTGCAGCCTCCCAGAGCAGGAGCTGGACATGGGCCCTGCTCACAGCTCAGAGCCCCAAATTGCCTCTGGAATTGACAGACCCTGCACAGAGAGAGGGAGAGTCCCTTTGCAGGAGGGACAGACGGTGCTTGTCTGAGCTGACACCCCACAGGCTCTGCCACCTTCCCACAAGGATGTCTGTTTGACTAATACCTTTTCATGAATGTCTCTGTGACCTTTTCTGGTTTTTGTTTAACACACAGCTCAAGCCTGTCAAAGGCCTGATCACTGAGGTGTATTTTTGTGTGTACCTTTGGCTCTGGACACTCGAGCCCAGCCATTTCAACCTTCTACCACAGCTACCTGTTGCTTCCTGATCTTTCTGTGTGCATATTTTTAATTAAGTTTCCCTTCTCCCTCACTCCCCCACCATAAATTCTTGCTATAAGTTAGTGGAACAGTGTTCCTCCCTTCCATGAACATTTCAGCCCTGAAGCAGAGTGTGCTACCAGTAAGTCACGTTTTCTTGTGGAAGTGAGGAGATGTGCAGAGGGACCGAGGATCTGTGCTCTGGATGCTGCCATCAAGGTGGGGAGGACACATTTTCCTGCCATTTAGGTGGGGAGGATACGTTTTCCTGCCTTCTGCTCCCTCTGGCTGCATTATCTGCCATTCCCTAACACAAGGCCAGGAGTGCTGATTCTTTCTCCCCAAGAGCCTGAGAGCTGTGATTTGACTCTGGATGACAGAAAGGAAAAAAAATGAGGCACAGAGGAGGGTGCTGAGGGCAGAGGAAATGGTGCCACTGCTCCGCTCCCCTTGGCCAGCCAGCATCACCTCCCCTGGCAGCTGCAGCACTCCCAGCACAGGCTGCTCCCACTGCAATGCTCTGCTACAGGGCTCCTGCCTTCTATTGGGTTTGGCCACCTTCCAGAATTCCCCTCAGGAATGCAACTGGAAGGAGGGAAACAGCAGTTTTTAACACTTCATATTTCAGCCCGAATGGAGTGAAGCTTCAGCAGAGCAAAAACACAGAGGCTGAGCACCTCTGTAACCTGAGGGCTGCCAAGGTCCCAATGCCAGTGCTGTGAAGGGAAAACACAAAGGACAGTTGTGTGAGGGGATGTGTTGCAAAGCCTGGAAAAAATATTTCATTGCACACCCTCCTCTGGTACATGCCAGAGAAATAAAAAAAAAAATCTGGGCATTAATGTTTTGGAGAGTTTTGAAAGTTTATACTAATACAAATACCCTCAAATTTTGGAAACTTTTTAATTCCTATTCAGGATCTGTGGCCTGACTCCATTTCTAATCCATTTGTTACTGCATAGACATTAAAAGTCCTGTGCTGTCCCATGTGGGGCTCCCTCCCTGGCACAGTGGGATTTGCAGCAGCATTGCAGTGCTTTCCACCCATGCTGCTCACCCGGAATTTGGCTGTGGGGTTTTTTACAGCCCTTCCCACCAAACGAGGCAGGGGACAGCTGCCAGCTGTGCTGGTGGCTTTTGTGATGAGCAAACTGAATGCTCTGACTTTGGCTGGAAATGTGTAATTCATTGCACTTAAAAAAATGAACATATCAGACGTGAGGCTCGTGTTAAGTGCCTCGCTGCTTGGCTCGGGTTTCTCCTCCTCTGTGTGAAGAAGCTGCAGGACTATGGAAAGCTGGGACAGCAGCTGTGCTGCAGTCATCCTGTTGGAAATTTGCTGGATTTGAGGGTACTTTTACAAAGACTTTGGCAAGGTACGGAGAGGAAGAAACTTCAGGATATGTGGCCAACCCTGGGAATGTCCCACTGAGGAGAAACTCTTCAGATTTAGGTGTTGATGTTGAAATAGGTTGATGTCATGCCAATTTACTCTTTCCCAAATAACTCAAAGAACAGCTGAGTAGTACCAGGAGAGGTCAGGGAACAGGACGTAAGACAGGAGTATCCTCCTCCCTGCCCATGGGCAGATGTGCAGCCATCTCATCCTGAAGATTTTTCACAAAAATCTTTGTTTTCTTTCATTCAAGGCATCTGTCCTGATGTTTTTCTTGTTTCATCAGTTGTTATGGCTCATCATTCTACACTGGTAACCTGTTTGGGACTTACACATCCGGAAGAATGCAACCGTAACAGAGCCACGATTTGGGTAAAATTATCTGTGCTAGGATGGCCTAAACCAGGAGTTTTCCCATCTAGCATGGAAGAATGTTTTGTAGCAAGTATGAGAACTTCCTTGCCATGACATTACAATCTCTAGAATAACCCAAGTGATTTGATTTCTTTGCTCCACAAAAGAAACCATATGGACTGGGACTTGATGAGAGCATTCAAAGGACTGATGTTATCACAAAATTTGAATAACAGCTCCTGGAGAAAGTGAGGCAGAAGGATCAATGCTTAATCAAATCCAGGCTTTCATTTGCTTGGACTAACAGCTAAGGAAACTGGTTTAATTTCTTCTGTGAGAAAAGTGAGATAAATGATGTATGTGTCTCGGGTAAAATATTTGATCACTTACCTTCTTAGTCATCACTGGTCTTTAATCGCACATTATGTAACATTACACCCAGTACAGATTACATCAGGGGGAAAAATCACAACCATGCAGCCTGCAGAAACTAGAAAGTAATTTGTCTCCAGGAGGAAGGATGCTCTTTTCTGCACACTCTGTGTACAGCACCATTTATCATCTGGGAACAGAACAGCGCTCAGCTGTAGTCACATCAGCCCAGCCCTCCCCTTTGAGGCGCCTGTCCCAACAGCAGCCAGACCCTACAACTTTCCCAGGGCAAAGGCCCCTAAAGCAATGCCAAATCACTCAGCCCAAACAGGTTTATAAGACCTTTTAAACTCTCAGGCTCTGCTGTAGTGAGTACAGCCTTTTCCAAGCCACCTCTGTGACAATGCCATATTCAGAGATCCGCTGCACTTGCAGATTGAAGACAGATCTATTTGGTAATGACAAAAAAAAAGGCCTCCCAAAGCCAAACCCTCTAAACAACTTATTTCCTACTGAAGAAACTTCTCTGAGCCTATGAAACCTAACTACTCTTTGGCATGTCTTCCCAAACACAGCATGCAAAAGTAGTAATATTTTATGTTTCAATTACAGGACATTGTGGGCTGCTGCCATCTGCTATGGAAGGGACATTCTGCTCCCTGAACATCCTGGTTGTAATTTTCACAATATTTGAGTTTCTGAGAGATACCAGGAGCTCCAAAATCGTGTGGATACCCATTAGCACTAACAGCACTTAAAAAATGGGAGAGGTGACTTGAGGGTGGCAGCGGATTTTGGCGCCTCAGAATTTTTCCCCAGGCAGTGGAAAATATTCCAGCATGCACTAAACATGTAAGAAACTTTCCCCAAAGCACATGGCAAAGTGAAACATGAAGGACTGCCTCATTCTATAACATCATCTCCCTTTTCCGGAGTTACAGTTGGGTTCAATTTTCTATTATTGCAGATCTTTGGGGTGGGACTTGTTTGAAGGGCTCAGCCTTGGCCCAAAACCTCTCCCACTGGAAAACAATGAGCCCCTCGACCCCCTCGCTGCTTTAATGGCAGGAGAGCACAGCCAGCACGGAGCGCTTGGGGAAATTCCTCTCCTCCACCCGCTCCCTCACAATGGGTCAGACGTTTCATCCCTGTGTGAAGCCTGAACAAACGGGCATTGCACAAGGAACCGCGGCCGCCGTGCCAAGGGCAGCCTCCGAGGCACAGCCCCTCTGCGTTAACCATTGCAGCTCCTGGGGCAGGATCCATCCTGGATGTCCCTCCTGGGGAGCCCCTGTCCCCCAGCTGCCTGCCTGAGTGATGCCTGGGAAGCTCTGCAAGTGGAGGCTGGCAGGGCCAGGCTGGCCATGACGTGGTTCATGCTTCCACATCCTCACACAGATAACAAGGATGGGGATTGCTGATCTTGAGGGCTATTTGCTGTAGGGTCACTTTTGGTTCCCTGGTGGCAAATTTTGATGCAGGTTCATATTTTTGAAAATTGACCCATTTCATTTATTAATGAAAGAATAACGTGCCCATAAATCATTATGTAGGACCTTCAGAAGGAGAAGAATAATTTATTGTTGAAGTGTCTGACCAAACCAAACCACTCAAAGACAAACCAAACCTGGGGACATCTACCTGCCATGCCACACCCTGGCATTTCTTGACAAACCCTGTCTGACTGCCAGCTCAGGCAGCAAAAACAACCTGTGCTGAAAGACCTGCAAAGTTCACCCACATTTTTATTCTTGGGACTATGGATTATGGTACAGTAAGGAATTATGGATGGAGATATACTGTGCATGAGAGCTTTTTCACCCATGGACTGCCTTGCAGGAGAAGGTGGCATGAGGACCAAATATGGGCTCAACAACCTTGAGCCTGTGCCTTACCTGGGCTATTTCTGGTGTGGTTCATCAGTGCTTTTGCCCAAAATCTCAGGATGTGTGTGGCCAAAAGGAATGGTTAGCTTTTTCTTCTGCATTAGGTAAAAAGGTACAATAAATGGTTCCTCTCAGTTTACATTATTTGAAGAGCTGTCTCATCATCTGCAATGCCAAGAGAGCTGAGCATTGCTATGACCCTTCTGTTGATGGCATAAAGCCCTTTCTCAGGCAGCCCTGTGCACAGTGCGCTCATTTGAGGGGTAAATAAAGAAGACATCACGGCTGGATGTGCGTTCTCTGCTAGCAATCAATGCACAGCATACACTTTTGATGAGGTTAGATAACAAGCATCACATGGAGAGAGGAGTACCATGCACATACAACCTTCTGAATATATGTCAGCAATGAAATGATAACTACAAAGGCAAGCAGTAGCTGTCCACTGTAGGATGTCTCATCTAGCTCAAGTTCAGCTCTGCAATACAAGCCCAACTCTGTGTAGTTTGATAAAAAGCCGCCCTAAAACAACAACAAACCCTCTACACACTGCTCTGAAGGATTAGCACAAGGATATATCTTTGTTCACTGAGCCTTTTTTAATCTTGAAAAAGGAATTTCTTACATCAAAAATAGAGGATTCTTTCATGTCACTGTCAGCTCCGTAGCCCACCTAAACACTGCATTATTACCACTGACAGAAAGACAGGTGTTAACAGCTGGAGAGAAAACAAATGTAGAGTGCTGTGGCAAAATTTGAGGAGAAACAGATGTGTGAGCAATGCTGCCTTTGATATTTATTTTAATAGTGCTTCTCAAACGTGTTCAATATTTATGCAGCCATAGGCTCAGCTTTCAGCGGCACACGAGAGCCTGCATTATTCGCCTCTGCCACCACCTCTTCTTTTCTTTTCCTCCCTTCCAACAGTCATA